>NW_021604665.1:3364856-3488350 GCF_004785775.1 Grammomys surdaster | reverse complement strand
TCTCTCTCTCTCTCTCTCTCTCTCTCTCTCTCTCTCTCTCTCTCTCTTCCCTTCATCCCTCTGCCTGCAGGTTCTCTGTCCCCTCTCCCCTCCCCCATTCCCTTCCCCCTCTCTCAACTTGGTCATGGCCAGCCTCCCCTCCCCTCCCTTCTCCCCTCCCCTCCTCTCCCCTCTCCTCTCTCCTGAATAAACTGTATTCTATGCTATACCATTGTGTAGCGTGTAACTGGTCCCTCAGGGGGAAGAGATGCCTCAGCATGGGCCTGGAGGGGCACCCCTTCCATCATTGGTCCCCGTCCATCTTTTCATGCACCATCCTCTATTTAAATGGCTGGTTAAGAGCTTTCTATGAAACATCCTGCCATGTGTGTTTGCTTGCTTGTTTCAGTAGTTGGGAGGAGGGGGGAAGACAATAATTCTTTTATTGAAATTATGTTTTATTTAGTCATTTCTGGCCTTTCTACTGTTTTGTTCCTTGTTTTGTGTTGTTGGTTTTTGTTTGTTTGTTTGTTTGGTTTTCTTTTTTTCTTTTTCTTTTTTTTTCTTTTTTTTCTTTTTTTTTTTTATCGAGACAGGGTTTCTCTGTGTAGCCCTGGCTGTCCTGGAAGTCACTCTGTAGACCAGGCTAGCCTCGAACTCTCGAACTCAGAAATCCGCCTGCCTCTGCCTCCCAAGTGCTGGGATTAAAGGCGTGCGCCACCACCACCTGGCTGGTTGGTTTTCTTTTGAACTCTTCTTTTATATATTACATCAGGACTGTAGTTTCCCCTCCCTCCCTTCCTCCCAGTCCCTTCCCCTGCCCCCCAGGATCCATTCCTCCTCTATTTCTCTTCAGAAAAGTCCAGGCCTCCCAGAGTCGTCAACCAAATGTGACTTATCAAGTTGCAGTATGACTAGACACAACCTCACATATTAATTCTACTCCTTCTTAAAACAATTTTCTTAGTATATTATCCCAGAAAATAACATCTGTCTAGGTTATCAAATTAATAGTTATGTATGACATTCTCTTACACATGAAGATAAAATTTTCTATTTAATAATGCTTTCTTTCCTGTTTTTGAAACTAATGTCATGATTTCTTCTTTCTCTACCCATGATTTTATTTTCCAAAGACTTTTTTCTTACACTTTCACAGAAAACAACAAATATCTTCTGCCCTTCATCCTTTTTTCTTATTGCCTGAAGTTTCTTATCTATACTTTTTTTATATCATACCTTTTAAAATAGCTTCATTGAAATGTATTGCCCATTCCTTAAAACTCGTTTTATAGCCAGTCAGTGGTGGTGCATGCCTTAAGTCCCAGAGAGGCAGACAGATTATCTGAGTTAGTGCCAAGCCTAGTCTACATGGTGAGTTTTAGGACACTAGAGAAAACAGGGAGACTCTGTCTAAAAATTCCAAAAAAACAAGCAAACAAGCAAACAAGCAAACCACTCTTTTTAGTTTATACCTCCCTTTCTGTGATAAGGATTCAAGCAGCTTCAGATTCTCTCTTGTTTACAATGGATTTATCAATCTTGAATATTAATGACTTTTCTATTCTTATCACTGTTATCAAAGTAACATTGTCTAACTAACGACTCTTGGGTACTGTAAGTGACCCAGAGGTGACTTAATGGTGTTTGAAAGATATGTGAAAGTTATAAACAAATATTCTTCTAAGTGTTTACTTCTTTTTCACAATAATGAATAATGTTACCACAAATACTCAAATACTCATGAAGCTATATTGACATGTATTCCCATTTCTCTTGGACAGTCTATGAAACGGTCTTACTTTGTCATATCATAAATAATATTTTGAGCCTGGGCCTGGTTATCCTCCAATATGGCAGCTCCAGTTTATATCCCCATTTGAGAGTTCTCCGTTTCGTCCTTGCTAGTTGTCCTTTGCCTTCAGATGTCTTCGTAACTACGAAGTGATATCTCTTGGTTGTGACTTAGATTTCCAGATGAGTTACCCAGTTATTTATTTTTATTTTTATTTATTTATTACATGTAAGTACACTGTAGCTGTCTCCAGACACCCATATGAGGGCATCAGATCTCATTGCAGATGGTTGTGAGCCACCATGTGGTTGCTGGGATTTGAACTCATGACCTCTAGAAGAGCAGTCGTTGCTCTTAACCGCTGAGCCATCTCACCAGCCCGGGTTACCCAGTTATACTGAGCACTTTCTTATGTGTTTATTGGTCACCTGTGTATCATCACTGGCAAATGTCTGTTTAAATCCTTCACTAATTTTTAAATGGGCTGTTTGTTTTTGTATTAACTAGTTGTAGAAGTCCTTCACATGCTTGTATAAACATTTCTCATCAGATATGACTCACAGATATTCTCTCCCAGTCTGGTGGTTCTCCTTTCCTTATCCTGGTAGTTTTATTCTCAGGGGAAAAAACTATCTCTTCAATCTGTAATATGCCAATTTTGTGTGTGTGTGTGTGTGTGTGTGTGTGTGTGTGTGTGTGTTCCCTTTTGGTATCATTGCCTAACTGAGGATTATAAAGATGAATAAAAACGCTTTCTTCTGTGAGTTGTATCAAGTTCTGCCCGTCATTACTTGTGAGTAAATTCCTGTGTATGGTGTGAGAAGGGGGCAGCTTTATTCTTTTATTTTCCCTCCCTCCTAATCCTCCTCCTCCTCCTCCTCCTCCTTCTCTCTCTCTCTCTCTCTCTCTCTCTCTCTCTCACTCTCTCACTCTCTCTCTCTCTCACTCTCTCACTCTCTCACTCTTTCTCTTTCTTTCTTTCTTTCTTTCTTTCTTTCTTTCTTTCTTTTCTTTCTTTCTTTCTTTCTTTTCTTTCGACAGGGTTTTCCTATGTAGCCCTGGCTGTAGACCAGGCTGGCCTCAAACTCAAAGATACACCCACTTCTGCCTCCTGAAAACGGATTAAAGTTGTGTATCACCACCTCAGACCAGCTTTATTCTCTTTCATATGGATAGCTTTGGCTCCCAGCACTGTTGGCTCATTTCTTTTAAACATTTTAAAGTTTATCTTTTATGTTTATAGCTTCAGAAGTAGCATAACTTAGATTTCTCTCAGTCTTCAATAAGTGTACATACGGCTGTCATTTCCTTATGTCTGGATACCTAGGCAAATTTTGCAAATTTATGTTTGTTATTGGTGTCCATTTTTAGCCTCCTTTCTCTTGTTAATATGTATTTTTGTTCCACTCCGCTTTTGAATGTGGCAACTATATTCAACATAATTTTATCAAAGAACAATTCTATTATTGTGACTACAGAGCTCTTTTCCCAACCCCATTGATGGCTTATACCTGTTTCTTATATCCCACAGGGCTGTGCTCCTGGTATGTACTCAGTAAATTCAGAGAAGGACTGAATACGGAATCTGGGTATGGTGATGCTAAGTTGTAAATCCAGGACATGAGGCTGAGGCAAGTGGACAGTGATTGAGTTCAAGGCTGTCATGGACTACATAGTGAGAACCTGGCAAAACAGAGGGATTTGATCACCAGTCCAATCCTAGCATGGTGGTGCAAGTCTGTAATCCCAGCACATAGAAAGTAGAGGCTAGCTTGTTTTAGATGGAGAACTCCCAGTATCTAGAGATGTAGAGCAATACCTGCTATTTCAAACTAGTTACCTGCTGAAAAAGGCATATTCATAGATAGCAGATCCATGCCTGAAGAGTAGCTAAGGTGATTAATGTGATGGCAGTCTCTGTGCCAGGCATTTACCCATGCTCTTCGTCCTCCTACCTAGTCATTATACCCACCTTCCTTATGGGGCAGGAGAGAAAGTACAGGTGTTGCCAGGTCAAGCTGTTTGTCCATTAGTCACATGAGAAAGAGGCAGAGTGGCTACTGCACTTGCTTGGTGCCAGACCCCACCTTAAAACCAACCTGCACTCCAAAATGGCCACAGAATTTGCTTTGTGGATGTTCAGACAGAAACCCTTTCGCATTTTCTCACAGCTTGTTAAAATGCTGGTAGTTAAGAGATGACTACAGTTCCCTGTTACTTTGACTAGCCCTTGGGTCTCGAAATCAGGTAGTAATGAGTGAATTACTGCCCGTGATGAATGAAGGACCCGTTGGTTCTTAACTTGTGTATGTTTCAGGTGTGATTTCAAAAAAAAGACATATTATGGGCATCTTTACTTATATTTACTGGAGAATCATTTCATCTCTGAGAACCTGGATTTGTGAAATAGAAGGTGCGCTCTCTGATTAAGACCTGAGCAGATTTCCATGACCTCTTATGCATAGAGGAAGCCTGGTCTTGCACTGATTGAAAATTTTCATTTTGATTTTCCTGTCTGTCTCTCTGTGTCTGTGTCTGTGTCTGTGTCTGTGTCTGTGTCTGTGTCTGTGTCTGTGTCTGTGTCTCTGTCTCTCTCTCTCTCTCTCTCTCTCTCTCTCTCTCTCTCTCTCGTGTATAGAGAAATTGGGAGGAGGTGAGAGCGAGTAGTATATGATTACAAAATAATTGTTATCGTTACAGATATTTTTCCATCCAAATGAGGTCTGTTTTTCTCACTCTTTTGAGAACTAGAAAGCTGTCCATGAATCCGATTGCATGAAAGTTTCTTCCTCATTTCATGAAGAGGGACAGTTTTGTAGTTTGTTCCCTCTGGTGCAGCCTTACTGTAACTTCATTGCAGCAGAGCAATTTCATTTGTACTGCACAATCATTTTCTTGTGGGAAACTAATAAAATACAAATTTTAGTTTCAGCGTGAAATTGTGGCTGAAGGCTTCTGAGAGTTTTATGTGATCTTTTTCTGTCTGATGATGACAGAGAGTGATGTCAGCACTTACACACATTATGTGCAAGGTTGATAAGAAGAGTATTCCCTACACTTCGTTATTTCCCTCAAAAGGAAAATGTAAACTGATACTCTGTATTCCGCTCTAAGACCTTACCTGCAAATGGAGTAGGCAGGAGTCCGGAATGAAGCTTTAAAACACACACACACACACACACACACACACACACACACACACACACACACACAATAGCATCTCACTTATTCTAACAGCTAGAGTAATGCCAAGGCCCAGGGCTCAGCAGTTAGCTATTTGGAGGCCTAGAAACTATCCCACTTTACAGGTTCTCCCTCAGAGGAATGGCACTAGGCTTCGAAGTACATACCTTTGGGAGGCAAAGATTGGCAGATTTCTGAATTTGAGGCCAGCCACATCTATATAGTGAGTTCCAGGACTGCCAGAGCTATACAACCTGTCCCCTCCCCCCATAAATATTAGATATGTTTAGTATGTGACTGTAATGAACAGTAATAGCATGTAATATACAGTAACACTTTTTACTATATCAGTGGCTATAGATACTTGCCTGTTTTCCCATGCATAAAAATTTTAACAGAAATGATGATAAAGGTGACAACTGTTACTGACCTGTGGTCTGACATGCACACATATGTACGTGTGCACACTAGTGAACTCATACCTTCATACACACAATGACTACTATCATGTAGCAATAATGTACAAAAAGTTCTCAGCACAGTTCACAGATGTTCAAAAGCAGAACGAGGAGTCATAGACTTGGAACACAGGCCTGATTCCAGTGTGGAGTCTTGCTACGCCCTGGGTTGTTCAAGGAACAAACGATCGCATTTCCCTGCGCACAGTGACAGGTTCCTGCTTAGTAAATTTCCCTCATCTGCTCTGCCATGCATTTGATCCTACATCCTAGGGAAAGTTCTGTTCCCTGGTTATCTGAGCAGTAGACTGCCCTCTAGGCCTTTCTCTCCCCCAGCTTTCAAATGCTTTACTGTCTGTTGGCTTCGGACCTCTCCATCCATGGTTTGCCTTTATTCTTCATCTGAAAGTTTTAAATTCCCTCTACTCCTGTCTTTAGTACTTAATTCCTGACAGCCCCTTGCATGTGACTGTGGAACTGGGGAAATGCAGGTGGTGGGTCAAAGGCATGTCCTGTAGTATGATCACTGCCAGTGGGAAATGTTCACTCTCCAGAGCACTAAGTCTTAGCGCTGTTTCCCACTGCTGGAGCTGAAGTGAGGATGCTGAACTGGGAATAGGGCCGAGATCCAGCCCCTGAGTTTGAGTGGTAGGGAGATGACTTAGTAAAGTGCTCGCTGCACAAGTGGGAGGACCTGAGATCCCCAGGTCACTTCAAAAGCCAGCTGCAGCTTTAATCCCAGTGCTTACAAAGGCAGAGAGAAGGGCAGCTCAAGGGGCTCGCTGGCCAGTTAGCCTAGCTGGACTCACAGTGAACTGAGGTCAGTGATAGATCCTGCCTCAAAAGTTAATCTATAGAAATGACTGAAGAAGGCACCTCACAAAGATCTGTGCCCATGAAACTCACACATGCACACGTGCGCACACACACACACACACACACACACACACACACACACACAGACAGAGAGAGAGAGACAGAGAGAGAGACACACAGAGAGAGACAGAGACAGAGAGAGGGAAGAAAAAGTAAGTTTAAATGCAAGGTAGTAAACCTCAAGTGCTTGGTTCTAAATGGGATTCTACCTTTAATTTTTTTCTAGTCAGCTGCTTGAAAGGGAATCCTTCAAAGTCTCATTCTCAGCTTCTCCATCATCTTTCACTCCATGAAAACAGTTATTTCAAATATGAGAATTATTTCTGTGAAATTTCTTTCAAAGTTAGGAGAGTGCCTGAGGGGACTTGGGAGGCCCTTGTCCCCGTTCTTGAGAATCACCTACCTTTCCTTACCATACCCCCAAGCCCTCACCCATCTGTCCACTCAGCTGCTAGTCCTTAGCAAATGGGGCAACCCGATTTCCCGCCTTTCCTTGGCCAAGAGCTTCCTAGGACCAATCGGGTGGTGGGGACTTGACATGTCCTGGTAGGGGAGCTAGTTGGGTCCCGCCCCCTCCCGCCCCCTTCACAGGTGCAGCCCTAATCCCCCCTGGCCTAGATATCCGGCAGCCTCTGAGAACCCGGGCTCTGTGATGTAATGCGCTTTTTTCACACTCCCGGCTTAAATACAGATGGAAATTGTTGTCATGTGTTAGAAATGTCGCCAGTGATATAAAAGGCGCAAGCTTGAGCATCTTCTCTCCCTTCTCGCACATCAGCTGCTCCTCCAGCCAGAGCCTGTGCCCTGGAAAACCCACTCAGTGGTCAGGTGGCCGAGGAGCCCCTAGCTAGCTTAGGAAAGGGTTCAGATCCCACTCCCCACCCCCGCCTCTTCTTACAGCCGCTGCGGAGCCGAAGACCAGCGTGGTGGGAGGCTCTTTCAGGCGCACAAAAGGAAGGATTAATCTTGGCGATTGGCTGGGCTTTTGCAGGCAAGTACAAGTCCATGATTTCCCCTGGCCAACCCCTGCCCACCTCTGGATTCGAACGCTCGGCCACTGGAAGAAGGCTGGGATCAGGCAGGCGGTGACCGGGGCGCCTGCCACCGGAGGTTTGCGCTTGGGTTGTGGGAACATCCATGGAGGTGAAGATGCCATGTGTGGTGTGTGGACCAGGGAGGAGGGGAGATTGTGGGCCAGCTTGGGAGGGCCAGATGGCTGAGGCTGCGTTTTAATTCAACGGGCAGGCAGGCCCCGTTTGGCTGGGCAGGGTAGGAGGAGAAGCAGGGAAGGAAAAAAAAAAATCAGAGGTCAGTGGGCAGGGAGAGGCTGGGCTCCAGAGCAGATGCCTGGCGAACAATGGGGCTTTTGAAGGGGATGCTGGAGGAAGTGTGGCGTGCGCTTTGTATTGCCTCCTCCGCATTGCAGGTTGGAATCGGGCAGCTAAATTTTAATGAAGTGCATTCCAAAGTGTGCTAGTCAGCCTGGGTTTGGGGAGCCAGAGCGAGGGGCGGCCCCGGGGCTTTGCTGAATGGGGACTGGGGGTGGGCGGGGGAGGGGGCCACCGAAATGAGTTCCTGATGGATGGTAAAGGAGGGAATGAAAGCCTGCTCAGTGTGGAGGGCAGGGGAACGGGAGGGGGAAAGCCTTAGGCCCCCGTGCATATTAATAGGCTCCAGCAGGTGTTGGTAAATGCATGTTGCTGCATTGTTCCGGCGCCCAGGCTGGAGTAGGCGGGGAGACAGAGACTGCTTCTCCTGGCGGTAGTGGGCAAATGCCTTTGCACTTTGGAAGAGCTTTGCAAGCTCTTAATAAAGAGGAAAAGGACCACCATCCCCTCTCTTCTTTCCCTCACTTTTAAAGGAGGAATGTACATGCAGAAGGCGTTTTAGGTTTGCTTCCCGGAAATTAACATGTGTTTGTGAGAACACTGTCTTGTCTAGGTAAGGTATGCTTGTCTGTGGGCATCAGTAAATAGAGAAATCTGGAGTCTGGTTTGTGAGTGCTTGGGAGCTGGAAGGCTCTTCTCCCTAGCTGGTTCTTAATGGGCCAATCCTGGAAGACTGGTATCTTTATTTCTTTAAAGAGACAGGAGGGTGTACCTTCCTCCCTCTTCTCAAACTCCGAGTCTGTCTGACCGAGTACCAAGTGGGCAGTGAAGTGTGCAAGGAAGCTGTCTCATCCACAGAGTTGGCCTTCCACACAAAGGGAGTGGATTTGTGTCTGAACTAAATGGTTTGAGGGTATGTGTTGTTTATTTGTAAGGATTAGGAATAGGCCCCTTTCTCTTTCCAAGAGTTGACTATGTCTATCTATTGAGAATCATTTAGGAGGCTTTTTAGTTAGGACTGTGCACTGGTCAAATAACCCTTGTTGGTTTTGTTGTTTGCTTGCATGCTTGTTTTTACTACTCTTGACTAGAACCTATTCAGTGTTTTCAAAAGGTTCAGACGTGTTCATTGGAGGTTCAGATGAAAACTGAAAGCGTCTGTAGAGGAAGGGGCATGTGACTCTTATTTTGAAAATATTTAACCACGGATTTAGGTACAATATATTCATATATATTGTATATATGTATAAAATTATGCACATTTTAACATACACTAACCTTGCCCTTTTGGTTCTGGGGGAAATGATTTGGTTGAGAAAGGCTTACATTGTATCATCTGAAAGGCCAGTGCCTTCTGAAAACTGGTGTTTTACCAGAACTTCGAAATTCTGCCTTGATGGGGTGGGCGTTCAGATTCTTTTCATGACTGAACATGCACATACATAGCACCTCATCACTCAGGCCGAGCTCCACACTTGCCTGTGAATGTTCCTGCTGTTGAAAGCTCAAGCTGGTTAATGGTCTCAACACTGTCTTGATTCCTCCATTTCTCAGCTGAGCAAACAGAAGCTGCCTTTGCCTCTGGCTGCCTTTCCACTTTGAGGCTTTGAGGGTAGGGGAAGGAGGATAGGGCAGAAGGAGGGGATTGTGACTGAGGCCCACATTTGATTTACCCACCCTCAAGTTAAATGTTAGAGCATTCCTGCTTTGCGTTCCTCTGTAGTTTCTCAGTCTGCAAATTTCAAGTTGTGTTTCTATGGCAATGTCTTGAATAAATTGTTTGATAGTATATCTGCCTCTCTTGTGTTTTTACTACAGAGGTGGAGTTGACCTGGTTTTTTTTTTTTGTTGTTGTTGTTGTTATTGTTTTCCTTACTGAACTTAGGCTTGAGGTTTACTTGCTGGTCCTTGTTGAGCAGAAAGCAAGGCAAATGTATTTGTTGCAGAACTTTTCCCAAGAAAACTAGAGCTTTCATATACAACCCAGGGTGTGTCCACTGGAGCAACCATCCACTGGATTTATTGTACGCTGAGACTGTTTCTGTGATACACTGCTGTAGATGGGTCTTTTGACACATGAGGTAACCCATAGCCCATGAGTTATTGGTACCAAAGAAATGATGGCTGTAGCTGATGTGCATCAGGAACATACTCCTCCTCAGTCTTGTCCTGTGGAGAGAACTGTAAGAAAGGATAAAGCAGAGGAAGAGAGAATGAGCACAGAGTCAAACACTGATTGACTGGTACCAGGTACCAGAATGAATAAACAAATAGAAAGTTGTACTTCCTCTTTGCACCCAGGTGATGTCTTTAAAACAGTTAAGGAAACAGCAAATGAGATGGCCTGTTTCATGGCATACATGTACAGCAAAGTATGTAGTTCAGTGTGTTTTTCTAATGTTAGCTTCTTAGCCTTTCCACAGGGAATAGAATGTGGGGAGATGTCAGCCTAAATGTGAAAGAGATCCTCAAGGACTTAGAGGCGAGAATACTAGAAAAGGCAGAATGGAGGACAGCTCTGCATTCAAAACAAAAATTTCTTTTCTTTGCAATTGTATTTTTCAGGCAAAATCCAGTTCACTTGGTAACCATTATTCCCCCAGCATGCTTATTTACTCCTTTAAAAAATTATGTTGATAATCAGACCCCAAATATTTGAATGTAAGCACATCCTCTCAGTCATACTGACACCCTCTGGCACCAGACAAACTGTCATAGCATTTCTGAGAAGTAAGTCTGGTGGAAAGAAAAGGCAACAGTGCCTGTCACTGATTGGGAACTCAACACAAGCCTGAGTGACGGAGTCTCTCCTCTGGTTGACTTCCAGTCTTTGGAAGTGTTATGAATATTCGCTCTAGACATCTTGTTCTGGATCCCCAGGTCTTCAGAGGTTCCTGCCATTTTTGGCCTTTAGCGCATCTATACAGTTTGTCAGAAATGCCCACAACTGGGGGATTATGGCTAAGCACTATCTCCCAAGTACAGCAATGTGTTGTTTCTCTTTGGTAACTTATCTGATCCTGGTTCTATACTTATGAAAATGGCTCTTGTTCCATTTGCTCCAAGGGTTTACGGAGTTGATGACTATATGCCATGTGCATACTTGGTTTGGTTGGGTTGGGTTGGGTTCGGTTGAGTAAGGGTTGGGTTGGGTTTGGTTTGATTTATTCTCCTTATACAAGTCTTGGGCTCTGGTTACTCATTTTGATTCTTTTTTTTTCCCCCAAAGAGATTGGCATCTTTAAAGTTTCAGCAGACTGTTAGATTCAGGCATAAAATCAATGGGAAAATGTTGTTTGACATTTAATATGATGTTTCAAAGGATCCAAACATGAAAGTAAAAAGAGACCCCGGGCTTGAAAATAACCCACTAGACTCAAACTTGTTCAGTGTGGTTACCTGATATAAATGGGAAAGAAAAAAAAAGTGGATAAACTTCTATTCTTTATGATTCTTTGTGGAGGTTTTGCTATTTTCCTTTCTGGATCTTAGTTCTAAGTGTCAAGCCTTGTACGTATACATATTAAGTAAACGAGTGAGCAAATGGATGCACCAGGAACCCTGGGCAGTGACTTTGAAGTTTGATCTGAGTCCTTGAGTGCTGTTGCTTTTGCAAATACTTGAAAAATCATTTCAAAAAGTAGGGAAAGTAGAGCACAGGATCCCTTGTATTTAAAGATGCATGCTCAATCTACAAGCTGGATAATTGATCCCATACTTTATCGAAAAAAAAAAGGCACTTAGCTTTCTGCTCAGAGTTTAATTGATCTTCTAGGTGATGCTAAATTATTGTGTGGTGTGTATTTCTGTTCCATAGTAAAGATCAGATCCATGTGAATCTACAAATTTGACAACAGCTATATGAAGTAGCTTGCCTAAAAGGAGTAAGTGCCATAATTTTCTAATTAATTGTGGAACAATGCCAAAGAGTGTTGCTTTACAAATACTAAGTATAGACAGGGCCTTGAAAGGGAGGCTGGGCTGCAAACATTTAGCTCTTTTTAATGATGCTTAGCACCTAGGTTTATGTAAACCTTTGCTACTTCTCTTTATGGCTTTGCGAACCTTTAAATCATTACTGACATTTCTATCTAGTGGTAATACTCCCCTGGAAACAGTGTGCATTTCGGTACCTACTCTGTGCCTTTAAATACTGAAGATTGTCTTCCTTAGTTTCTGAAGCTTGAGTTAGAACCCATGTTGATTTAGTCCGAGGTAGAGAAAAAAGGTTAAGGTAGAAATGATTATTGAAAATATTTTCTCTATGTGAAGTTTATTCCTAAAAAGTTTAAAAGACTTGATTACTTACAAATATGGTCAAAGATAAATATGATAATTTCCAGTTGATTTCAGTCTTATACTTCAAAAGGACTAAGTATGTGTGTTTGTGTGTGTGTGTTTGTGTGCGCACGCGCTCATGTGTGCTCTCACTTTCTACATGAATATATGCATAGGCAGCTTTTATTTCTATTCAGTCAGTGCCACTTTATTCTCCTTAGAATTGGCATCTTAAGACAATAATTAAAATATCCCTGCTAAAAATTTGGTAGCATATACCCCTGAGCGTGTCCTGAGTTGTGGGACAGAGTAGTATAAATGTGTTTAATTTTTATTTGATGCTAAGACTTTGGGTCCCTCTTCCGTCCCTTATTGATAAATAATAACTCATAGTCCACAAGTTCCGTTTGTTACCATCAATAATATCCGGGTAACTTTCCATGTTGGTGGGTGCATGTTAGCTGACTTCTTGCTTTCTAGTCATCATCTGTGTTTTCAGGCTGGTTCATGCCTGAGCTAGCTCACAAGGTAGATTCAGCAAATACTGATTTTTCAACTTCTCTGTGCTAGGAACTGTTGGGGTGCTTGAGATTTATGATTAACCACATGGACGAAGATCCAGCATGGGGATCTTCATGTGTGTTATAGTCAGAAGAGTTGGGCAGTAGTCAGTTATTTTGAATGCAAAAGGGTGCAAATGGGGGAGAGCCAAGGAGAGTATGTTCAGGAACATGGGGATTGGGCACGTTGCAGTTTTCAATAGGGTCTTTAAGGTGTCAGGTTAGACCCCACAGGGAAGGAAACATAAAACTTGACTGAGTGAGGGAAAGGACTATGTGTAGGTGATGGACAGTCCAGTCCAGACAGTACAGTAGAAGTGCTAACTGCACTTTCTGAGAAGTAGCCAGAGGATGGCTGGAGTAGAGAAGATGGCAGAACTGTGGAGAGTGAGTTCTGACTGCAGGACAGATGATACCTAGCATTTTAGGGCATGGCCACACTACTGACACTGAATGGTAGCCATTGCATGGTGCTGACTAGATGGCAGACCCGGGAAGCCTCACCACAAGCAGTATGCTGAGTTGTGCAGGAGTGGAAACAGACAGCATGGCCCGGGAGCTGTCCCTGTCTTTTGCTTGGAGGAGAGGTGTGCAGAAGGCAGGGCTCTATTTGAAAATGAGTTGTTGATGATAAAAAGAAGATGAAGAGTGACTCTGAGTTTATTTTTTATTATTCATTTTTCAAGATAGGGTTTCCCTGTGTAGCCCTGGCCCTCCTAGTACTTGCTGTGTAGGACAGGCTGGAGATCCACCTGCCTCTGCCTCCCCAGCACTAGGGATAAAGGTGTAAGCCACCACTGCCTGACTTGATTTTTTATTTTTCAAGGGTAGTTGTTTGGGTTTGATGGCTCTTTGATTTAGCTTGAACTTTATGGGGGAAACTGAGAATGTGTCTCATCCTATGGTTTAGGTCAGGAGCTCAGCTAGGACTTAGTGAAGGAGAGATGTCCTGTTAGACATGAAGTACATTTTCAGGGAGGCTGTGTGGTGTTGAAACCTCCTTTATGCTGTGTTATGCTATCATTAGTGAGGTCAGTCAGATGACACAGTTAGAGCCATAGCTTTATACCTATTAGTGACTTTTTGCAGTTTCAGCTCCTAAGGTGTCTGCCATCATTGGGTGAAAAGGAGTGTGCATTGTGTGTGTGTTCATGTGTGTGAAGATATATGTGTGCATAGGCCCTCGTGCAAGCTTGTGAAGGTGTATGTGGTAGGCAGTGGGCAACCTCAGGAATCCTGTCTACCTCCTATTGTGGTGAACATTATTTGGGGGATTCTTCCCCACCTTAAATCATTTAGCTCCCAAATAAAAGACATAAAACCTTTATAATAAGCCTTAAAAGCACTAGAGGGGGGGGCAGATGTCAACCCTCTATGCTATTTTTTCTATTTTCTTGTCAATAACCCCAAGATATAACTTGTCATGTTCCGCCTGGGCCACTCCAACTCCCCAACTGGCAGTCCTCATGGTATTGCTTTTCCTATCCACCTACTCTATGGCATCTTCCTCCTTCCTCCTCTCTCCTCTTGCTCATCCTGGTCTCTGCCTTAGACCCCAAGCCTGGCAACTGAAACCCACCTACCTCTCTTCTGCTCAGCTACAGGCTGTTAGGATCTTTATTTAACCAATAGTTTAAATTAAGGAGCAAGGTTACATAGCATCACTTGGAGTAAGTCAGGATTTTTTAGTCCCTGAGGATCTCTAGATCTTGGGAGCCAGTATTTAGCATTACAGTACATAGCAACAGACCAAACCTTAACAATCTCCTTGGAGACAAGACAGAAAGAGTGGTTCAGTGGCCTGAAACTTGAATTGGGCTTAGACCAACTGCCAGGTGGCTCCAGTGATCCACCTGTTTTTGCCTGCCCAGCACGAAGATTGTAAGAATGTACCACTGTGCATGGCATTTTTATGTGGGTTTTGTAGATACAACTGGACAGGTCTTCTTGCTTACAGATCGAACACTTTCTAAATGAGCCATTCCTCCAGCTTTAGAGAATGCATGTTTTTAGGATTAGAAATACCTCCACAAAGGAATTTCATAAAACACATTCTTGTCAGTATGCACAAGTTTTCATTTTTATTCAGCTTCCTTCAAGTTGGCTATCCTCAATCTTTAAAAGTTGCACAGGTTGATAGAAGAAACGCTGGGTATGGATATGATCTATAAATATTTCTAATAAATGCAGTCTTTACTCAGACCTGTCATGGCCTCTGGTCTCAGAGATTGTGTTCAGATCCTGGACACCAGATAATTTGCTCCCGTCTGTGCAGGCTCCCCTACCATGGGCACAGCGGCACCATAGGCCATGTTTAGCAGGACAAAGTAATTGCCTAAGGACTTAGCTTTCTCCAGGAGCATGTAACATACTCAGCATTGTTCAAGCTGCTAATTAAAGACTAAGGGGGAGACAGCCAAGTAGCAGTTTTAAAGTACATCTCCTGTAAAGGGGGAAATTTTAAATTATGCCATTATATCATCCTCAGAAAGAACAGTACCTTCCGACATGTGGACAAATTTTAGTAGAGAGTGTTACATTAAAATACTTGGCACAGCCAAAGTGGAGTGCCCAGTGAGTTCAGTTTTCTTTAAAAGTTATACAAGGTTGATTGAGGAGACTTTTCCTAGTTAATGAAACAAATACTTAACATCTCTCAGCTCTGAGGAAGATAGTAGATGAGGGTCTGGGAGACAAAGTTGCATGATGTATGGCTTTTTTTCTCTCAGGATCTAGTGGCATTGATGGTGGGCAGTTCATCTATGGGAGATGGTAGCATGCTGTCACATGAGCTATGTAAAAGTGTTTGGGGGACAGTGAGTACAGTTGACTCGGCTGGAATTCAGGTCAAGGCTGGTATTGTGGCACAGGAAGCTCTGCTGCTGGCTGTGAAGGGCAGACAGGATACCTCAAGTGAGACTCCAGAGGGAAGGCTGAGTGATGCGCACATGTTGACTAGTGGCTGGATCTTGCACAGTCACTCACTGTGGATGTAAGTTTACAGGAACTGTATGGGAATGTCACAGGGGGACTTAGGGACACTCCTATGTCCTACTGGGATATCAGACTCGAGCTTCGTTTGAGAGCAGTAGCAATCTTGGAGGAATTTAAACAGAAGGAATTACTTGCTTGCATTTTTTAAAAATCACTCTACCTAAGGTAGAGAGAGTTCATCTAACTGATTCTTGGGCCAAATATAATCCATTGCTTGCTTCTTTTCACAAATGAAGTTTTTTGTTTGTTTGTTTGTTTGTTTGTTGACATAGTCTTTCATTTGGGACTTGAGGTTGGTTTTCACCCCCTTTCTCACACTTTTATGCTATAACTATAGGGTAGAGTGCCTGTAGCAGGGAATGTAGCATCCCTAGCCTCAACTGTTTATTTGGAGAAAATTTGTTACCCTTTGACTTTTTTTTTTAAAGATTTATTTATTGAATGTATTTGAGTACAGTGTCGATCTCTTCAGACACACCAGAAGAGGGTATTGACCCCATTACAGATGGTTGTGAACCAACATGTGGTTGCTGGGAATTGAACTCAGGACCTCTGGAAGAGCAATCGGTGCTCTTAACCTCTGAGCCATCTCTCCAGCTCCCCCCCCCTTTTTTTAAAGAAAGTTTTGCTAACCCTTGACCTAAGTTTGATGTTAATGCAGGGACATTTCTGAGGAAGCTATGGCTAAAATGAAAGTCCCAAACCCAATTATTCAGGAGAGAGACTTTGAAGGACTTAGTGAGTAATGGTACAAGAAATGCAAGGGAGAGGAGGGGTTGGAAATGACACATTAGTTCTAGGAGGAGTGACCAGGGAAATCGAAAGGTCACAAGGGACATTTAAGCTAGATGCCCAGCAAAGTGGGAGGTGTTTGAGCCTGTAATTAAGTGGGGCAGGTGTTGAAGAGTTAGACTTTAGGTCTTATTAGTGCATAAAACCCAGCCCGCAAGTACTGCATTGCTTTTCTAATTCCCCTTGTGTGCTCCAGAAAGGAATCTGTCTCTGCCAGTTTTAATCTTGATGATTTAAGTCTCTGCTTCACAGGCTTTAGGAAGCCATCCTTGTATGTGGTACATTTGTCAGTTTTCCATTGCTGTAACAAAATAAGTAAAACCAACAGCAACTGAAATGTTTTCTATCTGTCCTTCCTTCCTTCCTTCCTTCCTTCCTTCCTTCCTTCCTTCCTTCCTTCCTTCCTCCTTCCTTTCCTTCCTTTCTTTTGTTTTTTTTGCTCATGAGTTGAGAGGTTCCAGTCCATGGTCACCAACAGGATAGAAGTGGTGAAGCAGAACATCAGGTGGAAGGACATAAGGACATAAGGACATGGAGAAAGCAGCTTACCTAGTGCCAGACAGGAAACAGAAAGGAAAGGCTCAAGGCGAACCAGATTTTTCCCCGTAACCTACTTAAACCTGGTTCTACCTCCGTTTCCCTCACCTCCCAATAATGTCATATTGATCCAGTGATTTATTAGAGCATCCATCATTTAAACATCCCAAAGATCTCCCTCTGAACATTATATTGTACACAAAGCATTTAGCACATGAGCCTTTAGGTAAGTTTCATACCTAAACTTTAATATGGTACATTATGTAATCTGGTCCAGGTCTACACAAAACCCTTCGTGTAGAATCATTGGAAGCTCCTTAATGGCTAGATGGTTGTCTTTTCAAACAAATACTTATTTCTTGGCCTAGAATATTAGTCTAAGGTTAAGTACAGTCTCTCATACATTTTTATGTGATTCTAGGGTCTATCATACATTCAATTCAATGTACTAGTCTTCATTTTGTAGTTACAAAACGGGATTCTTGAGTGGAGGGAAACAAACATCTTCAAAAATCTTTATTTGATTTGTACAACAAAAACTTGTCTAACCCAATATATACTATCCCAAGCAATAAAATACATTACTCTTACCCTTTCTTGGTTCCTAAGACTATAAAGCATAATATTATAGAAGGATTGTAAGTATTTTAGTCCAATTCCATGATTCTTAGAGAAAGGCTGTGGGTTGCCCATCTCACATGTCTGACCTGATCCCTCTGAAGGACATAAGCTACATTGTTTTAATGTAAATTTTCCATTCTTGGAGCAGCTCATCAGCTTGGCCCTGGCTGGTGCTGAGTTTGAAGATTGTATCTTCCCCTTCTTGTTACCAGACTTTTATTGCAGATGCTCCGCTTTAATGGGGTCAAAATTAGGGAAGAATGTTTCACCCTTAGTCCATTCTCTTATCTCATATGACATGCTGCTATCTGCATTCTTGAAATGTGACATGGAAAATTAAGGAACATGGAGTTTCTGGCAGTTTCCCATTTTCATCATTACATGAGCTGAAAGCATCAATTTTCATTTCATGCTTTGAATTGCTTGTAATAGGGGTTTTCAGTGAGTTTTTGGTAGGCAGATGAGAAAGAGCTCTGGGGCTGTTCAGGAAAGAAGAGAATAGCTCTGGAGCCCATCAAGAGCCTCATGCTTCTGGAGAAGAGGATTCTAGATTCATTCCTTACCCCACCCTGAAAGAGAACTGGTCTTGCCATGCACTGTAGAAGCTAATTGTTTCTCGTGAGTTTTCTTGTGTTCCACATGATGCAAAGACCTGGTTGGAACAGTTTATTTTCTGCAGACAGCATGAGAGAAGCAAGGTGCTGAGCACAGTGGTATCTCATTTTGATATGTGTAGTGATCTCAAAGACTCCTGACCTTAGAGCAGAGACTCTCCCATCAGTGGGTTACTCCAAGACAGTAGGCACAGTTGGTTTATACTTGAGGTTTGACTTCATTCATGGTCAGGAAGCCCTGATCATGGGAGGTTGCGAGACGCTTTCTCCAAGGCAGCTTTTGTGACTTCCAAGCTATATGGAAAACCTGTGTCTCTTACTCCAGACGCCTCCTGTGTTGTGTTTGAGTTTTCCAGAATGCAGAATGAAGGTGTTGGAGTGAACTGTTGTGCTTGCCAACCAGCAAGAGGTGTTAAAAAAAAAATCTGTTATGTTTCTCGCCGGCTTGAAAATATGTATATTCTAACATTTTGTCATTAAGAAAACTTATGTTAGTTCGAGATGGCTTTAATCTAGGTGAGTTTAAAGTGTGTGTGTGTGTGTGTGTGTGTGTGTGTGTGTGTGTGTACACTCACATATTTGCGAATGTGTGTGCTTGTGTACCTGTTTCTGAGAGATGTTAGGGTGTTTGTTTGTTAAAGACTTCAATTTTTTGAAGTGAAGTTAATTCACTTAAAATCAGGAATGTTGTGCTGAGTTTTGGCAGTCACACACAATTTTGGACCTGTCAGTCATTCAAGGAGAACGCTGAAGTCTCCCTAAGAATTTCTTCATCCCCATCCCTTTGTAGTCGGTCTCCGTCCATCCCCAAGCACCCACATTTATTTTGTGTTAATCAGTATTTTTTTTTTACTTATCTCAAATGCCGTATAAATGAAATCATTTAGTATTCAGCTTATGAATTCAGACTTTTGTAAATGGAGTTACGTCTCATCCCTGTTGTTGCTTGCATTATTAGTTCCTTTTGTATTGCTGCATATTGTTCCATTTTATGAATGTACCACAGTACTTACCTGTTTACCTCTTGAGGGACTATTGAATTGCTTTGACTCAGAGATTATGAATAATGTCATTAAGGAGGCTCCTAGAGAAAGCAAGCGAATAGCCTTAGAGTTTCTGGGCAAAAAACCACATGAATACTCAAGGGTTTTGTCAAATCAGGTTTTCACTTTGGGTAAATACAGAGGAGTGGGGTCTCTGGGTCGGTTGGTAAGTTCATGGTTAGTGATATGAAGAACTTACCTACTTCTACAGTGCTTGAACATAGTGCATCCTCACTGTAGTAGGCAATGTAAGGTTCTCAATTGTGTTATGTCTTCCCTAGCATTTGGGTTTGTTGTTTCTGTTTATTTTGAGACCGGATCTCACTGTGTAGCCCTGGGTGGTCTGGAACTCCTAGAAATCCACCTGCCTCTGCCTCCTAGGTGCTGCTATTAAAGTCATACACCATTATTTTCTAGGACTTGGTACAGGTTGAACATCCTCCTCAGTAATCCCAATGCTGAACTCTAGTGGGTTTTTGGTGTCCTGATGTAATTGCACTGTCTTTCTGAGTGTGCCTTTCAGAAGAGAGATGCACACTGGGTAAAGGCTGTAACAGGTACTTCAAAATCCAAAGGACTGGGGATGTTGAAACAGTCTTGTCTCAAATATTTCAAATAAAGAATCTCAGGCTATATTGTCAAATATTTTCTTAGTCTTTCAAAAATGTTTATAGGTATGTGTGTCTATGGTTTATAATATTTATTAATTTGTGTGTGTGTGTCTTTGTGTGTGCACAGACAACTTGACAGTACCCGATGGAGGACAGAGTACAATGTGCAGGCTTAGGTTCTCTCCGTGCACTATGTGAGCTCTGGGGTTGAACGCAGGCTGGTACTCCTGGCAGCGAGTATCTTTACATTTTGAGACATCTGATAGTTCTTTAGTCATTCTAATGCTGTTGTAGTAAGTTGTCCTGTTTTTCAGACAATTACAGATGCTAAACATGTCTACATGTGCTTATTTGCCACCTGTATATCTTGTTTGATGAACTGTGCGTATAAATTCTTTATCCATTTAAAAAATCACGTTGTTTATAATCAAGAATTTTAAGGGAATACACAAGCTGTCAGTCAATCTTACTCATTAGTTTGTCTGATTTTTAACATATCAAGATGGAGGCTGGAGCAATAGCTCACTGGTTATGAGTGCATGTCACACAGTTCACAACAGTCTGTAACTCCAGCTTCAGGCTGTCTTGTACCTTCTTCTGGCCTCTATGGGGATCCATATGCACTTGCAGACATCACCCAGACATGCATAGAGATAAATAAATATCATGATGGATTCCCCACTTTCTTCTTTCTTGCTTTTTTGCTTGCCTGCCTGCCTGCCTGCCTTCCTTCCTTCCTTCCTTCCTTCCTTCCTTCCTTCCTTCCTTCCTTCCTTCCTTCCTTCCTTCCTTCCTTCCTTCCTTTCCTTTTTTTTGCTAGGAGTTGGCCAAACCTGGGCTTACTCTGTCTCTGTCTGTAAAGATGGTTTAGCCCACCATTTCACCTCTTTGAGTCTGTCCCTTCATTTGTACGATAGTCTGAGTGCCTAATTGCTAGTTGATGTTAAACAGAGTGCCATGCATTGACCCTCACACAGAATGTTTACTTAGTGAGCAAGTCGGGGAGTATTACTGACTTCTGTAAACTCTTTGTTAGCTTGTCTGCCTTCCTTATGACAGGTCCCTCCAGGGAGGTCCTTGTTGGGTTTTGCTTATTACTGCTGATGTTGACCTAAGTAGGAACCTAAGTCTTGGGAGTGTTTTACACTTCCACTTATCTTAGTGCTGGAGTGATTGATAGCTTTTAGTTAACAAATTCAGATTTAATTTTAGGGATCCTAACTGCAAGATTTGGGGAGGTGATGTTTGCGTAGCCCTCCTCTCTCCTTAGTGCTTTTCTGAAGAGCAAAACCATAGCCTACAACTGGCTTGTAGGCGTCCCTTTGCTTAGATAAAGTGTCTACCTGTAATGTAACTGTGGAGAGGCCAGTGACTTCTCAGCTGTGCTGAATGCCACGTCTTGACCAGATCTCCCAAGTTGTGGTCCATATTTTCCTGGCTATTTTTAGGGGGGATGAGGGTGGGTTCACTGTGACTGGTTTAGCTCTCTTGCAGCAGCAGTAAGGCCATCAGGGTTCCTATAACCTGACCTCATTTTTAAGAAATTGCTGACTTTGGCAGGGTCCTGTCAGAGCCTCACCAATTCCAGCGTTGGCCTACTGAAAAGCATTGTTTCAGCTGGTCTCAGCTGAGTCAGCTCTAAGTCAGAACTAGGTCAGAATAGCTCATTTTGTAGGCTGAGCAATGCTTCTAACCAACCTTCCACAGGGAGGAAGAAAGTTAACTTTAAGCCAGCTTCCTTCCTTGCTGGCTTTCAGAAAGTGGCTTTTTGAGATCCATGGGTAAGGAAGGGAGGGAGGGATAGGGAATGTCAAGGGGTTTGGGGATGTTTTAATTATTATGTTATTTGAACTTTACACTACCATTGCTGTGGAAATATCTCCAAATTGAACTGCCTTTCATTCTCTGGTGGTCCACTTTTAGAAGCCAGGAGAAACTGTAATCTCACCTTAAAGGAGAAGGAACTAGTGATGTTTTCATGGTGTACAGGGTTGGAGAGACCTCCTATTGTGAATGCATCTTAAATTCCTTTCCTTAAAATATTGCTGAGAACATTTTTCAGTAGCTCACTTTTAGAGTAACCTTGTCTTGCAAGAACCCTGAGTAGCCCCAGGCATGCTGTTGCAAGATGTTTCTTGAACTCTACTTGCTGCCTGTTGCCAGTGTTGCTACTTCATTTCTGTTATGTTTGTTGTTTGTCTAGCTGTTTGAAAACCTTACAGTCAACATACATTAATATGTCATTAGCAAGAAGAACCACTGTTAAAAGGAAGCTTAATGAAGCAATTTCTCTTAGAGGTCAGGCAAACACAAATATTAATTTGCAATACAACAAATATTATTTGCAATACAACTTTATTCCCACTGTCACAATGCTTCATATAGTGACTGCACTCTAAGAAATATCTGGTTGCTGAGACTAATGCTGTCCTAAATTAGGAGAAATTTCAAACTCCCTTCTGAGATAGTTAAAAAAGCATGACTCAGAGAATAGCAGGAGTCTGGAAAAAGAAAGTGCTTAGCGTCTGTACTTACAGTATCCAGGGTTAGGAAGTCCTCAGCCACATGTAACTAACTGTTCGGGCATTTCGGGTATAGATCATGTGAATTGAGATCTGCTGACGGGTTAAGATGCTGTGTACATTGGAAAGATTCACTGGGGCAAATGAAGGGGACCATCTCACTAGTCTTCGTCCTTAGACTGATTTGGCATTATAGTAGTTTGAATATGCTGAGCTAGAATAAACTAAGTGTTCAATTAATTTTATTTGTTCAGCTTGAGTTCTTTCTTTTTTAAAGATCTTTTTAAATTATGTGGATGAGTATGAACATGGATATGTACATGTGAATGCGGAGTTGGAGTTACAGTCAGTTGTAAACATGGAACACAACCCAAGTCTTCTGCCACTCTTAACCACTGAGCCTCCTCTCTGGCCTCTTGAATTGTTTTTGTGTTTTAAAGTTTTATATATGTCCACATTATATCGGTATAAGAGAAAGGTATATTACTAGTGTGATAATGGCACTCATAACTTCAAAAAATTAAGACGTCAGTCATGTGCTATACCAGTATTCATTTGCTGGCTGAAAGGTTTTCCAAACCTCTAAGCAAACTTTCAGAGATGATAGTGTGCTTGCCATGGATGTCTGTGCTCATGATGGCCTTGGTATGAAGTTCAAGTGAGAGAAATGAGGTGACAAGGTCAGAATGCATGGGGGAATCCCAGCAATTGCCTTGGAAAAGCTTGCTCTCTTAAGCAGTTGTATTTGACCTGGATTTCATGCCCTGGTACTCTCCTCCATCCACCTTCTGAGCCTGCCTTTGGTGTTACATGCCTAATAGCAATTCTAAGGGCTCTCACCTGCAATAAGTGCTTTTGTGGTATGCTTACAGACACCCACTCCACTCAGCTCCCACGAACTCTGAGGGAGGTTTCTGTATATTGTTACTCACTGTGATACTTGGGTCAGCCCATTAAGAGAAGAATTAACCCAGGTCTGAACCTCTTCTCTATGCTATGCATGCTGTTCCCTCTTTCTACCCCCACATCTACCATGTAGGCTGATAAATGACCTGGACAGGACCTTCATTCTTTGTCTACAGAGAGTGTGCTCTCTTACTGAATACATCACTGTGTATGGTGTACCTTCTAGGATTAGCAATATTAGCAATAGAAAAGCCAAACCAATTCCTGCTAAACTTGATTTAGGGGGCAGATAGTCTAGAAGAGCCTGTCGTATAGTTGTATATTTTAAGACACTCAATTGCGATGAATAGTCAACCTACAGAGAGCTTGGAAGTTAGGGAGGCCAAACCATTTATTTAGCAATCATCACTATACTGTTGACTCCACGGGGGTAAAGGCAGTGTTTGTGTACTGAGGTACTCATGATGCACCTTCCTTCAGTCAGTATTTCCTAAACAGCTGCCATCTTCCAGAAACTCTCTTACATTCTCAACAAATTGATGAGTGAGAGACTGTTGTTCTCTTGAGTTTTAAATATTAAAAAAAAAGAGGAGAAAATAGAGTCCAACAGCATGGAGGGTGTCAGTGGGAGATGATACTACCAAGAAGGTGACCTAGGTGGATTGGAGCAAGTTTGTTTTTGTTCTGGAAATCAGAGTGTCCATGCATCATCCCCAGTTCAGTGAACAGCAGTGCAAAGAAAAAGAAGCAGAAGCCTGCCAGACTCCTTTGATGGGCAGTGTGGCTGGGCAGAGTGGGACAAGGAGAAAGGAAGATAAAGTTGCAGACTAGGGAATCTAATCACATAGGAGCTTCAGAGACTTTGTTTGCTTTTTTGTTTTTGTGGGTTCCTCTTTTTTTGTTTGTTTGTTTGTTTGTTTGTTTCTTTATATAGGCTTTCTCTATGTAGCCCAGGCTGTCCTAGAACTCTCATGTAGACCAGGCTGGCCTTGAACTCAGAGATCTACCTGCCTTTGCCTCCTGATTTCCGGGATTAAATGTATGCGCCACCAACCCAGCAGTTTGAGCTTCTTTGATACAGGATTTTGAGTACAGATCTTCTGTAGTCTGGCTTACTTCTCGAAAAAGTTGATACTATGCAGTCAGATTTTAGATTGCTGATGTGTAGCTCTGTAAGCTTTAATGATCATGCAGGATCCTCGAGCCATCATCCCGCCAAGATGCTGAGTCCTTGCATTGAGAGACTCCCTTGTGACTTAGCGTTTCAGAGGACAACTCGAGAGGCCCCAACTGACAGACTGTAGAAAGGCAGCTTAAGTGTTGAAGAACAGTGTGTAGGTTCATACAACTGTCAGTTGTGGGGGAGCAAGCAGCTCTGGGTCTGAGCTCAAGGTAAAGTCTGATGGGCTGTGTAGAAGAAAAGATGGCATGATTTTACCCTTTACTCTAAAGAAGGGTAGAGATCTCATTTACTGATTTGGAGCAGATTGTAAAGCATAAATATTTAATAGATATCGAGGTAGCATTGAAGTGTACGAATTCAGTCTGTATATGCTTTGTAGGAGAAAAAGGTGGAAAGAAAATTAGTGACGTTTTAGTGCTTCCTTTAAGATTCTGAGGTGCTTGATTTTACCTTATGCATGGTGCGGGGTCTTAGTTCACTTTGCTATTTTTTCTTTGGTAGTAAGATCCCTTTTTTTCCTAGGTAGACACATCTACAGAACTGAGTACAACTGTAATCATCCTACAGCAGAGTGCTTGACTTAAGAAAGTGACTTGGGATAGGGAGACATAGCTCATAAGGAGTCTTTTTATTCCACCAAAGTTGAATTTTAGGAAGCATCTCTGGTGTTTAACTTTGAGTCACTTGCTCACTTCTGGTACTGGTAACTGACAGTGCTCGTGAGGCGTAAAGAGAACATGAGAGAATGTTAATATCAAACTGGTTAAATGCTAGTTGATGGGGAAAGGATATAGTTGCTTTGTATACTTGAATCCCCAATTAAATCTAGAATACATTGTGGAAAGCTTGTCTGAGAATAGCTGTCGGTTGTTCTCTCTGCTGTTCAGTGATACAGACTTCTTCATTCTAGATGCTTCTCTATTTGTTTGGGGAGTTTCATCAACAAACTTTTGTTTTCTTTTAGAAGAATTTACCCAATAGTAGATTCAAACTTACTCTTAGGACAGACCTGTAAACAGGAAAAAAAAGGATTTGCATTGAGGAAGCTGGTAGTCTTTTTGAAACAGTGTCTCACTATGTAACTTTGGCTAGCTTAGAACTCTCTGTGTAGAGCAGGTTGGCTTCAAACTTATAGAGATCCTTCCTGTCTCTGCCTCCTGAGTGCAGGAATTACAGGCTTGTGCCACCACTTCTGGTTGCTAGTCATCAGAACATATGTGATCATTATAGTTTTCTAATGAAAAATACATTGATTAATAAAGACAGAATATAAGTGATTTCATCAGGTTTTATTAGCCATTCTTTTTCCTTTTTACAGTGCTGGGAATGATACTCATGGCTTTCCAAATACTTTGATCTTAAACTACACCCATTCTTCTTTCCTTTCCTTTTTAACTGAAATATTTAAAATATAATATTTTATCCTTGAGAATTTCATACGCTGTATTTTGATTGTAGTCATCTCCTCTCCCAACCCCTTCCAGATCTGCCTCTGCCTCACCACCTGCCCAACTCTGTGTTCTCTCTCTAGCTTTATGTCTGCTTAGCATATATTAAATCAGTTCTGTGGTGGCCTGGGTGTAGTTCCTACTGTGGAGTGTGACCCTTTCATCAGAGGTCACACATCAAAGAAAACTGACTGCCTTTCCCAGTAGCTATCAAATGCCAGTAGCTCCTCAGTAGGGGGCAGGGGGACATGCCTGCCTCCCCCATTTGTTGGAGATTTGTTTGGCTTGGGTTTGTGCAGGTTTTGTGTATACTGTCACAGTTACTGTGAGTTCTTATGTGCATATGTCCTGTTGTATACAAACAAACAAAAAAATAAAACAACAAAAACCCAAACCAAAAAGAAAACAAGAAGGAAAAAAAAACCCTCATTATTTTCTTGTAATAATACATTGCTCCTGGCCCTTAAACTATTTCCCCTTTCTACTAAGATCTCTGATCCTTGAGGGAGAGGGGTGTGATACGGTTGTCCCATTTGGACTGAGCACTCTGAAGTTTCTTATTCTCTGTGCATTGACCAGTTGTAGTTTTTGTGGTAATTCCTCTCCTGTGTAAGAAGATTCTCTAGCCAGGGTTGAGAGACACATTGATCTTTGTTTGGGTATAGCAATATGTCATCTGGAGTCATTTTAATACTGTTTCTTTAGCACAATAGTAATAGTAGGTTTTCTCCTAGGCACTGTGACCTCACTTGCCAGATTCCTGACCTCACTAACAGTGCTAGGCTTGTGGATTGGGCCTTAGAACCAATAAGAAAGTGGCTGGTTATCTTCATACTATGTATGCTATTATGACACGATCGGGCATGTCTTGCCAGAGAGGTTATGTAGCTCCCAGGGTTCACAGCCGGGTAAGACTGATGAGTAATGTTCTTCTGAATGGTAGATCCTTCCAAGGAAACAGCATGCCTAGCACCTTCCAGGACTGTGAAAGGCAGCCAGCTTTCTTAGTCTTTCTTATTCTTCAGTACGGTTTTGTTGTTCTTCTTTTGTTAAAATTTTAGTGAAAAAATACGCGTCATTGTCCTTTCCTCCTTGTTTCCATGCCCTTGTCCCTGCTTCCTCTCAAATTTGTCTTTTCCTTTCCTTTCCTTATCATTAATATTTGTTAATATTGTCTACGTTAGGGTTAGGATTGCTGTGATTAACCACCACACATGGCCAGAATAGCTTGGGGAGGAAAGGATTTATTGAGATAGGAACTCAAACAGGGCCAGAACTTGAAGTCAGAAGCTGAGGCAGAGGGCATGGAGGAGTGGTACTGCTTACTGGCTGGCTAGCTCAGCCTGCTTTCTTATAGAACCCAGGACTACCAGCCCAGTGATAGCCCCACCCACCATGAGCTGGCTCTTTCCCTATCAATCACTAATTAAGGAGGTGTCCTACAATCTTACCTGAAGTCCAATATTATGAAGGCACTTTCTTTATTGAAGGTCTTTTCTCTAAGATGAGTTTAGCTTGTGTTAAATTAACATAAAACTGTCTAGCCGTCTATTTAGTGTTACTTATATGTATGTTTCAAAGGCTGACCACTTGGTATTAGCTAACCAATTAGGGGACTCATCCCTGAGGAATACACATTCTCCCTCGCTCAAGAGTCATTAATTGCTTTAGGTCTTCATATAGGAGTGGGCCCCAAGAGAATTTCCCCATTTAATTTGGGTTGTTATCTGAAGTTGGAATTATTCAAGTTTTGTTTACTAAACTCAAAGGTGTGGTGTGTTCAGCAATAGGATCTTACCATCAACTTCTGGAGGGTAACCAAAATCACCGATAATAACTTGTAACATAGATCTATGGGACCCTATTGGCCAATGATTCAAAAAGAATTAACCCATTCTTATTCTGGGATTTTTATTTGGTAGCCAGTGATTACAGGGTATGTGTATGTACATATATAAGTACATACATACATACATACATACATACATATATTATCTTATCCTGTAATATTTCCATGTGGCTTTATCAAAAGGAATTTACTGTTAGTTATTGCTCCCCATATTCCCTCCTATCCTCTTCCACTTGATACCTTGTATTCCATTTTTCTCTCTACCATTATATTCTGTCTCCCCTTTCATGAAAGACTCCCTCCTTTCACATAGCCCTTTACTAGTTTCCTAATCTGAGTGGACATTCCAAATGAAACACACCTATCTAAAGCTTAAAAGGCAATATGTATGTTTGAGAGGAAGCACAGTACATGGTTTGTCTTTCTTCATCTGAGTTTTCTCACTTAAGATGATGTCTTCCAGATCTGTCCATTAGCCTACAAATTACATTTTTCCTAAGTTGAGCATTATTCCATTGTATAAGTATAACACATTTTCATTATCCGTTCATCAGTCTGTGATGGCTATTTCTGGTTGTCAACTTGACTAAATCTGGAATGAACTGCAATCCAGAAATAGAGGGCATACCTGTGATCCAGATCTTGAGGCTGGAAGACACAGGCTTCTGACCTGCATCTTGACAGGTATATCTTGAGGTATAGTGGCCATAAAAAGCGTAGGCCCAGGCAATGTAGTACACACCTTAAATCTCAGAAGATTGAGGCAAGCATATCTCTAAATTCAAGATCAGCCTGGGATAAAGCAAGCTCCAGATCCAGGCATGGTGGTACACCTTTAATCTGGGCCATACCTTCTGCTGGAGGCCTACATGAGGACAACATTTAATTGAGGCTGGTTTACAGATTCAGAGGTTCAGTCTGTGATCATCAAGGCAGGAGCATGGCAGTGTCCAGGCAGGCCTGGTGCAAGAGGAGCTGAGAAGACTGCCTTCCAGGCAGCTAAGTCTGGGGTCTTAAAGTCCATGCCTATAGTAACACACCCACACCAACAAAGCTACACCTACTCCAACAAGGTCTCCCCTCCAACTAGTGCTACTCCCTGGACCAAGCGTACTCAAACCACCACACACTCTATGTTTTATGTCATATGTATAGGCTATTTGCATCTAAGAAAGATGAGTAACAGCCACAGTTACTGTGCTGACCTGAACTATATGTATAGTTCAGAGTGTCTCCATTTCACTCTGTGATATAGTTGGAGATTCCATGATCATAACTCAGCCAAAGCCCTTGGAAACATGCTGTCATTTTCTGGGTTAGTGACGTCTTTACAAATCAGACTTCATTCATTTTTCTCATCTGTTTATAGTGTCTGTAGATTCAGAACTGAATGTTTTGACTGTCAGATCCTTTTTGCAAAGCAAGGTTTATGAGATGGTGTCTAATAGCAGGTAGTGAGTTCTCTCCCACTCACCATAGCAGGTACAAAGTTCACATGTCTGTCTGTCTGGGGCTCAACGGTCCAACCACTAGGCAACAGAGGTGCTGTGGTACCTTAGCAGAAGCTCTGCTAGAGGGTCCCACCTGATGTCTTCATCACCTCAGTGCCATTGTAATACTGGCTTTTGTTAAGTGTTTGTTATTTCATCTGGAAAATTCCTGTTATCCTCATAGAATCTGACACTCTGACTCCAGGACTCACACAGTAGTGGGGCTGGGCAGTACTTCAAGGCTGTTACCTTATGGCCAATTACATTAACCCAGCTGTCCAGTCTCATTTTTGCCATGGGAGGTTCAGTGCCAAGTGTGTCTTCTCTTTTGTAGACTCTCAGAATGCAGCAGATTTTAGAGAGCTTGCAGAGGGCATCTGTTCTTATTTAGAGACTCTTGGACCAGGGAGACTTAACTGTCCCTTGTGACCAAGTTTTCATACAGGGTTATTTATGCTCAATAGCATTTGGCATCCATCTTTTCCCTTTCAGGTGCTGGATCAGTGTTGTAAGTGGGATTTGGAACCTGCAAAAAATGCTTCCCTGCATCTTCTTTATCCTGACTCTTAAGAGCTGGTTGAAAATCCCCTCTCCCACCTCCTCTTCCTCTTCTTCCTCCTCTTCCTCTTTCTCTCCATCCTCCTCTTTCTCCTCCTCTTCTTCCTTCTCCAATAAGAATGCTGATAAGATGGCCTCCTTCTAATTTTATCAAATACAGTATGTCCAGAAACAAAACAGAACCATGTTTCTGCATGTGATTCCTGGCAGAAATGATGCTACTTCATCTCAGGATAAAACTGTGAATTTTTAGTAAGCAACAAAATATGACTACTTAAGGAAAGCAAAAGAGATGATGTATAGCCTATGTGCCAGAGTTGCTTTGGTCTCTGTGCTTTGAGGACATTGCTAGTGATTTGTAAGAGCTCAGGCTCCTGACTACAGGCAGAACCCTCCCTCAGTTTGAAGGGTAGCTGAGTAGAGAGGCAAGGTGTGGTGGGGGGGGCACTTTTGCCTTCCCAGGAGCATCTCATTATCATATTTATTCATTCACAAGCCAAGTATGTGCATGTGTGAGAATGTGTGAGATTGAGGCAGATACACTGAGATGTGTGTGATGCATCCATCACTCACAAGAAGGAATGCAGGGGGAAATAACACCCTAAAAGAGGAGTCCAGAGGAAGACTGAGCTGGGAGACACAAATCTCCCCACATCAGTACTGACCTCATCTACACTGCCAATCCTTAAACTTAAGCCAACTTCATCCTGGGGCTCACCTGCAGAAGCAGTGAGCTTTTCTCCCACAGGGAACAGACAGGCAGCATTGAGCTTAAGCAGAGTCGACTACTGCATTTGGTAGAGTTTAAATGATAGCTCTTCTAAGACAGTGTTAATTTTTATGCAAATAGGTAATTTGGATAAAGTAAGAGAGGTGCACAATTTAATAGTACTGAAAAACTTAGGAAATCATTTTATTCCTTTTGGATATGTTTTAAAAAGTATTTTAAGGGTCTGGAGAAATGGCTTAGCAGTTTAGAGTACTAACCACTCTTCCAGAGTACCCTGGTTGATTTCCAGCCTTTATATGACTGTAATTACAGTTCCAGGGGATCCAATGCCCTCTTCTGGCCTCTCTGAGCACTAGCCACTCACGTGGTGCACAGACATACACACAGGCAAAACAAGCGAACACATAAAAATTTTAAAGTAAAATACAATATTTTAAGTACAGGTAGATGAGAATGAATGCTTTTTCTTTTATCCTAGAATGTCTCTGAGTATTGGCATGGCTCTGGTACTGACATTTCTTTCATATAAATCTTACTTGTCTTGATTTGAATGAGCATCACACTCATTAGCTCATATATTCAAGTACTTGGTCTCCCATTGGTAGAGCTACTTTGGAAGGATTAGGAGGTGTGGCCTTATTGGAGAAGATATGTCTCGGGGGTGTTCTTTGAAGTTTCAAAAGCCCACACCATTTCCATTGTTTTTCTTTGCCCCTTGTTTATGTGGATCAATTTTGTTCTGTTTTGTTTTGTTATTTTTCAAGACAAGGTTTCTTTATGTAGCCCTCCCTGTCCTGGAACTCACTCTGTAGACCAGGCTGAATTGAACTCAGAGATCTGCCTGCCTGTACCTCCAGGGTGCTGGGATTAAAGGCATGCATCACCAACCTCTGACACTTCTGTCAATCAAGAATTAAGCTCTCAGATACTTCTCTAAGGCCATACTTGCCTTCTGCTATGTTCCCAACAATGATGGTCCTGAACTCATCGACTAAAACCATAAACCCCAGTTAAATAAACACTTTCTTCTATAAATTGTCTCAGTCATCCTGTCTATTCAGATTTCAAAGGTAACTAAGACATAACTTCATCAAAGATTCCCTGCACTAACTAGGTTTCTTCTCCTCCCTCTCTCCACTCCCCCATGTGTGTGTGTATGTGTGTGTGTGTTTAATACATTGTGTCAACTGCTCTTAGTTGAAATTACTAAAGTTTTTTGTCTTTGTTTTTTGTCTTTGGAGAGCCAAGATCATGCATCCTTGCTTCCCTCATGGTTTGGCTCTGTTCTTGACTTTAGAAATTGATTATAAGCGACATAAAGAACATCTAAAGTGATTTTACAAATTCAGCTCGTAAAGAACACTGACTGAACTATGGATTGAACTTTTTTGTGTGTGTGTTTCAGTATGTGAAAGGCCTTTTACATATTCCTTTATTCAATAGATATTTATTGAACATTTACTGAATACCAGCCCTGTTCTGAGTGCTTGAATTATATAAATTAAGCAAATCTGTGTGTTCTCACAACATACATCCCAATGGTAACCATACGTCATTCCTGGTCCCCATGACAACTCTTTAATATAAATATTGGCTCAACCATTTTTCAGGTGAGAAGAGAGCTGCCCCAAGGATGATCTTGGCAGCAGATTATGAGTGTAGTCATGTTGAGCATAGAAGAACATTGAAAGGATTCAAAAACGTCAGGCTTGTTACAGCCTGAGTTTAGTCAATAGGAGGCTTCCTGGAATGTATGAGTCCTAAATTGGCTCTTAGAGGAAATCGTTGTTTAAATTCAAGGGCAGAAATATAATGCTCATTTTCTTTGATTGTAGAAAGTCAACAGGATGACCCCGAGAAAGCCAAGTAAGGATGAAAACAAGTGTTTGCTTGCTGTAATCAGCAGCCTACACTAAACTTCTGGAGTAGCAGAGGCAGGAATAACTCCAGTCTGTTCGAATGCGGGTCCTTTATCTAGAAAAGAGAACACAGTGTTTTATTAGCAGTATCTGCATGGGAATGACAGGATCACCACTGATTTTCATGCTAGTATGTCACATGTGTTATTATAATTATGTTGATTGCATTAGTGCCCGGAGATGAATCTTTAGAAAACAGCTATTAGAATTGCTGAAGAGATTCCTAATACTTGGTGGCTTGATTGCTGGGAAACTCAGATAGGAGAAAGAGACAGAAAGTGATGAAATTTAGGTTAAAATGTTGATCACATAGTTTATAAGTACAACTGTACAAAATTAGGAAACAGTTAAAATTTAACTTACACTAAAGACCTTTAAAAAACTTCTTTATTGAGATAGATTTTTATATGCAATGTATTGCTCGTATTTAGTGTATGAAAAAATTTGAAGCCATCACCATAATTAAGACTGATCAAAAACATAGGCCCAGTTTTATAGCTTTTAGTCCTAGCTGCTTGGAATGCTGAAACAGAGGGATGACTGGTACTCAGGAGTTAAACCAAGCAGCATTAACAAGACCAGGCAATGGGATGGGACAAAACCACATTCATGTTTTGTTTGTGTAAGTGTTTTTTTTGTACCTATATGTAATTACCATTATCTACCCTATACTTTTCCCATTCCTACAAATGATATGTAATTTGGTTTTTTTTGTAAATTTTCTTTTATGATTTTTGATTGTGTGTATGTCTGTGCACTGCCTTTAGAGATGCTAAGAGGGTGATAGGTCCCTTGGAACTGCAGTTCCAGGTGGTTGTTAGCCATCATGTGAGTTTAGAATTGTACTTTGGTCCTCTGGAAGAGCAGTCAGGGCTCTTAACTGCTGAGCCATATCTCAATACATATTTTCTATTGCTGTGAATTAGTTTGCTTTTCTTAGAAATTTTACACAAATGAAGTCATGCAATATGTATTCCTTTTGTGAAGGAACCAGCCTGGCTTCAATCAAAGCATAAATGGTGAGTTATGCTCTATTCACTGGCATAATTCTTTGAGATCCATTCATGTTATAGGATATAGCCATAGTTTACTGTTTAATTACCAAGTAGGACTGTGCTTCTTATATGGAGATGCCATAATTTACCTACTTCTGTACTGGTAGAAATGTCTGTTGCTTCTATTTTGGGGCTGTTATAAACATCTGCAAGTAAGTCTTTATATGGTTTTAGGCTTTCATTTCTCTTCTATAAGAATCTAGATGTGGAGTGACTAGATGTTACTCTATCTGAAAAATTTAAGCAAAACACCTGGGCCTGTTGCATGATCCATCCCCACCTGTAACCATATGAGATTTCAGTTTTCCCACATTTTAAACAGATGTCAGCTTGGCCAGTCTTTTTATAGGATGATGATGGTGATGATTATGTGTGTCTGTGAGCAAGTGGCTGTCCTGTGTGGGTATGTGCGAGCGAGCGAGTGCTGGTACCAACTGAAGAACTTTTGGTAGATGGTCAGTAGTGAGCTGTCTAAGGTGGTTGCTGGGAATTGAACTCAGATCCACTGCAAGAGCAGTATGACTCTTAACCACTGAAGCATCTCTTTAGCCCCTTGGCTAGTCTTTCTAACTTTAGTCCTTTTATAGTATATACTGCTACTTCATTATTGATAGCAGATGATGTTGAGTCTTCTTGTATCCTCATTTGCTTTTCATGTGTCTTCTTTTTTGAAGTATACATTAAAATATTTTGCTCCTTTTATGTGTAGTATTTTATTTTCTTAATGCATTTCTAGAACTTTTTTACATAGTCTCAATAAATGTTGCTTATCAAATATTCCATTTGCTGTGCTTTGTGTTTTCCTGCTTTTATATTGTCTTGTCTTTTAATATTGTCTTGGAGACAGTATTAGAGCAGGTAGAAGTTTGGATTTTGCGGCAGTCCAAATTACCCCTTGTAGGGATCATGTATTACATTTCCTGAAATGGAGGCTCAGAAGGGTTTTCTCGTATTTCCTCTATAAATTTTATAGTTTGGGACTTTCTTTTCATGTTCCTGATTCTTTTATTTTTATTTTTTTGTTGTTTGATTAGTTAGTTAGTTAGTTAGTTAGTAGTTAGTAGAGTCAGGGGTGTGGAAAGAGAGTATCACTGTGTAGCTCTGGCTTGTCTGGAAGTCGCTGGGTAGACCATTGTAACCAACCCATTCTGCCCCACATTTTGGGGCCACTTTGTCCCGGCCCGAGCTGCTGCTCCAGTATGCAGGTCAGGGTCTAGCAAGAGAGAGAGTGGGGATGGAAGGGCAAGAGACTCAAAGAATGGCAACAAGACAGAGAGTCTGTTCAAGTCTCATTTATTGAAAGGAATTCCTGGGTATTTACCACATGCCTTGCCCTCGTGAACAAGCACAGATGAAGGCACTATGCCACGTGCCTTGCAGCGTGGATACCACGTGCACCTTGTAGCTAGTGTTACTAAGCAGCAAAACAAGATATGTGAGAAAAACAAGAATGTTTATCAGAGTGTGCTCAGCTGTTGTAGGCTGTTGAAAACAAGTCTCTTGTCAGGGTATATGGCTCGAGATGGTTGCAAAGATGATAGCTGCTTTCTGCTAGGAGTCGGCATCCAACAGGTTCCCCTTTTTCAATTTTTTTCAAAATGGAAGGCTGGGAAAACTTCCGGAAACCGTGCCTGCCTTAGGTTGGAACAGAGGACCCCAGCCTCCCTTTCCCATCTTTGGATACTCAACAGCCATTGGTTGAGCTCCTGTCTTAGGATGGTGAGGCCTCACAGATAGGGGCAAGGGTCTTGAGGTGTTCTCTTACCCGTCATTGGCTATCCAGCTTAGCGCATAAGTTAGGAGTTAATCCTCGTCAGTCTTGATGACAGAGATTTTAGAGTCCCCTACCCCCAAGCCGGTAATAACGGACCTGTATGGGTTTCATTTGAATAGCATCCATCTGTTGTCGTACAAAGCCATCAGTATGTTGACCAGCATGGACCCGAGAGGCAAGAGACTTAACAATGCCTGAATGGTAGGTGCAAAAGCAACACTCTTTTTTAAGGGTAGCACACAACTCTCTCTGTTGGAGAAGTTAAAGGTCTAAGCCTTGTACTCACAAATTTCGGATAGAAGAAATTATACCAATGAAGTCCTTGAATTTGCATCAGCTTAGTAACAATTATACAGATTTCTACCAATAGATTGTGGCTATGTTATCAATTTTAGCTCTTCTTCCCTGTTCCTATAAAACCATTACTTTTCCCTAGAAAGACAGCCCAACATTAACCACCTCAGTCCTCAAGTTCAGGGAATTGGTGCGCCAACTCTTCATTAACTTCTTCGAGCTGAATATGGGCGTTGAGATATTAGAAGAGGGATAAGGGGAAGAGTAAATTGATAAGCCTTTAATGTCTGTCTTAACCGCTTCCAGCTTGAAGGCCAGGCCATCAGTGGACATGCAGGTGACAAGAAGATTCATTCAAATTCTGCATTCTGTAATATACAAATCTCAAAACAAATTTTAGTATCAAGATAATCATTTTGGTTAATTCTCTGGGATCTTCTGGAGGCCTACCTCTGTTATGTCTGATCCATATAATTCTGGAAGATATAACTACTACCTTAATGACCTCTTTGGAAAACATATAGAAAAACCTTTTTTCCCAAATCTGCCTATCCTTGAGCCAGTAACCAGAAAAACCTTTACATTGTCCTTTTATCCAGAGGAAAAAAGTAACTACACAACTCAGAATCACACCCATTTTGAAAGTTAAATCAATCTAATACAACTGATTAACAATATCTTTCTGTTCAGCTCTCTGCCTAGAGCAACCTTCTGTTTATCTATTTATCTGTTTATCTGTTTGGCTCTCTTGACTCAGAGCAGCCTGCAATTTATTCTTTTCATCTTTAAAGCCTTTTTCATCTGTTTCTGCTGACTTATTTCTTGCCCCATTTTCGTTACTATGACCTACTGATCTCAACGCGGCAAGTTCCTGCACTGATCATCTTTGTTTCACTTCTGATTTTTCAGCAATCCCTTCTTTCCGGTAATGTCCCTCACTGGGTCTCTCATTCTTGCTGCCTTGCATTGAGCTCCAAGCTCAAGCCAGCTCCATCAGTCAACAGGTTCTCCAGCGCAGGAGTGAGGATGCACGCTTCCAATTCCTGTGGTGTCCTTCACTGTATCCCACTTACTGGAGCTCCAACGTTGAGGTGCCACTCTGTACTGACCTGTTCTGCCCCACGTTTGGGGTCCACTTTGCCCTGGCCCAAGCTGCCTATGTCCCAGCCAGCAGGTCAGGGTATAACAAGAGAGAGAGTGGGAATGGAGGGGCAAGAGACTCGAAGAATGGAGACAAGACAGGGTCTGATCAAGTCTCCCCTTTATTGAAAAGAAATCCTGGGTATTGATATGCTTTTCCACGTGCCTTGCCCTCGTGGACAAGCAGGGGAACACAGCTGAAGGCACTATGCCAGGTGTCTTGCAGCATGGGTACTATGTGAGCCTTGCAGCTGGTGGCACTAAATAACAAAACAAGATATGTGAGAAAAACAAGATGTTTGTCAGAGTGTGCTCAGCTGTTGTGGGCTGTTGAAAACAAGTCTCTTGTCAGGGTATATGAATCAAGATGGTTGCAAAGATGATAGCCGCTTTCTGCTAGGAGTCAGCTCCCAACAGACCAGGCCAGCCTTGAAGTTATAGATGTGGGCCTGCCTCTCAGCCTCTGCCTTGCAGTGCTGAGATTCAAGGCATGTTCTGTCACACATTTATGTTCTTACTGGGTTTTGGTTTGGCCTTTTGTTCGTTTCCTTTAAATGGGAAGTTAGTTGTTATTCTACCATTTCTTGAAAATGTTTCATTCCTCCAGTGGATTGTATTTGTATCTCTGTCTGTAACTTTGAGCCATATATGCTGTGCAAGTGAATATTTGGATTGTCTTGTTCTTTTACAGAGTAGGATAGTGTGTTGATGATTGAGAATCGATAAGTCTTGAAATTGGTTCTAAACCTTCTTGTCCATCTTCAAGTATATTTTGATGACTGAAAAACTTCTTCAGGGGAGTTCTACATGAATTTTAGAGCTCTTGTTTGCAGTGCTCCAAATGTAAACTGGAATTTTGGTGAGGACCGCATTGAATATGGAAACATGGATCTATTTGGGGAGAATTTATACTTTAACAGTATTCCATGGAGCCAGGTATCTGGCTAAATGGTACAGTGGTTTCTTGTCCTATGCAGGCTTCATACACTGCATACATACGTGTATGCATGCATGCATATCCTGCCCCCAATAAGATGAATCTTTAAAAGTATTAATTTTTTTGATTTAATATTTGTGTATATGTGTGTTGCGTGGGTGTGTGTGTAGTCTCAAGAGTATTCTTCCTTTCACTGTGTGGTCAGATTTAGTTTTTAATATTATATATTTTTGATGCTACAATAAATGCTACTTTAGCATCTCAGTTCTGACTACAGATTGTAAGTGAATAGAAATATATTTTTGGACATCATTCTTGTGATCTGTAATATTACAGATTGAATCAGATTGTCTATATCGATCAGGGGTTAGAAACCTTTTTCTTCAAAGTCCTTTAGCAGATATTTTCAGCTTGTGGGTTGGATGGTCTGTGTGGTGATGGCTTCTCTGCCTGGTGAAGGGAAAACAGTTGTGGTTAATACATAAGCAAATTGGGCGTGGGGAAGTACCCTACCAGGCTTAGTGCTGCAGGCCACACAGGTCATCTCTGTCATCTGGGAAAACCAGCAGCTTGCTCTCCCATCTCCCATCTCACTTGTCTTTCCCTTCCTTTCCTTTCTTTGTTGTTCTCTCTGGGAGTACTTGTTGTAATATGTTGGGAGAATAGAGGAAAGCAGATGCATGTCTCTCATGTATAATTGCAAGGGAAGCACTCTTTCTTAGTACAAAGTACTGTCATGGGTCTCTCTGAGATGCTCTCCCTCTCACTTGCAGGTATGAGTGCTAGTGTAAGTCTATTGCAAGCCTTCTTTCAAGTGGAGAAGTTGTAAGCTAGCTATAGTTTGCCAAAGGTTGGTATTTGCAGAAGGATATTTGACCACACTGTGAACCCCAAGATTGAGTTATTTATGCTTGGCCTCAAACTGACTCTAGCAATCTGTTGTAATCTTCTGGCTCCTCCTCATTCTCTCTCTGTAACCTGTCTATGTAAAACTCTCCTGGTAAAATGGCCAGCCACCCCTCTTCTTTTTTCTATGCACTGCTCTAAGTAGCCTCTCTATTCTCTCTGTCCTCATGAGAGTTGGACATATCCTATTCCGTCAGATCTTCCTCTGATTTGGCACTTTGTCTGCTACTCAATTAGACATCACTTTCAAACGTGGGTGCTTCCTTCTGCAAACTAACTTCATCTTCATTATTTGGGATTAAAGCCATGTGCTAAGATCACATCTGTGTGCCATCCAGTGGGATTAAAGGTATGTGCTAAGGGATGAGCCACACCACAACTACAAAGAAACAGGTTCTTTCCAGTAAATAGCACTATCCAGAGTTCACACTGTGATCAGATATCTTGCAACAGATATTTATTTTTTCTTGCTTGCTTTTTGTTTTTAATCAGTATTAGAATTTCTCAAATGTTGTTTTCACATTCACAGAGTATTTATATAGGTTTTCTTTTTCCTTTTGAGCTTTTGAGTACAATTGGCCCTCTGTCAAATCTGTAGGAACTAACAGCTGCAAATTACAGTTGTTCTCCGTAGATAGTCATAATATGGAGTTTGACCAGAAGTAACCTTTGCAATTTTCATTAGAATAAAGGATCATTCACCTTAAATTTCACCTACCTACATTACATCATCTCGTTGGTGCCTTCCCTATTCCTGTTTCTTGAGGTGAAATAGGCACTTGTGGCTACTGTCATAGTTTATTTGACTAGAGAAAGGGGAGTATTTATCTCTGTTTTGCCAGTGGCTGAGGAAGTAATCACTAGGAGTTGCCTCTGATACAGAGCTGTGAACAGAGTGAATTCCAGAACCTTATCAGAGTCTGGACCTTTCTTTCCTGAGAAGGTAGAGGGTTGTTTTCATTCTCTGCAAAGTGAGAGGGATGTCACTTGTTGTGAGAGCATAGACCTACTTTTTAGTGCACCCCATTAATGGTACATATTTAGTCTCTTCTGTCCATTCTACCTTGAGCTTTGTGTATTGAGAAGTCAGGCAACTCTGATATAAAGTCGATAACATGGGCTTTCCCAGCTCTTACAGTTATCTTAAGGCTCAGTGAATAGAACAGCATTGAAGTTCTCCTTCGTTATACAAAGCACCCTCTACACCCTCTTGACCTGCATACTTGAAACCAGCTATGTAAGTTTGTAACAGGAGATGCTGAGAATCTGGGAGAGCTGGACCGAAGGAATAGTTGCTCTTCTGCTGGCTGAGATGCTGGGAATCTGAGAGAGCTGGACCATATTGACAAGAATGATTATTCTTCCTCTGGTTCTTCATTGCTGGGTTGTAGCATAGTCCCAGTCTCTCCACCTCTTTTCAATTTTAAAGAGAAGTTGGAAATCTGATTTTTCCCTCTCTGATTTATCCTGTTTTGAACTTTTCAACTAGCCTCTAAACCTAGACTAGATATACATAAGATAGATCTTTTACCATCTTTTAAAAAAGCTTTATTTTTATTTTATATGTCTGAACCCACCTTGTGGTGCTAGGAATGAACCCAGCTCCCCTTTGCAAGAGCAATAGGCACTCTTAACCCCCTCTGCCATAGCGTCAGTCCTAGAGCCTACCAGCTTAATCAGTAAGGGTGTGTAATACTTCACAGTATTAAGTACAGTCACTTTTTTTGTTGTTGTTGTTGTTTTTGTTTGCTTGATTGCTTGTTTACTTTAAGACAGAGTTTCATGTTGCAGCCCCAACCAGGCTGGAACTCACTGTATAGACTATGATGACCTCAAAGTCCCAGAAATCTGCCTGGTTCTGCCTCCCAAGTCCTGGGATTAAAGTCTTGCATAACCACACCCGGCTGGATTTAGAAAACAATTTAAAGCATTATGTGATCTTATCAAAACACGACTTCCCCCAACGGGATTTTGCATTAGCCTATGTGAATAATAAAAGTAAGAATGAGAATCATTTAAATCTTTACTGAAGGTTGTTAGAAATTATAGAGGATCAATTACCTTACATAGTTACACTGAAAGAACTAAACTCGTTGTACTTGATATAATAGAAATTTATGGAACATAAGGTTTGTGCTTTTCCTGTCTCCCTCCCTCCCTCACCCCCTCCCCACCAGTGTGGAGATGTTCCCTCAGCCATGTGCATATGTGTGTGCCTGTGTGTGTGGAGGGGGGGGGAGGAAGGAGTGAGTTGTGTATCATTCTTCAAGCACTGTCCACCTTGCTCTTAGAGTCTCTCAGTGGCTTGTAACTTGTCAAGTAACCTAGGCTGGCTGCTCCCTGAGCCTCTGGATCCACGTCTCTTTGCCTCCCCAGCTGTAGGATTGCAAGTGTGCACTAGCACACCCAGATTTTTTTTATTATTATTATTTTCAAGTGTGAGTTAGGGAGACTAAACTCACGGTCCCATGCTTGTACAGCAAGCACTTTACTGACTGAGCCATCTCCCTAGCACTGTCAGAATTGTTTCTGGATAGTGAGCACTCAGCTCAAACCCAAAACAAACTTGGCAATCATTATTATTCTCTCTTGGAATCTGTAACATGCAGGACCTCACCCGGGCCTCTGCCCAGAGCAGACACTAAATGGCTGTAGAGTGGACGAAGCTTCATCAGTCCTGAGTTGTCTACTCACGGATAGTTGGAACACTGATGTGGAAATGTATTCTATTGTTTAGATCAGCCACACTGAGCAGAGCATGGAGCATAAGCTCCCTGCCTGGAATATACATACATACATACATACATACATACATACATACATACACACACACACACACACACACACACACACACACATTGCAGGGATACATAGTCAGGTCGATTCATGTTAGGTGTGGGTCTATTGTGTTCCTTAATTTGATTATGGCTTAGAGTTTCCTTCATCGCTCATGGCAAGGAGTTCCCAGAGTGTTTGATAAATACATTAAGAGCTGACTCTAAAGTACAACCAGTAGAGGGTGTGTGTATGTGAATGAGAGAGAGAGAGAGAGAGAGAGAGAGAGAGAGAGAGAGAGAGAGAGAGTTCTTTGTGTGTGTCTGTGTGTAATCAAAAATTTTTGGTTTAGGTACTATGAAGAATCAGAAATAATAGCCAGGCAGTAGTGGTGCATGCCTTTAACTTGCAAGTTCAAGGCCAGCTTGGTCTACAGATCGAGTTCTAGGACAGCCAGGGCTACACATAGAGAAACCCTGTTTAGACTTAAGAAGAAGAGAAGCAGAAGGAGAAAAGAAAACCAGATGTAAAAGAGAACACGAGCACCTCCTCCTTCTCTCCCTCTTCCTTGAGTGTGAAGCATTAATGAGAAGCTGAGCTTCCATGCATGCTTGGTCCTTCACCAGCCCTTCACATTAATTGCCTCTCTGTTGTGCCCTTTCTCTGGGAAACAGGTGCCCTTGGGACCGTGTTCTTAAAGATTACTTTGTGGATGCTGGCATGGATGCTGACTCTGGGATTATGTCCTGGTGTCCCTTTGAAGGCAACATTTAACTGCTGAAGAGATTTGCTAGGGTTGTGTTCAGCCTAAATTAAATGTAAATATAACACACCAGTGGGATCTGTTACGACAGAGTACAAAGATCCTTTGCTGCCTCCTCATCTTCCTTTCTTCTTTAATTAGCCTCTTTGACCTGATAAAATTATTCAGAGCATGATTCTCTTAGTGCTTTTTAGATCAGAACCTTTCCTGAGTTTTGTTTGTTTATTAGTTTGGGAACCTTTTTTTTCTTTTCTTTTCCCTTTTTTTAATTTTCTCCTCTTTCATTTTCTTTAGATTTAGATACTATCATGGCCTGCCTGGTTTTTGTGGGGCTGGATGGGCCATGTGGGATGTTCCTATTTACATTTCCCTGTTTCAAAGCTCACTTGGAGGGAACAGAATCAATCCTCTATTGGGAATTCTATTCTAGTGAAGGTTGAGGTATAGCCAGGTAGAGACAAAGACTGTCCCAGTCTCCATTTGAAGTATCCAACAACCTGCTGCAAGTTTTAGACTCCTGTTGGGATATTGTGTATAAGATACTTTTAACAGGTACAAGTGTGTCTCTGCAGTCTTGTCAGTATTGCTAATGGAAAATGGCCCAGTGTGCTCTCTGTTTATCATGTTAAGTTTGAGTGTGAGCACAAGTGTGAGCACAGCACCTTACCCACATTCCAAGTGGAATAAGCAAAACCCACATGACCTGGAAGTGAAGTTTGACCTCAGAGTTAATGCTATCCCTTCTGCCAGAGCTTCAAGTGACTTTGGAAGCAAGCTTCCTTGTGTCATTACTGTGAAGTGTGTACTGTTTGCCCTGTGCCACTTACACTTAAAGTCATCCTGTACCCAGATGCTTAGTCATTGTTACTATATCTAGATTGATAACCACTCCTATATTTCTTCCTCTGTATTTAGATGGTGTGTTCAGATGAATACCCTGTACATCTATCTTAATGTAACTTGCTCCATACACTACTTTTGTAAAATAAACATGTGATATTTTCCTCTTGACACTTAACACAGCTGCCATGTGATTGGTAAGGACAGTTCCTCCCATCTGTTGTGTGGCAGCTTTAGGTCACCTGCTATGTACCCTACTGTGGATATATGGTGTGTCCAAAGATGGTTTCTTTCCTCTCTGACCTCCACCATGTGTGTGTGTTTCTGCATGTGCTCTTAACAAGCTGGTCAGTCTTTGTCAACTTGATACAAACTAGAGTAACCTGGAAAGAGGGAGCCTCAATTCAGGAGTTGCCTTCACCAAATTGGCCTCTGGTTTTCGGGCATTTTCTTGACTTATGATTGATGGCGGGTGGGGGGGGGTGTCACAGTTAGTGGAGCTTTCTCTGGGCAAGTGATGCTAGGTTGTATCCTGCTCTGATTTTTCTCAGTGATGACGACCTAGAAGTGTAAATCAACTTAAGTCTTTGCTATGCCATGTTTCTTTTGGTCTTGTTTTATCATACAAACGGAGAAGCAGACTTGATTGCTAAACCTGGATCTAGGTTGACTCTCACAGACACCTGTCATCTTGCTGTTTCTACTCACAGCCCTGGAAGTATAGGCACATGCCTAACCACATCTAGCTTTTATTTGGGTGCTGGGAATCTGAACTCAGGAGCTCATGATTGCAAAGCAAGCACAGTTCCGTTTCCACTTGCCTCCTCTGCCACTAAGAACATTTCTTAGGGAGAGTGTTATTAGCTAACTGTCATCCTACAGAACAAGCAAGAACACAAATGGCTATCACTGTTCTTGTATAGACTTGCAAAATATCCTTGGCCATTAGTAGCTCCTAATTAGTAATGGCATGGTTCTTTGGCTTTATATTATGAATGATCCCCAAGACAAAGGTAGACCCCTTGATAAAACTGTGGAATTTATTTTCAGCTAGAGCTGTCCTTCCTATAACATAGACTGTAGCATCTCCTGACAGGAAACAGGAAATGAGAAGGTGTCTTAGATAATGTGCCTTTTTCTGTTATTCAGTTGTCACTGGAAATACGTGTAAGTCTTTATTAAATTACATATATGCACATATGTCCATGCATTTGTATGCACATTGTTGATGGTTTTCAGTTGGCACCTTTGATGAGTATCCGGCTTGCCACCCTATCTCAGCAGTTCAGCTGGCCTTGGCTGTAGGTCTGTTTTCATGTTCTCCAGAGAGCCAGTACTCTGGCTGTGATCATGCTGGCTCATCTGTTTTTACACTGTCACTGCACTGACTATAAAGCCTTTGGAGCCATGTTGTTGGTTGGCAGTGAGGAGCCAGGAGATCTATTCTGTCACAGGCATTTAATGATGATAAAACATTAGTGAAGCTCTTTGAGAGCATTTTTGACAAGTGGTCCCTCTGCTAAAGACCTTGGCTGCAGGTTAGAATACTATTAGGAAATCAAATTGTTAAGCAAATAAATCTTTAGGTTGCTATTGAACTTGGGATGACACTGTGCCTATTTTTAATTTCCCAGCGGACTGGTGAATAGCCATTACATGGCCTACTATTTTTATTTTTTATTTCTTTGGTCTTCATATTGTTAATATTGTAGATTGGATGACAATTCTTTTTCCACAGTTATTTCAAGATTTCTGCAGATAGTTATTTATAAGAGATCTTTAAAAAAAAAAAACTCATTCATTCTTCTGCCATATAATTGTCTCTTTGCCTTGGCTGGATCTATTCAGTGAAGAAGAAAATTCAGAATTAGACGTGGAAGGAGGCCAAAAACAGGGGCAGAAGATGGCAGTGGAAATATCCAAATCAGGACACTTGTAAAAGCACATTGTGATTGTAAAGGAAGGGATCTTTAAAATAGATTTTTTCTGTCCCTACCCCTTTCTTTCTTTTTTTTTTCTTTCCTAAGAGATTTATCTACTTTCTGAGCTTTGTCTGAGGCAGGGAACCATTCCATGTTTGTGAGGTCTCTTGTGTGCTCCATTCTCCGTTCTGATCTCTTTACCTTTCTTTAGCCAGTATTGTGGCTGAGGCAGTAAAGGTGTCAAGCAGAGAGAAAGGAGACTGACTGTCCACGTTTCGACATTAGGTTCCTGTCTCTGAGCTCTAATTTTCTCTGTTGTTTCTCCCTGTAGCCATCTTCCTTCTGCTCTTCCTTAGTTATTTGAGTCAGGTTCCTTTGTCTGGGAACTTGACTTGGCACAGAGGGACTGAAGAAGGGACAGATTTACAGACACACCTACAGAAAAGCTGGGTGGGCCATGCTTTCTGATGGAGAAACACTGTGGTATAGTCCCTCTTCTATTCCTGGGAAGAGACATCATGACAAAGCAACTCTTATAAGAGATAGCATTTAATTGAGGGCTTGCTTAGAGTTTCAGAGGTCCAGTCACATTGTCATCATGGTGGCAGCATGGCTGCACATGTGGCACTAGAGCAGTTGTGGAGAGCTACATCCTGATCAGCAGGTTAGGGGAACTCTGGTGCTGGCATTTGAAACCTCAAAGCCCACCCCCAGTGACACACTTCCTCCAACAAGGCCACGCCTCCTGATCCTTCTCATAGTACCACTTCCTGGTGATAAAGCATTCAAATACTTGAGCCTGAGGAGCCATTCTGATTTAAACAACACAGGCAGCCACAGCCACAGCAGGTTATCTAATCTCATTGGAGAGTTGTTGGAGCATAATCTCACACTGTACTCATCCCAGAGGAGGAAACCATAGTTGATGGTTTGCATATATACTGTCCGAATTTGCAAACACATTTCATTCTGGGCTTCCTCTTCTAACCAACAGTGTTTCATGTAGCCCAGGTTGGCCTCAGACTCCTGTTCTTCTCCTTTCATTCTCCAAGTACTGAAAGTAAGTCATTAACAATCACACCTAGCTTCTCTCCCTTAATTTTTAAGAAACATTCATTTATTTTGTTTACATGTGTGCATAGTGTGTGCTGCATATTGCCACAGTGTGTGTGAGTGTGTAAGGGTGGGTGTTTGTGTGTGTGTGTGTGTGTGTGTGTGTGTGCGCGCGCATGTGTGTGTGTGTGTGTGTGTAGGTCAGAGAACAACCTGTGGGACTTGGTTCTCTTCACCTCATGGATTCCAGTAATGGCAACAAGTGTCTTTACTTACTGAGCCATCTCACCAGCCCTTTCCTGTCCCATGGAAGCTCAGCCAAACAGGTAGTGGAAACCCACTACCTTCTCATTCAGAGAGAGGGAATGGTTCCATGGTGTAGGAGAGAGGCAGGCAGAGAAGGGCATCAGCCACACTTACTAGAAATAAGAGAAACATCTGAGATCAAGGCAACTGTGGCCTTTTGGATGAGGTATTTTAAGGGCAGTGGGATGGAGCTCACGGGTAGAGCATCCGGATAAGGTATTCTGTTTTGTTTGTTTTAGTTCTTGTTTGTAATGCTGGGAATTGAACCCAAGGCATCATATAATATATGCCAAGTCCTCTTCCACTGAGCCTTCCTCCTTGCCCTGTACACTTTACTCATGTCCTTGTCTATCAACTTAAGATGATAACACTGCTTTAGAGGCGGTTTATAAGAGATAAAGGATTTGTTGGCTACATCTGAGCAGAGACAGCTATTCCTGTTACTGTAAATCAGAGCCCACCCTTGCCCTGCCCTGAGTTTTAAGGTCTTAGAGATCTGCTTCACCCCACATAACCTCACAAACATACTTTAGCTCTCTTTGCATTTCACAACACATATTTTATTTAGATCAGCCTTCACTGGAGGCTTTGGTCATATTTCTGATAATGGATTTTCTTTTCAGACAAAGATGGAGTAAGTGTTTTGAAATGTTGATCTTTTCTAGGTATGTCTTTTTCTTGTTTGCTCTGCCTTCTTTGTTTTGTAATGAAACAGAGTCCCATGTGTGGTCTTCAGAGATTCTTTCCTAACTCATCACCTAGGGTGGTGATACTAAGCTGCCTGTAAGGACCTGCAAGCAGCTCTAACCTAGTCACCTTTGTAGGTGACTAGGTGATAAGCCCTCCCTGGCCATGTCCATCCTAACAAGTGCAGATGTGAGACTTGGTGTCCCCGTGCCCACTTCTGTTTGTTTTGGGGCAATTCTTTCTTCCTTCCATAGTCACTCCTCTGGGTTGAGTACAATACTCAACCAAGAGTAATGGGTGGTTATGAAGAGAGAATGAGCCTCGAATATAAAGGGCATTCAATAACTCCTCATAGTAAAGGAAGCTAGGAAGCCATTCTGAGAAAGAATCTGTTTAGTCATTTAGCCTTTCTATCAGAAAGCTGCCCCTTCTGACTGCACGCAAGCTAGTAGAAGGGGATACACTGGTTCCTGGTAATGTAAAGTGAGCTGTCCATCCTTTTCATGACATTAGCGATAAACATGCACAATCCCATACAGGCTCTGCAAGACAGAAATCTGCAGTTGTATGGCCAAGTGGCTGTGGCCAGTATTGTGAATTCAAAGTTTGAGTGTGAGCAGGGTTGCCGCAGTCTCCTCCAGGCTTGATATTGCTGGAGGATATTCTCTCACAATGTCTCATTGCACGCCTGATCCGTTTTTTGCTGGCTGTTGGCAGGAGGCCACAGGGACTTCTCTACAAGGTTGCTTAAGTGACCTCAGGATGTGGCTTCTGCTTTTGCAAAACAAGAGAGCAAACACAACACTGAAAGTTGAGGTGTCTTTTAGGATTTCACCACAGAAAACTCCATCATCCTGATTGTCCCTTCACTGACAGGGCATTACCGAGGACCTTCAGAACCCGGAGACAATCAGGTACACTGCTACCTTCCCCAGAGTTGTATGGTGTTCCCAGTGAATGGTCTGTTCTGTTTGTTACCAGCCCAACTCATACCTGTCACCTTTACTACAGGTGTTTAACTTAATTAAGAGCCTTGGAAACCAGCGATGTAATGAGCGAGGGGAGAGGAGAGTTGTCCTCTGTCATTAGATTTTTCTGAGAAGTCCCAATAAAGGCTGGCTGATTAAAAGTCATTGTGAAATTAGGTTTAGATGTGGTCTGTAAAAATTTTAAAACACTCAAATTGCTTTGCAACTGTCTCTAGTATCACTCTATTCAAATAAACCACAATTGGAAATCATAAACTCCGATGTGTAAGCATGATTTAGTCCAAGAAAGAGCCCCCAAACAGGGAGTTTAGGTCCAAAACTAAATTCTCAGTGTACTTTAAAAGATGAATTAGACAATGAGCATGTGTGCTAAAGTAAAGGACTTTGAACTTACATGAATTTTTGTCTGAGTTCTTGCCCTTTTGTATCTGATTTCAGTAATTTACTATGTACTGGCCTTAGTCATGTTAGAAAGATCAGTTTTCAATAGTTTCAAGGTTCTTATTTACAAATTATTACAAAAGGCAGTTCACCACACTCTGTTATAAATGAAAGTATTGCCACAACCATCCATTCTAAGATGTGTGGTTTCCTACTTTTTAAAGGTCCAGGAATTAAAGCACACTCTACAATCAGTGGCATTTTCTAATTTAATTGACAGTATTTACTTTTCTTCTGGAATTATAGTGTATGCGTTAGATTTGATAATGTGTTTCATGGTTTTTAGGGCCTGGAAAAAACATTAAATATCTGAGTTCTAGGTTCATGTTAAAAGTAAAGATATGTGTTTCTGCCCAATTGTGGCTTCGCTGAACCTGCTTCAGTTTGTTAATAAAGTTGTTCAGAGCAGTGCAAACTCATTTTCATCTCCTTTTACATGCTGATAAGAAACGTGTTGTCTGGTGGCTCGGTCTCAACTGTATATTGAGACAAATTATATACATATATATATATATATATATAATATTATATTATATATTATATATTATATATTATATATTATATATTATATATTATATATTATATATTATATATTATATATTATATATTATATATTATATTAGTCTCAGACTTTTTTCAACTTGAACATAAAAGTCCGAGTCTTTTCTCTGTGGAAGTGGGTTTTAGTTTTTGATCTATCAGTGCACTTTCTCTTATGTCTTTTAATAATGGAAAGAAATGGAAGGGAGTGTATCAAGCCTGTCCAATCGACGATGCCCTATCTGGTTCTAGTAAGATAGAAGAAATAAGCTAAGGGGTTGTGTCGCATGGTAGGCTGACTACAGACAATGATCATGTATCGTGTACATCGAAAGGCTAGAAGAAAGAATTTTTATTGTTTTCACTATAAAGAAATGGCAAATGCACCTGGGTGTGGCACCCATGGTCCTAGCACTAGAGAGGAGGAAGCTGGAGGATTAGGACTTCAAGGTCATCCTCAACTCCACATGGAGACTGAGGCCAGCCTAGGTACAGGAGCTCATTACTGACAAAGCAAAACAAAGGAGAAGGGAGGGAAAAAATCCTTCAGGGAATAGATATATTCATCTTGATTTGAATGTTACACAGTGTACATGTGCATTTAAACATTACATTGTGACTCATATACAGCTGTTACATTTCAATTTTAAAAAGAATTCTTGAAGAAATATAATGAAATAAAAACAATCTTTTATGATAAGCAAGTACTCATGAGAATAAATTCCCAGTATTTTTCAGTTTCCAGAGTTAATATCTTCCCTTCCCCTCCAAGATTATAGGTAATCATCAGGGCCCTTTGAGTTCAAGGTAATGGCTATCTAGATTTTTACAGCTTAGCTTTAGATCAGTAGCTTTCAACCTGTGGACCAAGACTCCTTTGGGGGATTGAATGACCCTTTCACGGGGGTCACATATCAGATATCCTGCATATCAGATATTTACATTATGGTTCATAATAGTAGGATAATTATGATTTGGAAATAGCAATGAAAATAACTTTATTGTTGGGGGTCACCACAACATGAGGAGCTATATTAAAGGGTCACAATATTAGACAGGTTGAAAGCCACTGGTTTGGACTTTTCTGTCTGATAGCTTTCTTGTTCTTTGTACAACTATTAACTAAAGCTTTGAATTCCTCTGATGTGGTAGGTTGTTCTTGAAGGCTCAACCTTTGCTGGTTTCTTCCTCCTAAGTTCTACAGAGTCTTTTGTTTCATATCTCCTAAGCATGGATATCATAACTGGAGGTTGGATGCTGGGGCAAAGGATCATGGAACTAGGGGTAGCATTCAAAACACCTTGTCAAGAGACCTCTCTATCGAGATTCTCCCACACTGGGAAGAGATAAAACTTTTCTTTGTTTTCTTAGTAGTATTAAAAGATTTTGTTAACCATTAAATACCTCAAGTATCTGCCTACCACACACAAGGTCTTGAGTTCAATCCCCAACACTTAAAAAATAAGACAACAAAATATAAACAACCCAACCTTTAATGAACTAGGGAAAAACATAAGTTCTAATATTCCGTTCCCTAGAGCAGCTTTTTTCATCTTTTCTCTGCATATCTATCACCCTGATAATCCTGTATTTATAAGAATTAGTGATGGAAGGATGTGTGGCTTGACTCCATTTGTGTCATGTGAACATGCGTCCCAAGGAATCCCTCTCACTGCTCCTGTCATTGCTTAGATGACGCCTGAGAAAAGGAACTTAAGGAAGGAAGGGCTCATCTGCACTCAGAGTTGGGAACTTCCATTGCAGTGCGGAAGATGTGGTGGCCAGAGCTTGAAACAACTGTCCCCACCCTGTTGTCGTTGCCAAGCAGAGAGATGGATGCCGGTGCTCAGCTTGTGTCCTCCTTTTCATTCAGTCTAGAACTTCAGCCTGTGGAATGGTGCCACCCACAGTTGACATGGATCTTCCCACCTCAGTTAACCTCATCTGGATACATTTTCATAGACATACCTAGATGCTATGCTGCCTCTTCCGAAATGTTAGATCCTGTTGAGATAAGAGGGAGTCATTTTCTTTGATGTTTAGATTAGCTGATCTATTGGTTTCTCTCTGGACTTAGCCTGATAACTCTTCCTCCCAGACCTCCTCGCTGTTGGCGATTTTGCAATAGATCCCTAGATGTTCTCAGTAGGCATAATTTCAAGAGACCTCCCATTTCAGCCTGCCTTAGTACCTGTTGTTATCTTACATGAGGTGGGTTGATTGGCTTGTTCACTTCCCCTCTAGTGTTTCATGTGTCCTTTTGCCTGTGTTTCTTCTATACCTGACCACAGGTCACCCGTACTCCAGGCCTGTAAGTAACTGTATGTGCCTATTTCCTTCAGAATTCCAAACTACTATTAACACGCGAGCTAGCACTTGTAACCTCTCCTTCCTATGGGATGTGAGTGAAAGCAGTGCATTACCTGCACTATCACCATGGATACAACTTTCCCTGAAGAGATTAGAAGTCAATGCTGGTAAATGCCAAAGAATCTCTTTTACTATCACCATGTGAAGATGATACTTTATATAGTGAAACTTGCTTTTTGTTTTCTAAAAAACATTGTAATCATATTTGTGCCTCAAAGCATATGAATTTAGGTGTTTTTTGCTCTATTTCTACATCTGTGGGTGTGGGCATGTGCTTTTCATGACATACTTTGTAGGTCAGAGGACAGCCTTGGTGGTATTCTTCAGTTTCCACTTTGAGTTAGGGTCTTTATTTACCTTTGTATTTATTGCTGCTACACACTGGAGCACACACACACCCCAGACCACTTGATTTAGGAGCTGGTGAGGATGTTCCTGCCTCTGCCTCCTGTTCCCTGGGATTGTAGATACTCAAGCTGTACAACCAGCTTTTACGTGACAAGTGTTTTTACCACAGAGCCCTCTCCCCAGTCCCTAGATGAGTTTTGTAAATGTCTCTTGGCCTCCATTTTCTGTTCTAAAAAAAGAAAACAGCCATCCCTGCTTCGTTGAGACTTGGGGCAGATTTAAAAAGGAATGGATTGACGTACGTTGAGCATCATCTGGCACTATAGGAATATCAGACCATTAGAAATAAGAAATGGTAGACGTAAATGTTTCCCTAGAAAGCAAAGGTAAAAGTACAAATTCAACACTTTAAAGTACAAAGTAGATATGACCATGTAGATAGATAGCTCATATTCTATAGAGGAAAGATATATCATCCATATCAAAACATCAAAACTTTTCAGACAGGCTTGTTTTAAAGTAGGTTATTAGTTTGCCACACAAGCTACCTCTTCAGAATAAGGAAGAGTGGGCTGGTTGGGGGACACACACCTGTGTTTGAGCTTTTCATGGGGCTGAGTACTTCAAGAGTAGCCTCAGAACATGGTGAGCCCCATATTACAAATGCTGAGTCAGAACAATAAAAGGCAGGGTAGAATGGCAGCCCTTGTCTTTGAAGGTCTCTGACTCTTTTTGTGATGTCAGGTGACATGAGGGGAATGTCCTTGTTGTTCTCCCTCCTGCTCATCCAGGAGAAATGACCATGAGTCCTCTCATGAGTTCACCAAAGAACATGAATCCAAAAAGAGATTTTTCCCTCCCAGTGTTGCATAGCTCCTGTGTTTTTAACCCGCCACCTGTGCTGACAAGCTTTTGAGCTCTGTAGCTTGTGGAGGATGTGGCTTATTCATTTGTTTCCACCCTAGCTGAGTAGTGGTACTTGAGAATGATGTCTGTGAAGCTTTTTGCTTTAGGAGTTTCCCTGTTCTCTGCCATTATGTCCTTTACATTAATGAGGTAGAAATGGTTTTTATATCGAGCAAAGCTTTTGTGCTTGGCCGTATACGCTACTGCTTAGATTAGCCGGCTAAGAGTGCAGATCCCCTAGCCTTTGTTTACAGGAACTCTGACCAAATACATCAGGATGATTTGCTAAGCATTCCTTTCCCCCTACCTCCCTGTGCACTCAATCACTCACTCTGTCTTATTAAGAAGAATAAAAAGATTTAATTGGGGCTGGCTTGCACTTCATAGGTTTAGTCTATTGTTGTCCTGACAGGAAGGATGGTGGCATGCAGGCAGACATGGTGCTGGAAGAGGTAGCTATATCCAGATCATCAGGCAACAAGGGGGTGGGGGGAGAGAGAGGAACAACACTGCATTTAAAACCTCAAAGCCCACCTCCAGTGATACTCTTCCTCTAACAAGGCCACACCTACTCCAACATGGCGCACCTCCTAGTAGAGACACTCCTGTGAACCTATCAAGCCATTTTCATTGAAACCACCAGACACTCTTTTCTTCTTTCATGTGTATTAGCAGTTGTAGTCTCTTTTTCCTCATCCCAGAATAGACTATGAAAGGCTTTCAGTTTCATGGTACCATGACCATGAGTTGACTCTTTTTTTTTCCTTTTCCTCCCTCTCTCTAATCTCACATTGTCTCCTATTGCTTTTGCATTCTTTTTCTTATCTTTTTTTTGTTCTTTCTTTCTTAGTGCTTCAGCTGAAACTGTACATTCAAGGAAAGCTCAGACACCCTATCTTTTATAGCTAACCCATTGGAAATGTTGGAAGTGGGTCCAGAGCTTTCTCTAAGCATGAGAGCAGAAACTGGGGCAGTGCCTGAGAGGGAATGATGGATGGAAGAAATAAAACCTGTCTCCTGTTTGATTATACACATTGAGTATGGATGGCTTGCCAACCCCCTTTGGGGTTCTGTGGGCTGCGTTTTTCTTAGATGTTCTCATTTAAAACTAGCAATATAACATTGCAGAAAAATCATTGGTAAAGAACAAAAATTCAGTCTGTTTAGTGAAACCTTTAGACACATAGCATCTTCGTCTTGTTCCAAGGAAGATGAGATGACAGTTATCCCTCCAGGATGAGGAAGTTTGTTTGTGTCTTAGGCATCTGTAAGGAAGTGACAAGAGACTGCAGTCTGGCCAGACCTAGAGCAGATTCAACTTTATTGTTATTAATTGACTCTTAAGTGGAAGGCAGTTTGGCACGGGGTCCCTACTGAAGGAGCACCATAGAAGAAAGTAAATGCTATATGAAGCTAATAAGCCTGAGGAACTTGTCTAGATTGTTATTGATTATTGATATTAATTACAGTTCAATTAATTAATCAATTAATTTTAAGGTTCACATGGCATCTGTTAACTTCCTACCAAAAGCAAAATTATCAAGGTGATTGTTATTGAAGGAAAACCTTCCAAGCTACAAGGCTAGAGCAATGACCTTAATTGTGTAATGTTATTGAAGGCTCCGTTCTGCATGGCACAGAGTTCTGGAAATACTGTGATGAGGGCAAGACAGTACTGATGAGGACATTGACATGGACCAGTGTAGTTCCCTAAGTATGCATTTATCAGGAAAAGAGAGGAACAAGCTTCTTTGAGAGCTTATCACCATGACATTGAACCTAGCGAATGTATTTCCAATGCTGTGTGCATTTCTTTCAGGGTGGAAGCTTACAAAGACAGATTTATGGTGTCCTCTACAGTTGCTGTGGACCGTTAATGCAGGGGTGATAGAAGCAGATGGTTCTGGCTCAAGAACTCTCTTAAGCATACATCTGGGCTGTTAGTCTTGCAGTAATCATCAGACAATATCTGGGCCTGAAGTATATCTTTTGCAATGTTGTTTTAATCCCTTGGTATGGGTGAGTCTCCATGGGGCCGCTTCTACCAAGACAGATTGTTTCCTCAAAGCAGATACAGTATACACAAAAAAGGTCACCTCATCTTGGTTACATTTATAATATAACCTCTCTTGTCCTTGTCTTTTGTTGTTGTTGTTGTTGTTAGACAGATCAATTTTGTATCATGTGAGTGGACAGTGTATAAGAGTCCAAATAAAAAAGAAGTGGGGTTTCTTAAGTCCCATCTTAAAGGTCACCCACACTGGGGCTGAACAATTGTTGATGTCCATTCGGGTAAGGTGCTGTTCAAGATGGGGTAAAACTGAGGGCTCTTTGGAACACAGCCTTAGATACACTGAGAGATGATGCCCAAGAATTTGACTGGGACCAGGTCACACCTGTCATTTGAAGTCAAATGACGACTTTCATTCTTTGAATCCTAGTTAATGACAATCAGATAGATTCCTTCCTTCCTTCCTTCCTTCCTTCCTTCCTTCCTTCCTTCCTTCTTTCTTTCTTTCTTTCTTTCTTTCTTTCTTTCTTTCTTTCTTTTTTAAAGACATTGGTCTGCTTTCTGCGAGCAGTATGAATTATAGGTAGGGAAGCCAGCTGGAAAGCTGTGATAGTTATCCAGGCAAATGATCATTTCGGGTGAGAACATTGGCAGTGCGTTAGCAGTGGATAGATGTGCAGTATATTTAGGAGGAAGCTTGTCAGAATTTAGAGTGGATGAGCTATTGTCCAGCAGGACCTCTGTCTCTGGCATCTAGAGTGGGATGGACTGAGGTGACATTGTCAGATGAAGGGAACTGGGGGCTTAGAGCATGCAGCTCGGCTGGTGACAGGTGCCTGGCTTGGATGAAACTCTGGGTTCATTCCTCAGCATAACATAAACTAGATGATGGTGCAAACCTGTAATCCCAGCACTTAGTGGTGGCAGGAGGATCAGGACCTCAAAGTCATCCTCTGTTACATGAGTTTGAGGCCAGGCTGGGATTTGTGAGATTCCCCCACCACCACCACCAAAAAAAAAAAAAAAAAAAAAAAAGGAGGTAGGGAGGGAGAGGGACCTGTAAAGAGGACCAGCCTTCAGAAATATGTAATAGAGTTAGTCCTGAAGTTGGAAATGTCACTGTGGGTAGTGAATAAATTTATCAGGCAGTGAATATTAGGAGGTAGAGGAGGAGAGGAAGGCAAGCTGTGCCAGCAGAGTTTGTAGAAAGCATGGTGGCCTTTTTTTTCTTCTTTAATGTGTAGTGTGGTATGTATATGTGTGTGCATGTGCTTTTGTCATTCATTCAGGTGTGCTCACCTGTTTGGAGGACCGAGGTTGGTGATTGTGGATTCCTCTATCTGTCTCTACTGTATTGCTACAGGGTTTCTCACTTAACCTGAGGGTTGCCTAGAGATGTGCCTCCCCTCAGCACTGGGATAACAGATCTACACTGCCACACTCAGCTTTTATGTGGGTTCTAGGAATTGAAATCAGGTCCTTATGCTTCCTCAGCAAACTCTTTACTTATGCAACTAGGTAGTTCATGTTTAAACGCTCTTTTTGTTTTTTTTTTTTTGGTTTTTCGAGACAGGGTTTCTCTGTGTAGCCCTGGCTGTCCTGGAACTCACTCTGTAGACCAGGCTGACCTCGAACTCAGAAATCCACCTGCCTCTGCCTCCCAAGTGCTGGGATTTAAAGGCATGCGCCACCACTGCCCAGCATGTTTAAACTCTTAAGACAGGTTTTGTTTTCCTTTGTGTGTGAATAGTTCATGTCTGACAAAGCCCATTGGAATTCTTGGTATTTTCCTTTAGATGATCCTTCTTATCTTCTAAACGAACTTGATAAAATGTTTTCAATCCCAGTTTATTTATTTACTTTTCTTAGATGTTGAGGTCTGTTTGGGCCGTCCAAATAAATTAACCAACTTTCATATATTATTCAACTGCTTTCTCTGCCTCTTACCTCTGCTTGCTCCCTCCTTCCCTCTTTGCCTTTCTCCCTCCCTTCTATCCTCTCTTCCCAATCTTCTTCCTCTACCCCTCCCCTCTTTCTCACACTTATATTCACTTGTATTTTTTGCTTATGTTTTGAGACAGTATTCCATGTCTTCCACACTGGCCATAAAATCCAGCCTTTAACTTCTGCTTCTACTGCTGCTGTTCCAGAGTTTCTGGATAACTGGTGTGGACCATCATGCAGTTGAGGGGCTCAAACCTAGGGTTTTGTGAATGCTAGCCAAGTGCTGAACCATATATCCAACCCACATACATAATTGTCAATGAATTAACTTATACATACTGTAAAGCTAATGAGAATCTATAGGACTATTACATGAATCATTCATATTTTCCAGGAAAAGAAACAGGTTAATTGAAGAGATACTTTCTACTAGCTCTAGGTTTTTTGTTTTGTTTACGTTTTTGTTTGCTTTAGGAAATGCTACCTCCTCTCCCTTAACCAGGATACTTACACAAAGCCTTATTCCAGGCACCTGCTCCATGACTGGCAGTGGCTGAGTGAAAGGTGTCAACCAGAGCCATGTTCTGCCTACAAACAACTTGCTATGTTCACTCTGTAGAAACACAAGGGCCTTTGAACCTGGCATGTCAAGTAGTGGCAGGAAAGGACTCCTCAGGTAGACATTGCTCAATAGATACTGTGAGGAGAGAGATCCCTGCTGTCTGTGACTAGATTGATGTTTGTATTTGTTCATAGCTGATTTCCAAGCTCTTAAAAAGGCCTTGTGTCAGGGTAGGTCCTTGAGACATATATGTCAGCATAATTGAGTTAACAAATCACAATTTAAAAACTATCTGAAATAATCAGACTTGAAAGAAAGTTGAATAAAATCAGTATAGACAGCTCCCCTATCGTCCTCAAAGCTTCCCCTAATGTTGTCTCTACCCTAATGTCCTCTCATGTCACAGAGGCACCACGATCAAAATCAGGAAGTCAGAATGACTAACGTGTGGACAGTGGAATTTCGCCACCAACAATCCAAGATCATAGTTTTTATTCAAATGCCCTCTGTCTGATCTGCAATATTGTTAGTCTTTTATGGGCCTTGACATTTCTTGGGGAAGTGCTGTAGTTAGTTGCTCTGTAGAAGGATTTTGCACACGAGGCCATGCTTTTGTGGCAACATACCTGTGTCTCATAGAACTTCATGAGGGCCACGAGCCTTCAGCAAGCATGACAGAAAATGAGAATTAGATGGAGCAAGGGATGCAGGCAGAATTTTTAGGCAAGGAGAACCCTGAACCTGGAGCCCCTTGGTGCTGTTTTGTTCCTTTGTATCTGCAAGTACTAGGTGGCCTCAGCTGACCAGTCAAGATTGTTACCTCATCTGGCTGCCCTACAGCACTGGCTCTAACCTACCTTCCTCAGTAAAAGGATCTCTGTGATTCATGCCCAACCCAGCCTGCCCTGCTATTCAAGCTTCGGATTCTTGGGCATCGGACTTCATGTATCCCCTGTCATCTTCATTTAAAAAGTTACTATTTTTATTTTATGTGTATGTGTTTAGTGCCTGTGTGTATGTATATATGTGCACAACTGCATTCCTAGTGCCTGAGGAAAGAGAAACTGGGTCACAGTTACAGGTGGTTGTAAGCCGCCATGTGAGTTCTGGAACTAAACCTGGTGTCTCTGCAAGAGCAGCATGCAGACTTAACCTCCAACCTCTCCTCCCCTACCTGTCATTTTTTTATTAGACTCAACCAGCCTTTCCTTAGTCTTGGAATGGTCATACTTACTGGATTTTTCTTGTTATTTTCATTTATCTTAGTTACTTATCTTTTACTGCGGCGGGTGGGGGGGCAGTATTTAATTTGGGGCTTACAGTTTCAGAGGGTTAAAGTCCATGAAGGTAAAACACAGGCAAGGAGCAGGAACACCTCTTAATCTTTCTAAGCAGTTCTACCACAGAGAACAAGGCTTTCCAACATGAGCTGATGGAGTCCCTTCTCTTTGCCCCCACACTATTATCGTCTCTTAAATTCAGGAAGTGTTACATGCCAGTTTCTTGACCACGCCTTCCTAGTGGGAAGCCATGTCAGCCCTGAAGTGGGTGGACATTTGCTCCTGGGGCTGTGCTCTGCTTGTCTGTTTTTTTGCCAACAGCACACAAGCTGGAGTTATCTGGGAGGAGGAACTGCAATTGAGGAAATGTCCCCTTCAGATTGGCCTGTAGGCATGGCTGCGGCTTGTTCTTGATTAATGATTTATCTGGGAGGGCCCAGTTCACTGTGGGCGGTGCAACCCCTGACCAGGCAGTCCTGAATTGTTTAAGAAAGCAGGCTGAGTAGTGATGGTTCATGCCTTTAATCCCGGCACTGGGGAGACAGAGGCAGGTGGATCTCTGTGAGTTCAAAGCTAGCCTGGGCTTTAGGATGAGTTCCAGGACAGCCAGGGCTACACAGAGTAACCCTGTCTCAAAATATTCCCCTCCCCCGCCCCCAACCCAGAAAATAAAGAAATAAAGAAAGGAAGGAAAGCAGGCAAACAGGCTAAGCAAGCCATGAGTGTCCAGGCATTAAGCAGTACTCCTCCAGGTTCCTTCCTGTTCTTGCCCTGACTCCCTTCATGTAAATCAAGATAACCACACCCACCCAAAAAGTGGCTTTTCTCCATAGTGTTTTATCACAGCAGTAGAAACCTAGCTAAGACAGAGAGGAAAAAAAAAACCCTTCCTATGTTTAATCAATAAAGATGTGTACTAACAGATGTAAACAGACACAGAATACCAATTAGATATTCCATGTGTCTCCTGTTGCTTATCTTTGCTTGGAAGAAGAGTTTGATGGGGAAGAGGGAAGGTATCTGAAGAGCTCAGTAGTGGAGGTGATAATGAAAAAATGTGTTGAAAAGCACTGCTGTAGGCAAAATGGTTTCTCTTTTCCTGACTGATCTCAATTTTACACAAGTACCTCAAGGAAAGTAATTCAGTATCTCCATGACAAATCACAGATGAGATCTAGAATTAGCAAAGTTCAGGCATTCGCCTAAGATCAGAGAGAGAATATGGATAGGTGAGGTCCATATAGGACAGGCAGACTCAAATAGCAAAGGCCTAACCATCGTTCATCCTTATCGAGTTTATTATTATGTTATTCTTATTCATATCCAAAGCCAGCTAGAAAGTCCACAGAAACAAGATGCACTAGTGCTGTTGATTTTAGGTCCAAGTTGGACACAAGTATGTCACTGTGAAAGTCTGTGCCCTGTCACCTCTCTGATGCCAGAGACAGCAAAATATAAGAAGGTGTGTAATAATTACAATAAATGTGTTAATGTCCATGTTCAAGAGGCTATGATAGGAGGATCATAAGTTTAAGGCTATCCTGGACTTACATGGTGAGTTCAAGGCCAGCCTGGACTACATAGTGAAATTCTATCTCCCAAAAATGGGGGGGTTGTTGTTGAATAAATAAAGAGGTAATATTTTACGATGAAGTTATCTGTCAGAGCCAATTAAATCCTTCTGTTTGGTGTTAGGCCATAATCTTATTGCAGTATAGCCAGCAAGAACCTTAAAAAAAAGAAAGAAACACTAATGATCAAACTGTAGGATAAGATCCATACCTACCACAGAGCGTGGATTCTGGGTGGCCACTCCGGTTTAATGTAGAAACTGCCTCTAGCTATTAAGACTCCAAATACATGACATAATAGATTTATACCCTGCATAGCTCATAGATTAAGTCAGACTTGAGTTTCCCATTCATCTTGAGGTGCTTACAAAAAGGAGAAAACACCAGTATTGTTGTTTTAGACATAATGGACATAACGTGTCTAAGACAGTGAAACACTGATGGAGGTATCTGCCTTATTTCCCTTTACTCTTTCCATCTGGGAATGCAATGTAGCTGTTCACATTTGCAGTGGGGCCTTGGGTTCTCCTGGGTGTATTAGTGCCTGAGCAGGGAAGCGCCAGTCTAGTTGCATGAACATGTAGTTCTCTCTCCCAGAGAAATGTTCCCTCTACTTGGAACTAGAGGATTGAACTGACAGGTATACTACACGAAACAATGAATTCATCTTTCATTGCTTTCTAGTGTATCCAGAAGAGGACTGATGACTCTAGTATGTATCAGGTCAGGCATAGCCATGCACCTATGTTTAAGTTTCTAAACTTCCCCTATGACCAAACTGCAGTATGCACACACCCTTATCGAGTAAGAGTTAGGGCCCAAGAGAAGCTAAATTTGCTCCAAAGAGGCCCATTTTGCTAGAAACAACCAGAAATAGACAAGAGTGGTGATGTCACCAGTGAGCACTCGTTTTCTTGTTCCCTTTGGTACAGAGCAAGCCAGTGCAAATAAACCAAAAAGTGTACAGCTCAGAAACTGACAGCACCCCCACCCTTTCGTGCCCCTCCCCCCATGTTTCAAAACATAGCCTATTCTCTCTTCTTGTGCTAAATGGATGCTTAGGTGTAGATTCAAGCATGTTTTTCTCCGAATTACAGGTTTTGGAATGACATCAAATGGCTTTCTGGTTTGCCTTTGCTTTGAGTTATCCTTTTTCCACCACCCTGAAGCTTATAAAACTTGATAAAGTAAAGGTTGACATTGGGAACTGGACACACATACAAACACACACACACACACACACACACACACACACACACAGCCTGCCTGAGCAAGGCTGCTCTCCAGCCCTCTTCATCAGAAAAGGTGGGTGCTTCAGGGCTTCTAATTACCAGCTTTCTCCCTCCTAACACTCAGCCTGGAAGAACCCTCTCAGCAGGAGCTCCATGTACTACAGACACTCCACCCCACCCACTGAATGACCTAATGTAATTATTCCAAATTGAAAGTCACTCCAACCCCAACAGGAATGAATATCTTGCCACCCCAAGCTGTCTTGGAGTCACCCCCTTAGACACTGCCCTTCTGCACCTCACCAGAAGCAGATAACCTGGTCCTCTGATGTGGTCCCTTAGGGGAGTTGTACCAGTTTGCTTTGGGGAACCCTGAATGCGAATTCCATCCTTAGTCCTTGCATTAAAAAATAAACAAAAAGAAAGTGTTTCCTGCTAGTTTATGCTGCCATCTTGAAGGCATGCCTGCTATAGCCACTTGATTAGAGATTCTGTTTCCTCTACTTTTCTCAGCTACGTGGAAATACCTTTGGAGTATTTTGTAAAGTACAGCAAACCATTGCTTTTGGCTTCCTTTGTAAGTGGACTTGCTTTTCCAGGCATGTCAAGCATGCCAGGGCCAATCCCAGTTTAATCACATTGATTATTCCTCCTGGATGCCCCATGAGTGATTGCAATAGTCCACCTGAAATTAGAGCTGAAATTGTATGTAAATTAAAAAGAAGATCTGGCCAGAGGTGCTGGACTCAAAAGGAGATTTAGGGAAGGGTGTGTGTATGTGTGTGTGTGTATACGCGCGTGCACGCACGCGCATGTGTGCATGTGTAGGGAAGTCTATAGAGAGTCCATTTATATTTTTTTCTTGCCAATAGAGGGATAGAATATATTTCCAATCTCAAAAAGACATGGTGTCCTTTATGTTAAAAGTTCATAAAAGAATGGGCAAACACTGGGCAAAGCTGGATCCTCCTCATCTTTGAACTTGGACTGGACAGAGACCTTGTGCCATCATTTCTTAGTTGTGTGGCCTTCATGTCTTTTGAGCTTTAAAGGGAAAAACAAATAGTTACCTATCTCTGGAATGGCATGCAGTAAGGTAAATCATTTTTGAAACTGTAGAGTTGGGCCAGGATAGCCCTCCAGAATGATGGGTTAGAATGGTAAATCAAGTTGTCCTTTGTTTACCCCATGGAAGGAGGACTGGAATCATCCTCCCTCAAAACAAAAGACTATATCCCCAAATGGGCTAAGTAGGGAACTAGGACAGCACAGTGCTTTTAAAGTGGCTTGGACCAGAACACATGGTACAGCTCATCATAAACACTTAAGAAATGGCAGGTGCTATTTATTAGTTATACGTAAATTGATTATGAAATATGATTATGAACAAAGTTAAGCTTCTGCCTTATTTCAGAGTAATCTCAACACTGTCATTTAATTGTCATCTCCACTTCCATTTCTAAGTTTGTAGCAACTCTGTGTGAGGACCCTGTAACCCTCTTCCCCTGTTGGGTGTCCTGAAAGCTATGTTTATCTCCCAACCGACCCTGTCTGAGGTCTTATGGAACAGAACCCTCTGGGAGTATGAATAGCATGCTCTAAGAAGACAGGAGTGGGCTGGGGGACACTGGGGTCGTATCCTCTGTCTGTAATCCCATAAAAGGACCAACTGCTACTCAGCTCTTAGGTGCCTGGTGATGAGGCAGCTGGCTTCAGAATGCTAGCCTGGATTTAGGCTGTGACTGAGTAGAGCGTAAGGAGACTTGGCAGACAGGTAAATCAGGGGCTGCAGGAGCAGGCAGGCAGAGTTTCCTTGAAGGGACAGCAGGAGGACTGGGAGACAGGGAGGCAGGAAGGAGCCTGGGATGATGGAGAAAGAGGGGCATTGGAAAAAGGAGACCAGGGAGGAGGCAGCCCTTGGCAGCTTGGAAGCACCACACTTGGCTCCTGCCAGGCTTTCAAGTTCCCCACCTCCTATTTCTACAGCCTGAGCCCACCTGCCTCATCTGAAGCATCTGAAGAAGTGCTAGACTCGCCCTTGGCAGGTTTCTTCCAGTTTGTTCCAGCCAGCCATGTTTTCTGGGCAAGCATTACCGGTTGTCCCTAAGCACAGGCTTCAGCGACCTGCCCTGCTGCAGCCTAGGAGCCTGTGCATGAAGGTGGAAAGGGATGGGAGCCGCCAGCATCCCTCAGCTGCCTAGGCTTAGTGACAGGGGTTGGGGAGGATGCTTTGCTGTGGCTCTAGTTTATCTGAGCCAAGATGCTTTCCTCTGTGTGTCTATTTTCTCTTCCCTCCTTCTCCACTTCACTGGCTTGCTGTTGCCTGGAAGTGTTGGCTCCCACCACCCCTTAAGGAGCCTGCAATCTGAGTACCTGAAAATGATACTTACATAAAGCTGAGCTCAGCTGGAGAAACAGACTTAAAAACTGGGAGGTTCTTTTGTTCAGATTCCTGTTGTAGAGCCATCTTTCTCTCCTGGCCTCTGGAGGTCCCTAGCATAGGAAGAAGAAGACTGGGGGCCCACACTTCCCTAGCCTCCTACACCCATGTCTTCATTTTGCGGCAGGAGGTTGCTCTGAAATGGAGAGAGCTAGCTGTTACCTGGGATGCCCCTAAGTGCCCTGTAGCTCCAGTTTCCATGGTTTCCCTGCCCACTCACAGGAAATGTAACTCTTACACATCTGCCAGAAGCAGTTTTCCTCCCAGCAGCCAGAGTGGATCCACATCCTAGGCTGTATGAGTTCATGTCTGGGTTAGGAGACCTTTGTGGGGAGCTCTAGATTGCATCCCCAAAGACTCCACCTACTCCTCAGATGAATATTGCCCAAAGTTTGCTCCTATAGTCAATGGGCTTCAGGGTTTGACATCTCTACAGTGTGTGGCGTTAGAACTCCAGGCTCTGTCCTGAGATCCTGTGGGAAATAAACATCACGGTTATGTTTCTGTTATGGAGTGCCTCGGCAAAGGCCTGGGACTGTTCTCAGTTCTTGGCCTATGTTAGCACTTTTGATACACCTAGCCAGCAAGGATGTCATTTGAAGTCAGTAGATGCAAGGACTCACCATGAGATTTTTTTGTTGTGCACAGCCGGATGTCTCATGTTAGTTTAAATTAGGTTGAGTTAAGGCAATCTAGGCAAACTCCTGCCTGTCCCAATGTACTCAGTAAAACTTCTCCATGACTGTATCTACCACCAAGATGTGGTTGAGTCTTGGATCTAACATTGACAGAATTTAAATTTACCTTGCATAAATCCTATAAGATATGGGGTAATAGATATGAGGCCTAGTACATGATTTATAAGCAGATGTGATCAAGTAATTTGAAGTAAGTAAACAACCCAGTGTTATATCCATTAGAGCAGTGCAGACTGGACATTTACATTCGTCTCTTCTGTCTTAGTGATCAAATGAACTTGGCAAAGTAGCCAAACTTCCCCAAGGCTCACTCAGTCTTCACAGCTTCAAAGTGGGCTTTGTGTAGAAAATGGACTTGAAGCAGTTAGCATAGGACCTGACAGATAGTGCTAAGTTAGACATGGTAACACAGGTAACACAATTTCAGCACTAGGAGGGTGAAGCAGAAGGATCAGAAGTTTGAATGTTTGCTGGGCTCTCAAAAGAAATACAATAAGACAGACCCCCTCCCTTCTGCCTCCACCTCTCCAAAAAAAAAAAAAAAAAAAAGAAGTTTGACGGAGCTATTGTTTTGGTAAGAATTCACTTGGTCATATGGATAAGTGTCCTGGGGATTCAGCCACATTTCTTCACTGCCGTTTACCATAGATCTTCTCTGCTTACATGCATGCAATGTATGCCTCTGTCCCGTGTATACATGCTTTTAAATGTTACATTGTTAATCATGTATGCCTTATTTGTGTCCTGTGGCCTTGTTTTGACTGAACTGTTGAAAGTACATGAGTCTACTTCACCTTTGTCTCCATTTTAATGATTTTCTTTCAAGCTGCTGTTACTTTGGTCTAGATTTCAGCTGCTTTCTTCCTTATGGTTTTACCCAGAGTGACACATTAGGTTGTAAAGCCACACACATCTTAAAAGCTGGTCTGGATTTTCAGTATTTGTCCACGACCATCCTGGTAAACTGAAACCAATGTGCATACCACAGCTGCAGCCTTTAAAGACCAGACCTTCTGGACCAGATAGAATTGATGGAAATTACACAGAGAGTAATGATGGTGACACATCTACCAGTGAAGAACCTTACAGACCACAGGCTACTTAACCAGTGTCAACACCCCATCTCAGTTAATTTCTCTTCATGTTTCCATTTCTATATTCTATCCTTTGTTCTTCCCCCCCCCCTTTAATTTGATAGTCTAGGGGTTAATTTGATCAAATCCAGGAGCTTTCAGATGCCTATTAAGAGCTCCATCACTGAGCCCCAGCCAGACATTTATTTCTCAATATTTGGAACAGCATGGATTTAGGAGTTAGCCTAGCACTGTGGGTGAGGTTCTGATGTGGCTTAGTAGCATAGAGATGGATCTGGGGGGAAAACAACAAAGTCACTACAGCCTTTCTGTTCTTTTGTTTTAAACTATTTTGTTTTTAATTTCTGACACTGTAATTTAATTACATTTGTCCCTTCCCTGTTTTCCCTCCAAACCCCTTCCATATACCCCTCTCCACTCGCCTTCAGATTTATAGCCTTTTTCCATTAATTGTCGTTGCATGCATAAATGTATCTGTGTAGGCACATATACTCCTAAAATATAGCCTGTTGAGTCCATGTAATATTACTTGTATGTGTGCTTTCAGGGCTGATCATTTGGCACTGGACAACCCACTGTGGTGTCTTCTTCTCTAGGGAGGACCACTGCTTCTGTGCCCCGGTTTCCTTCTTAGCCTGCAGTGCTTTCTGTAGGGTTGAAGCCTTGCGGGCCTTTCTCCATCCAGGTTGGCATGTTCATTGGTGTCATCTTTGTTCAGCTCACATTTGGGCAGTCAGGTTGGTGAGACTTTACAGATACTGCTTCTGATGTTGCTAGGAAATAACCAGTTTCACAGCAAGGTTCCTGATCCTCTGGCTCTTAACAGTCTTTCCTCTGCCTCTTCCTTAATGCTTCCTGAGCCTTAGGTAAGGGTCTGTTTTGTAGATGTATCCACTGGGACTGGGTTGATGAATTGTGGTTTTCTGCAATATTCTCTGTTGCAAACAGAAGGTTCCTGGATAAAGAGTGAGAACTGCATTATCTTTGTGTTAAGGACAAATGTATATAGGTTGTTATTAGTGATTACGCTGGTTTAGTAAATTAGAAATTGTAGATTTTCCCTTGGTCACCATGATTTCATTAGCACTGAGTAGTTAGCTAGTTGGTTTATAGGCATGGCTTCCATTTTGTTAAGCAGCTATTCTTTTATGTTGGACATCTATATTGAATTTCCAGGCACTTGATAACAAATAATTACCATTTCACTATAAGAATGAATTTAGCATATTGGAGATATGATGTTGACCACAGAACAAAAGTGACCCACACCCTCCTGGCCAGGCTGTAGGAGTGACTACTGCATCCTCCTTTTACACTTGTGTGTTTGCACTGCTTTTCTTTGTTTAGGTGGAGAGCCATTCAGACATGCTATCCTGAGGTGGCCTCCACTTCCTAACAGCATGCAGACCAGAAAGATGCCCTGCCGCTTTGAGCCCTTCACCAAATCATCTAAAATTACCTGATAATAGCCAGGGGAGGTGGCACACGCCTTTAATCTCATCACTAATGGTCTTTGAAGCACTTGGTACTTGGTTATTCACAAACAAAAGAACTTGGAGTCTTTAGACTTTTAGGAACACTTGTAGCCTGACAGAGTAGTCATAGAGACTGCATATCATGGAGAACTGTGGAGTGTAGAAGAAGCCTCTGTAGGATTTGGGGCTATACTAAGTAAATTTATTTGTTTGTTTGTTTGTTTGTTTGTTTGAAACAAAGTCTCATTATATAGCACTGGCTGTCGTAGAACTTAGTATGTAATCCAGGCTGGCCTTAAACTCCTAGAAATGTGCTTGCCTCTGTTTTTGCTGGAGTGCCCATTGAGACATCTTGCCAGTCATACACACATACACACACACACACACACACACACACACACACGTATATGTATGGTATTGTATAAATGAAGTATCAGTAATTCATTAGAGATGTTCTAAAAAGATAAGATTTTGAAAGTAAAAGAAAAATTATTAATTCTATAATCTATCCATGATCACAATGGATATTCAAATATATCTCCCTTAGTTATCTACAGCTGATTCTATAACTTCCACTAGATATTGATTCATGATAATACACTGCCTATACCACTTTATATCCTCTTTATATAAAATATCAACACATCATGATTGTTGTGTGATCTGTTTTTCTCAATATGAATTTTTGGTTACTGAACAGTATCTTCTCATGAGAGCAGAAAGTTGATCATTAATTATCTACAATAATAAATTTCTTCCTTTTACTTGTTTTATTTTCCACCTTTCTTCCTTTCTCTTTTCCTTCCTTTCTTCTCTTCATCTCTTCCGATAGAAACTATGTCTCATGATAAGCCCAGGCTGGTCTTGTACTTGACGGTCCTGCCTCAGCCATGTGGACCACCATGTCTGGCAGTTTTTCATTTTAAAATAAGTGTGAAATGTGTTGCTAGGTTTTAATCTTCATTCAGATTACTGTTTTCCCTAAACAGGTTTTCTTAAAAGAGCACAGACACTGCCTTCAGAGCTCAGGACCAAGGATGTTTTGCATCTGTGAAGCTATCTTAATGCTGAGCTACATTACTACCCCTTGGGAATTTTGAGATAGGATCTTACTGTATAACTCAGAATAGTGTCAAATTCAGGATTCTTCTGCCTTTGCCTAAGAAAACAATCCTGATTTGTGTTGCTTGAGTATCTTTAAACAAACAAACATACAAACAAACAAAAACTGTAACAACTTGTGCTTTTGTTGCTTGCCCCTCAAAAACTGAGGAGCACTCAGGACTTTTGAGGGCTTGCTGCTATTAATCCCATAGAAAGAAGGAGAAAGACCACAGACCCCAATCACCATGGCCAAATTAATTAAAGCAAACAAAAAGTTAAAGCAAACTTTTTAATTTGTGTATAGCAGCTACCTCCTATAAGACAGATTCAAAGAGGTCAGCACCAGACACAAGGAAGGCAAGGTTTTTCTAGCTCAGAAGTAGGGGGGTTTCAAATGTGGGATTTGTCAGGCAAAATGGGTAGAGTTATAGGAATAGAACATAAGCATAAAAAAATTATTCCTAACAACCTCCTGAAACAGACATGCTTGCAAGGTGGGCATAATAAGGCAATAAAAACAACAGGCCGTCATAGATGGTCATGTAGATAGCTCATTTGAAATGAGGTAGGGTTGCGAGATGGTCATAAACAAGTTTTTAAAACAAAGACATGATTACCATTCCTGGAACAGGGAGTACAGAGCCATTTGTAGTTAAAGTTGCAGGTGGGGCATAGTATAATCCTTGAGATTGTTTTTAAGCCTAAAATGGAGGCAGGCTGGTTCTTCATTCCATCACTGGGAACCAGGAAGCTTAGCGCCACCTTCTACATCCATCCTTCCTTCTCACACCACACTGGTTGTTGTGTCCCATTATAAATTTGCTGTTGCCCTGAGGAAGAAGGGAGAGGATCAGTTCATCAGTAAAGGTGTGATTGTACACTGTGGATGAAACTCGGCATAGATGAACGGAAAGCCCCTAAGATGCAGATCTGAAGGGCCTTTAGGTCTCTCTACTTCTCTCAGGCAGCTTCTTGAAATGCTCTATCAAGTCTGTTTGTTGGAAAAGTGGTAATTTTATTTTATATTAATATCTACTATATCAAAACTCCTTGATCAAAAACCAGCTAAGGCTGTAGCTCGGTTGGTAGAGTGCTTGGTCAGCATGCACAAAGCCCCGGTGGGTTCAGCTCCTGGCCCTAGATGCATCATGATTGATGGTGCAGCTCTAAGCCCAGGGGAGATGGAAACAGGATGATCAGAAATTCAAGCTCAGCCTTTGTTAAACTTTGAGTTTGAGGCCAACCTAGGCTACATGAGACCCCGTGCCCTAAACCAACCCAAAAGATACAGATCTTTTTCAAAACAAATAAAACTATATAGCTCTTCATATTTTTAGGCTTATATCTATTCTCCTATTTTTGAGCTATGGGGTTCTCTTTCTTCTAGGCATACTGTGCGTATAGCAATTAGCTTCACCCAACTTCCATTATGAAGGAGGGATATAGAACTGGATCTGGTGAGGAACACCACTAATCCTGGGAGGTAAAGTTAAGAGTCAGGAAATCAAGGCAGGTCTCATCTACAGCACTGAGTTCGAAGCCAGCTTGCTCTGCGTTAGATCATGTTTCCTCTTTTTTTTTTTTAAAGGCAGTATGTAAACCACAAGAAATGCCAGTGGTGATACATACTTCAGTGGAGCATAATAAAGCAGCATGAGCTGACAGAATAAAGAGTACATTGCTATTTTAGATAAAGTGGTCTAGTAGCAAATACAAATTAAGAAGTCTTCTGTTGGTTGTGATTATTGGCTTAGCTACCGAATGTCTGAGTCGACCTGGTGTGTGGTTTCAGACTTCCCCCTGAGCCTATCTGATTGCTAAGCCCTTTCAGCCTGTGATTTGATCTGATGTTGCCTTAGATTTGTGAGGAAGCAGAGATGCATTTCCTTCATAAGAGAGTGTGCAGGGAGGCAGAGCTGCTGCCCTTAGTAGCAGGGCTTATCTGCTTTGTTTAGAATACCTTGCCAATGACCAAGGAGTCCAGGGTTATTACTTCTCTGGGTTTCTAATCCTAGAAGGAAAACACACTTGACAAACTTCTGATGAAACGTTTGAGAAAGACATGTTTGGTATATATGCTGTAGTTCTGTTAAGAGCCACCTGTTTATGTCTCCAGAAAGTGCTCCATGCCGGTCAACCGATTCACATGCTAACTAGCTGCACACACCCATCCCAAAGCAGGGAGAACTAATTCCATTGTGTTTCCAGCAGCCTGCAAAGCTCTGCCCTGCTTTTCACCCCAAGTTGTGCTGCAGAGTGACTTAACATATGTTTCCTTACACTTTTATTATTGAGGACATACGTTTTAGCCCACAATCTCAAACGCAGATACAGGTTAAAAGGACAGCCTACCTAGGGGGTGGTATTCTTGTTCCCTAGAGGATGGTATATTCTTTCAGATGGGCCCTTGGGAGCATGTGGAGAAAGTTCATTTTCTTATTTGGCAGTAGTTTATGTGTGTGCATGTGTACCTTGTTTCCTTGAGTGGGGAGGAGGTAGGGAGGGTACAAGGGCAAATGGAGAGACAGAGGCTGTTCTGAACTCATCTATGTTGGACATAAATTGAGGTTGGGCTATATGGTTAGGTGAGATTATAGTCTCTAGCAGATCTTACTGATTGATGAGAACCGCATTGATGCAGTAATTAATTTTTTAGTCCAATTACACACTTCTTTTAGAAGCCTTAATATTTTATCTGCCATATCTAAGAGTGTCATGCTATGAGTCTCCTTTTACGTGATTGATTTTTGAATATATGTTTCAGAAAGTATTTGGCACACAAGAGAAATGTTTCAGGATTTGAGAGAGGGAAAGATCAGAAGAAGGATGCTATGTGCCCTTCAGTCTGACTAAAGGATAGTCCTTGGGTTTGTGCCACATAAAGCATTATTCCTGGCTATAGTGTTTGTTGTCGGTTTTGAAGCTGTTACTCCCTTGGTTCCCAGCAGTGTCTCCTGGTTTTGACACATGAGTTACTGAGGATGTAAATGGTCCTACTGTTTCTGTGACAGTGAGGGAGTGTTTCCTTTCATGTCCTACTCCAGTGATTCTGCAGTGGAAGGAGAGGCTTTGGAAAGTTACTTTGGAAATATTTGAATCTGATCCCAATCACCTGAATTTCGATCTTCTTACAAAGCTTAGCCAGCCAGGCTTTGGAGACTCTCATTTAGAACCCACCTGTCTTCACTGTTTCCATCCTGTGTCTTCCCCTTTCTCACTGGTTGAACATCCAGCCGTGAGGTGATGCAGTCTATCTAGCGGATAGACTGATGCTTACGGCCAATGCTATAAGAAGATGTCAAACATGGCGACATGGTAGGGAAGCACCAGAGTCTGGGTCTCCTTAAGAGAGTATAGCTCTCACAGGAGAAAATGTCTTTGTAGTATTATCAGTAGGAGTTTATTAGACATAAGAGGATAGTAGCAAAAGCATGTTGGCATCACTGTATGCGGCTGATGTATTTGTCAGGGGCCATGAGATCTGGAGACAGAGCTCGATACTACTTCCTCTGGCAGCCTAGGAGCTTTAGAGACTTCTTTGGTGAAGGCAGGATTCCTGGCTTCATCACAGAAAAGAATTTCAGAATGACTCAGTGTGAAGCAAGGTTGTAATCAAGCAAAGATTTAAATCCAGACATTAGGACAAGAGAGATATACCTTTGCAAAGGACAGTATGTACACACCAAGACATAACTTTAGGTTCTTAAAAGAGAGCCTAGCAGTTGGTCATGATGGTACAGAAATGTAACCATATAACCCAGCACTTGGCTGGTGGAGGTAGGAGAGAATCAGCAGTTCACGGTCAACTTTGTTTAAATGCATTCCAAATTCAATGCTCAGAGAGAGCTAGACAGAGACAATACTGATTTAAATACCTTGACAATAGCAATATGTACCATTTGGGTAGCTTCTGAAGTTACATTGTTAGGAGCATTTCTAAGAAACTTCTTTTTTTTTTTCCTTTTTCTCACTCTCCCTTCTTCCTGGTATTCCCTACTTCTTTTTGTCTTTTCCTTTCTTTCTTCTCCCTCCGCAATAAGTGAAATTCTCAGAGAGATACAGGTTTACAGCCTGTGATGGTTTGTATATGCTTGGCCCTGGGAGTGGCACTATTTTGAGGTGTGGCCTTGTTAGAGTAGGTGTGTCACTGTGGGCATGGGTCTTATTACTTTGTCCTAGCTGCCTGGAAGTCAGTCTTTCACTAGCAGCCTTTAGATCAAGATGTAGAACTCATAGCTCTGCCTGCACCATGCCATGCTCCCACCTTGATAATAATGGACTGAACCTCGAAACCTGTAAGCCAGCCCCAATTAAATAGTATCCTTTATTAGGTTTCCTTGGTCACAGTGTTTGTTCACAGCGGTAAAGCCCTAACTACGACACAGCCCAAACAGGAGTAAATTTCAACTCAAAGGTCACCCCCTTTTGAGTCTTCAACTAAACTCTGGAGTGAGGGGCTTCTTTCCCTTGCCCCTTAATTTCCCATCTTTCTGTCCTGCCTCATACAACCCAGACAACACCTGCGTTTAAATGCATAGTATCCACATCTAAGGCTAGAGAATGTGGGTTGTGGTCCATTGTGTAGAGATGGAGGATGTCAAACCTATGCTCTACTCAGCAACACCCTGAATCCTACGTCATTCTGGTGGTAGAAAAGAAAACTCACTGGATATTTGATAAGAGCAAAAATAGTCCAGGCATTGGCCAGACCTAGGTGCCCAGAGCACGTTAGAGATTTATCCCAGGGTCTCTGTTCTGCCTTCTGATGTGTTGGTGTCATTCCAAGCACAGCTTTGGTGGGAATGCATTGTTTTTAATAACTCTATGCCCCAGTCCTTTAACCACAAGTTTCTTTTTCTCAGTAATTACAACTCAAATCCTGCTATCAAATCCAGCCAGATTTTCTGGATCTTGTGGTCACTCCAGAACACTCTGACTGGTTAAGAGATGGTGCTGGACATGGTCAGCCTAATGTGGACCCTCATGGCCTGGGAGCTGGTTGCAGGATTCTAGATCATGGAGACTAGAGTGAGGTGCTTTATGTGTAACGCACATCCCATCCTACACTTTGAGGACTGACTTTTTTTGTAAACACCAAGATCCTTTTGATTCTCCTCATCTTTGTAATGGTTTTAAAGAAGCCAGATATCTTGTCATTTTTTATAGATTCCCTCGAGAGAAGATCCTGCTTTTGTTTGTTTGTTTGTTTGTTTGTTTTGTTACCCGAAGACTGAAATATATGGAGGACTTCAGATATTACTTAAGTCACATGTCCCTTGAGTGGCGTACTCTGAAGTCTCCCTTTGTCATGCTTTGTCCCAGCTACCTTGTGATCATCTCTTGGTCCAGTATATCCATGCTGCATGCCATACACACCAGTTAGTCCCTTCATAGCTCATGTGTTAGATTTACTGTGAATGACACTTTAGTGCTTGTAAAGGAACGGTCACTTTACTTAGTAATGACCCCAAAGATGGTACTAATAGTGCTGACATCTGGGGTATGACAAAGAGAACCCCTAAGGTGTTTCTTTCAAATAGGTAAATATTCTTGGCTTAGTAAAAGACTCCTACAACTCCTGAGGTTCTAGGGGTCTACAACAGAGTAAAACCTTTTGAACAAGATCTCATTTGCATATTATAAGTGTTCTATTTTATTCTATTCTATCAATTATTGATTTTTATTGTGTTGATATAAGTATTAATATTTATTGTCAATTGAGACATTAAACTTTATCATATTAATTTCAGTCATTTCTAGGGGTCTTGGACCATATCCTATGTCGATAAAGAGGGACTTTAGATGATACAAACACTTTACTTGTAATTTTATCCAATATGATCCTGATATCATGGTATTTAGAAAGTGCTGTGTAGTAGAAGTTATCCAACTTCACAGATCTTACAGGAGAAACACTTAGGATAACACTAATCTCCACTGCTGACGCTAGCATATGTGTATATAACAATTACAAAACCAGCAATGTCTGCTTGCTAAAAGATGAAAGGAGACCTCCAATGCCAGTCCTTACTATTGAGGTGCCTTTCTTGTGGTGCAGAGCCCCCAGGACTCTCAGTGGGACTTCAGGCACTAGGTAGCTTTTCTGTTTCTTTCAATGTGCCCCCACCCCACCCCTTACTGTGAGTATCTCACCAAATGGGTACAATTCTAGCACTCAGTGTGTATTCTTAAAAATCCCACATGGTCCTTGGATCAAAGCCAACTTCCTCAGCTGCTGTTTAACCAAAGCAGCAGCAATCAGGATGATTTTGACTATAAGCTGTCATGAAAAGAAATCTTGAGGTGTCATAATTAAGACAAGTGATTACCTAACTGATATCTATTTTAAGAAATATTAATTTTCATTTTGCCAAATGCAGACTTTGCTTTTTTCTATCTTTGCATCACCCACTCAAACTTCGATGCATAAAATAGCTTCCCGCTGAGTGAATGAAGGCGTTTGACTGTCATTGATAGTTTCATTCCATCGGACAAGAAGGGAGGGAAACACTGAAAGTCTTTCCAGATTGGGAGGGTCGGTCATGAGGCTGTTTTTTCTCTGGTTAAAAATACTTGCATACTTAAAGGAATGCCATTGAGTCTGTCCCTTGTTCATTTCCTTGAATAAAACTTCACACAGAGCTTGTGAGGTCTCCACCTACTGCTTCTATCACTGGCTTCACACAGCCCAAAGCGTTCTTCAGATATGGGCGTTCACCTGACATCCTTCTCACATGGGTGAAGGGGGTCCTTATACATCTTCAAAGTAAACAATGATCTTCTCCTGAGAAGATGTTTCCTTTGAAGAGCTATTCGTTCACAGGCTTTTAGGAAGGGAGAAAATTGTTTTAATGACCTGTTATTAGAAATATCCACTATCATCACACTTATTTTCATCTTTCAAATCCTTTTCAAATTCATGGGAAGGAATGACAGTAACATCCCCTGGGGAGCGAGAGCAGCATGGAGAAGGAGTTGGCCTGGGCTGACTCCTGCCAGCCGTATTCAATTTTGCCAGGGTTATTTTTGCCGTTGGCAATCTTCTTCCTCCCTAATTGCAGGGCCATATGGTGCTTTGTGGTCTCCCTTACTCATGACAACACACACGAGAGTGCGTGCACACACACACAAACACACACACAGACACAGACACACACACACAGAGGAGAGTGTACTTCCCCTCCATTCAGTTTTTGTCTTCTGTTGCACAAATTACTGGCCATGGTGCTTGGGCTCAGCACCTCAATCTCAGAGGCCTTACAGTTTTTCATGTTTAATCTTAACCACGAGAGCTGAAGTCTCCTGCAGATGACTCTCAGTGCCTAGGATTAAAGACATTGGGTAAGATACAATGAAATAAGACTGAATTTTGGAGGCAGCCAGACATGGATTCAAAGCCTGGTACATGTTGGCCATCCTTATCAATCTCAGAAACAGTATAATGAATATTTGCTGAGGACCAGTGCTTCCAGCACTGTGACCCAATGTCCTGATCTCCTGTATTTATCATGCTTGTTCTCAGCAGTCTGAAGCTAGGGGCATTTGCAGAAGCCACATAACTCAGGCCAGTTTCTAACTGCAGCTTTATTAAAACTACACTCTAAATTATTATTTCAGGTGTCTTTTAAAATAATTTTATGTATTTATTTACTTATTTTCTATGTGCATTGGTGTTCTGTGTGCATGTATGTCTGTGCTGGTGTCAAATCCCTTGGAACAGGAATTATAGACAGTTGTGAACTGCCATGTGGGTGCTGGGAATTGAACCCAGGTCATCTGAAAAAAAAAAAAAAAACAGCCAATGCTTTTAACCACTAAGCCATGTCTCTAGTTCTGTCTCAAGTGTCTTATTGTGTGTACATGTGGTGTATGTGTGTTCGGGGAGGTGCACTTGTGCACACATGTGGAAGCTACAGGTCAATGCCAGGTGTCTTCCTCAGTTGCTCTCCTTTCTGCATGTGAGTATAGTGTACATGTCACAGTGTATGTATGGAAGTCAGAGGACAACTTGCAAGAGTTTGTTCTCTCCTTTCATCATGTGGGTCCCATGGGTCAAACTCAGTCTGTCAGGTTTGGCTGTGAGCACCTTCCGCTGTTAAGCTGGTCCGCCAACTTACTTTTTAAGTCAGGGTCTCTCACTAAGTGGAGCTAACTGATTTAGCTAGACTAGGGGCCAGCCAGCAAGCTCCAGCCATCTTTCTGTCTTCTACTCTTCCAGCACTGTAGATACAGACACACATCACTGTGCTCAACTTTAAATGGTGCTGGAAATTGAAATTCAGGTTTCCACACTCACATGACCAGTACTTCATGGAGTCATCGCCCTGAATGATTTATTAAATTCTTTTCTGTGTATCCTATAGAGTAACACAATCTGTAAGTAGGATGACAAGTTATTGTGCTTTATTGTGTTTTAAAAACTGTTACTGTTGGTTGTCACTAGATTCCAAGGGCCAGGAATCCAGGGGCAGGCAGCTCAGCTGGGCAATTATGGCACAGGGAGTTTGGGTAACTTAACTCTCGAATTTGCAATGATGCTACCAGGCTTCAGTGATCTCAAGGTTTACCTGTGGCTAGAGAACCACTTCCAAGCTGGTGACCAACTATGAATGTTCTTCATAGTCAATGTATTAAAATAGCAAAAACAGTGCAAGCATCATGGGCGATCATAGGTCGTGTCGTGTGTGCAGGGTTGGATTGGATAGGTCTAAAATTTGGGGTGATGTCATAAAAGTTTCAGGTTTCATTTTCAGTGATCTATCTTAAGTGATATTAAACCAAGAAATGGACTTAACTACATGGAAAATTCCTTCATCAAATGCTCTGAGAATACTTTGATAGAGTTGTCTTAGGAGCTGCCTCTTGAGGGAACATTTGGTCTTGTTAAAAGGCCTGTGTACATATGTCCCTTTCGATGGACTTTTCAAAGAGTCTTACATGTCTCTTAGACTCATTGAATTTTGAAATATGTTTTTGAGAGACTGATGCTGTGATGACAGGATTTTTTTAAGAAGTACACATTTAATGACATTTTGAAATTGTATTTTGCAGCTTGTTAATATTGTACGATAGTAGAAACACTGAAAAGCTATTGTAGTATGGTACAAAGTGAGAATCAAGCAATGAAAATAACCTTAGGATTAGAGTCCTGAGCATCTTAAGCATGCTTCTATTAACATACGCCTTCCTCCTTGGATGCTGTGTTGCTTCCAAGCATGGAATGCAGTATTTCCCTGTGCAGGCTCTGGGCTGCTGCTGACCATTGACGGCACCCCCTCTTATCACAGTTTCTTCAGTGCCCTCTATAGTGTGTCTACCCAGTTAGGTGCTCAGTACATTGTGGGCTGAATTAAGTCCACTAATTTGAAAGAAGTACAAAGCTTGTCACAAAATAGACAGTCTTATGTGTGCCAGAAACAAATCTAAGCATTGTGGAGAGGGCACCCAACTCCCAGCAGAAGTTTACCTTTCAGTGAAAGGAGACACAAAGGAAGGAAGAATAGCCATCTGTGCTACCACATGCTACAAAGGAAGTTTACAGACATGTAGAGAGCCTGGGACAGGGCAGTGTCTCCTGCTGAATCGTGGGCACCGTCACAGTACTATAGAGAGGCGACAGATCAACAAAAAGTAGACAGCCATACAGGGACCTATCTGTCAGGAAAAGAGGAAAGAACCCAAATTAAAGAAGCTTGACCAGGATAGCAGTACCTCACAGACTATGTAGCCCAGAGCTGAAACTGCAGATAGGATATGGTCACCTGAGCATAGAGTCCTTCTCTGACTCTTCGTTGCCCTCACTGCAGTTGGCATCTTCTCACTTGTTGCTTTGCATCCTCCCCTCTTCCCTCTTATTTTCCTTCCCTGCTTTCTTGTATACTAAGCTTGCTGTGTAGATGAGGATGACATTAAACTCCTGATACTGATGCCTCTACCTCCTGAAGAGGACTAGAGATGTGTACCACCACATCCTGTATGCAGTGTTGAGGTTCGAACCCAGGGCTTTGCACATGCTTGTCTAGCACTCCATCCCAAGCTACTAGCCCTGCTTTCCTTTTTTTTTTTTTTATTCTTATCTTGTGCCTCAAGTCTGAACCACCGTGTTCCCACAGGGACCATTCTCATATGGAAGAGTTAGAAAACTGAATGCTTTCTCTGCCAAAGGCTTTTCCCTGAAAGACATGCCTAACACTTGTGCATAGATGTTATTGGTTAGATTGTAATGCCTTGGCTCTGCAAAGCAAGCTACATAAGTAGTTTCTGTTCCAGTGTTTGGCATGGCTCTGAGAATTAAAGTCCTGTTGCTAAGAAGGGATGGGAGAATGGAATTAAAAATCCAGGCCATAAATAACAAGTGTGAAGCTTTGTATGTGTTCAAGGCCACTGTTTCTAGAAAGGAAGCCTAAGAGCAAAGCAGGGTGAGCGCAGAAGACTTTGGGGGGCACTGGTATGGTTTTGTTTTATTTCGGTGTTTAAATTTATCATGCATTATCCTTTTAAAAAACCGTGTGTATGTGTACCCACACATGTCCATGTGTGTGTGTGTGTGTATGTGTGTGTGTGTGTGTGTGTGTGTGTGTGTGCATGTGAGGGCACAAATAGGTAACTTGTCAAGCCAGTCCTTTCTACCATATGAGTCCCAGAATTTGAATTCAGGTTGTTAGCTTGGTAGCAAATACCTTCATCTGCAGAACCATCTTACCACCCCCACTGTTAACAATTTTTAAAATTCTCATGAGAAACTATTGAAACATTAAACAGAAACCTAAGTTTCTGAGTACTGTGGTAAGGGGAAGAGCACATGCAGACTCATGGGAGTTGCTAGTGGCAGGGCACCGGAGTGGTTGGTAGGTCAGACAGTGAGGAGTAGCCAGGTTTACAATACACATTGGACACAAGGCAGTAAATGAACCACTCCACACAGCTGCTGAAGTGTGTGCTTGCACCTGAAGAACAAAGCTTTAAGACTGCATTGCTGAGTTTGAATCCTGACTCCTCCAATTTCTAGCTACGTAACTAACCTCAGGCAAATGCACTGTAGGGCTGGAGTGCCATATTAATTTTATTATTGTTAAAAAGAAACATAATGGTAAGCTAAGTCGTATTAGCTGTTACTATGAATCAATATTACAGCTTTGACTTTGGAATAGTTTACAAGTCATAGAACTAAACGCAGTGAAGAGGGTTTCTGTTTATCTTTCTCCCAGCACCCACCATGGTGGTGTCTTCAGCATACCCCATATTGATTCTAAGATGCTCATACAGTTCTCGGTGGACATGTCATGTGGGTTATTGGGTAACAGGCAAGGGTATTGTTCAGCTAACAACCATGACAACAGACTTGACATTCTTTGTCATATCCATGTATGGCCATGGGTCTTCATTGGAACAGAGAAGTTGATTTTTTTTTCTAGAGATTTGTGGGATTCCTGGATTCAGGATAAGAAGAATAATCCAGCTAATGCTCAGAATTTATTCAGAAAAACCGTCACAAATGGTCATATCTGTGAACCAGGCACTGTTGGGTACTTCATAGGAGACTAAGCCATTCTGTTCTCATAGCAAACCAAATGCATGATACTTAGTGTCTGTTTTCAGGGGGGTGCAAATAGAGCCTTAGAGAAGCTGCATTTAGGTCAGTAAGGAGGCTGGTGGGATTCTTGCACTGTGCTATATGCCTTTGCAGAGGAGTTTTGTTATGTAACCAAGGGCAAAGTGCAGCCTAACATGGATAGCAGTGGTCACAAACATCTGACAAGTGACATCTAAAATAGCCTTCTGAACACCTTTTCTGTTTAACCTTCTAAAGGGCTATGGCATCGGCCTTGCCACAGGTATTCACTGCATCTGTGCCATGAGCTCAGTCCTGTTTATTGGTTCTTTGCTCAGACATTTACTTAACACCTAGTCAAGGCAGGCATTCTCACAAACTGACCCAATGCATAAGCAAGGAAAATATGGGCATGAGTTAGTATTGTTTAAAGGATTGCAATTGGAGAGCATCAACCAGTGATAAAGAAAGGAGAAAGGCCTTAAAAGAAGCGTCCTGAAGGCAACTATAGCATACATTAGCCACTGTGTGTGTTCTGCATAACTATTAATAATTTATGCCTATGTGTCTGAGCTTGTGTGTATGTGTATAAATGTTTCAGGTGTTTTGAACCCATAGTCTATGAGATACATGTGGCCAAAGAGTTATTCATGTGGGACTTCACAGAATTCTAAAATTACTTAAAACATTATGGGCTATTTTTTAGAGGGCAGAGGGGTAGTCTGGTTGCACAGTCCTTGAATGTTGATGGCAACGTTGGCATCACAATGTTAAAAACTTGAGACCTGTGTGTGTGCTAAACAATTAAAAATAGTTGTTTAATAAAATCTCATACATGAATGTTCATAGCAGAAAACTATTCAGTGGCCAGAAGGTATAAACAACCCAAATGATCATGAACTAATTGATGGATAAACCAATTATAGTATGTGTATGTGAAAGAATACTGTCTAGTGATGAAAAGTATTGAAGGGCGTGCTGCATGGTACACACATCTGCAAAATGTACTGTGTGGAAAAGGTCAGGTGCAAAGGACTATCTACTTTGTGATTGAATTTCTGTGAGAGCTATAGATTATGCAAAACTAAATTGGGTGAATCTAGAAGCTGGGAAGAGGGGAGCATGGGATGGAATCTTCATGGGTCTGTGATGATGAAGTGGGCACAAACTGAGTAATAGTGACTCCTGGGCATTGCCTGTATGCTGTCCCTTAGTCACACATTGAAACAGCTAAAAAAAATTTTTTACTTTTTTCAATGCTTTAAAAATAAAAACCAGTTATGAGAGGTGTCTGTTCAAGACATATTTCTTACAAGCAGGGATCAATTTTGTACTGTAGAAAAGTATGTATCCCAGGTAGACAAGAGTTAGCAACAATATTTTTCAATGGCAAAGTGATACTGGTATAGTGACCAGGTTTTCCTGTGGGAAGAGAGTCGAGAAGTAGGAACTGATATTTGTAGGGTATTTGCTCTCTGCCAGCCCCATGCAGAGAGCTTAGCTGGATTATCAAATTTAAATGGTCCTGGAGCCTTTGTGGTGAGTGGAGCTTTCTTCATGTTGAATTAGTAATTGAGATGCAGGTGGCTCTGTAGCCTGTCCAGCATCCTGTGGAGAAGTAGTCTTTATGAGCACTTGGATCCATTGGCTGTCCTACACAGAGGAACTGCTGCCCATCTTGAATTTAGTGTTGAGATCGATTTTGCAGTGTTAGGTGAATTTGTGTCCGTTGACTTGGAGTAAAAGAAAGCTGATGTAAAAACAAGGGACTTCTGTCCACTTGATAAAGCCCATTTTCCATTCTTTCAACACCTTGCCTTCAGTTTTTTATTGCTGTAGATGACACCATTGGAGCAAGGATTAAATAAACACATTTTGAATAACCTGCTATCTTTTTGTCTTTTGTGTATGTGTGTAAGTGTGTGCAAGTGTGTTTATATATGTATCATGGCACATATGTGGAGGTCAGGACAACCTAGCACATCATTCTTCACTCACCAAATTGTTTGAGTCATGGTCTCTAGTTATCCACCTCTGTGTATGCCAGACTAGCCACTCTGCAGGCTTTGGGGAATTCTCTCCTCTCCTTCCATCTTGCCATAGAAGCATTAGAATTACTGCTGCAAAGTTCAACACTAGGATGTACTTACTGTTACCTCTCTGCTGTGGTAAACGCCAAAAGCAACCTGGGGAGAAACTCATTAATTTCTTCTTGCAACTCCATGAAAGTCATGGCAGTACTCAAGGCAGGCACTGATGTAGAGACCATGGAAGAATGCTGCTTTCTGGCTTGCTCTCCATAGCTTGCTCCCCATGGCTTGATCCCCATGGCTTGCTGTCCATGGCTTGCTCCCCATGGCTTGCTCTCCATGGCTTACTCTGAGTCTTGTTGGTTTAGCACTGTTTCAAGTAAGCTGGACCTTCCCACATCAAGCTTTAATCAAGAAAATACCCCATATACATTCCAGACAAATCTGATGGAAACAAATCCTCCCTTAAGAGCCCCTCACTTCTGCGTGTCTGTAGTTTATATCAGGTTGACCAGAACTCACCAGCACGTGGGATCTGGGGATTCAGACGAGGGTTCTCACACTTGCATGGCAAGTGATTTGCTCATGAGCCATCTCGATAGAACAGACTTTCCTCTTCAAATCTTGGTATTGTTTCAGGTGACTCCAAAAACAGTGATCTATAAAATGCTTATGTAGGGATCAGTATTCCTCATATTCTGTGAGACTGCCACCTAACACTTGTAATCTCTGTAAAATGTAATTAACTTTGAGAATCACACTGTGGATGTGCAGATATAAGGCCCCACCATGTCCTTGTGGTGGCAGCTCATGCTCAGGAAGCAGAGAAAATGCCAGAACTGAGACCTGGGCTTCTGCTTCTTAAAGAGGTGGTAAAGGCCGTGGATTTTCCTCTGAATTTTCTGCCTGAAAGCACTATGTTTGGATGGTGATTAATACACCTGGAAGTAACATGATGAAGATTAGAATACATAGAATGTAAGCATCCTTCTGAATACTTAAAACCCATCTTTCTTGCTATATGTATGCCTTGTAAGTCTCAAATCCAACCTAGGAATTCTTTTGTCCTTTCTGGATCTTGCTTGCTGGCATTTGAAGGTCTCAGAACTTAATGTTGATTGGTAGTAAAGCTAGGAGCTGTGGGTTTGATGACTGTTTACTTTTTTAACCGTTCAAAGACAGTGGGCATATTGACTCACCAAGTAATCCACATTGTCAGTTGTAGGAATAACCCCATTTAAGTATTGAAAGAGCTGGGGTTCTGTGAAAGATATCCTGGAGACTCCCTCAGAATTATTCTTTATCCCTTTGAAGTGGTTAAGAAGGAAGGTCAAGTGAAGCTATCTGGGCACAGGGGAGAATTGGACTTTTTACTTGGTGAGCAATTGCAGATATGGACAGGGTGTTATTGGAGTAATTTGAAGCTAATTTTCATGAAGGAGAAGAGTTTATTATCAAATTCCTGGTTTTATACCATCATAGTAGCAGCTGCACCTATGAACTAGTTTACATGCTGATACAGCATTCTGAACAGCTTGGTAGATTAGTTACTATGTAGTGTTTGTTGCTAGGACAAATGAGGCTATTGCTAGAGTTGTGCTCATGGGGCCCATGTCCCTGACTTTGTTACATTTCAGGAACTAGTATTCCAGTGATGTGTCATTTGCTTTACAGGCAGGAGCTCACAAGTTACCTTAATCTCAGTAGACCTCTTTTCTTTTTTTCTTTTTTCTTTTTCTTTTTTTTTCTTTCTTTTTTTTTGCCAAAAAAGAGGTGATAGGCAAGAGAAACAGGACCCTCACAAGGAAATGAACATCAAGTCAGGCAGAGGGTAGGAAAAAACAGAAATGGAAATGGAACAATCTGATCACTAACCTGGCAGGAGAGTGGAATAATATATATTGCCCATTCATAAGTATATCAGTTAGGCATTTTAAATATATGGCACAACTGTTGAATGTAAGATAAGTTTTATTTTAAAAGACAAAAAAACCTAATTATATAGATCAAAAGCTTTTCTCCTGTTTCTGCAGAGATTGGAAAACCCTCTGTTCCCAAATGTCACATTTTTCTAAGTACCTTGAACTCCTCTTGGCTGAGATTTGGTGGCATTATTGTAATTCCCAAGACAGTAAGTGATGAGCACAGGATTGTGGGACATAATGATGCAGTCAATCCTTACACAGCATGTGAATGGATTTCCATCACTGAGCCCGAGATTGTAATTAGGCACATTCTGTGAGTAGAGGATTGACAGGACGGTTATTTCATCCTTTTGTTTCTTTCCATACATTTTTACAACACACGGGCTCTGAATAACTATAATCGAAGTGCTATGTGATCCAGTCTAAGAAGTTAATTCATTTATTCCAGACAGTCGCATACTGGAAAGTGTGATGTCTTTGGTTTCACATTCTGTGAAGCTAAGTTAGAGGTCTCGGTAGGTCATCCTTCTAAGCAGCGTGTTTAAATTTCTCAGGTCACTTTGATTCTTCAGTGAGAACAGAACGATTGAAAATCCTCAGTTTATCTTAGTTCCATGGATCTAAAAGGCATTTGACTTTACAGGTGTTAGGCTGTTATTTTTCTGCAGGTATCATGGATGCTTTCTTAGGGAGGAAAAGGTGATTAGAAACCCATTGAGAATTGACACAGTCTATGAGAATAGTGTTGAGTAGCACCACAGATTGGATGAAGGTGTCCTGCCTTGGATTTGACTCAGGAAGATCCTCCAAGATGAAGGGAATTTGGCTTCAGGGAAGGAGGTGGCAGTGGGTCAGAAGGACTTCAGAGCAGTGTGTGCTAAGAGGTAGTGAGTGGGTGTTTAAAGTACCTAGGGGGTGGTGCTCAGTGAGGGACAGCTTCAAGCAGATAGCACCTGTGGACCTCTAGCACCAAGGCACTGCTTTTACATGACAGATATGAGTCTGCACCACCATGACCTGTGGCTTGAAGGGCATCATTTGCAGATTATTAATGAGCTGTGCTGGGAGGTTTGCCAGGTTTTGTCTTATGTTTTTCTGGATCTCGGCCAGTGTCAGTGGGTGAGATACAATTTCCAAGGAGAGCTACATGATGCTGAGAGAGAGTTAGAAGGTGAGTGACCACAAGGAATCCTGTATGGCTGCCATCTCAGATCTCCACTTGTGGCTATCTGCAGCGCTTCTTTTGTGAAGTAAGGTCTACACACTGGTTGCTGTCCACTGTCTTCAGACTCACCAGGGCATCAGGATAGGATGGGTTGACCTGAGACTTGGCAGCATATGGGCATTGTTCTTACATTCCCAATGTTCACCTGGTCCTAAGTAAGCTAGCATTCTCATCTGTGCTCCCGGAATTCAGTGATGCTCTGAGACACCTGTGCATTTGCTTTAGGAATTTGTCAAATGGCACTCCAGTTGTCCCCAATGCCTATTATTAATCTATATGGGAAAGGAAAAGAGCCACACTGGAGGTGAGCATTTATAAAGTCCTGTGAAGTGCCAGGTCCCAAGTACCAGGCACTTTTGTTTAGGTCTCACATTCAGAGATTCTTTTTCTTGGTCTCTTTCCTTTCTTCTCTCACTCTCTTCTTTTCTCCCTCTCAAGCTTTTTGAGACAAGGTTTCACATAGCCCAAGCTGGCACATTTTAGTTAGTTTCTATTGCTGTGTAGAGACACCATGACCATGGCAATTCTTATAAAGAAAACATTTCATGGGGCTGGCTTACTGTTCAGAGGTTTAGTTCATTATTGTCATGACAGGAAAGCATGGTGATATGCAAGCAGACATGATGCTGGAGAAGGAACTAAGAGTTCTACATCTGGATCCACAGGGAGCAGGAAAAGAGTGAGCCACTAGGCCTGCCTTGAGCATCTGAGATCTCAAAGCCCACTCTCTGTGGCATACTTCCTCCAACAAGGCCACATTTCCTAATAATGCCACTCCCTTTGAGCCTGTGGGAGCCCTTTTCTTTCAAACCACCACATGGCCCCAACTTACTGTTTAGCTAAGTATGCCCTTGAACTTGTGATCTTCCTACTTCTGCCTCTTGAGAACTGGGGTTCCAGGTATGTTCTGTCATGGCTGTTTTATGTGGTGCTGATGAATGACCTCAGGGCTTCATGTATGCTAGGCAGAGTCTCTCTCACATGAGCTACACCTCAGCCCTCTTAAGCATCTCAAGGTTTTTCTAGCAGTGTTTTGAGCTCTTGACCAGAAATGAATACTTCTTTTCTTACAACATTTCCTCTTCCTCTGAGAACCTTAGTAGACTGCTAAGAGACCCTATCCTTTCTAGAAGGAAGATAGCAAATATTTCTATTGAGTTTCCTGGCTATATCTATTATATATAGTTTTGCGGTTTTGAATTATAGATAGAACTTTTAGTTCTGAAAGAATGCTATGGAATAATAAATTTCTCCCTGGACCAATCTCCTTTTTTCTTTTTTTCTTCCTTAGTATGTCCCCCCTACACACACACACACACACACACACAGACACACACACACACACACACGTTTTGGTTCTTCCTCTTTTCCTAGTTCCTCCTTCTGTTTTCAAAGTTCCACTGAGCATTTTTTTTTTCTGTAATTGACATTGTAATAACATGAGGTCTTTGTTGTCCATGACTTTCACATTAGGTTTCTTTGGTGACAGGGTAGATAGCAGGTCACCATAGACATCTGTCATGTTAGCTCCCATGATTCTACAGTAGAAGAATTCCTACTCATTTTCTTGAGTGATACAGAAGTATAGAAAAAGTATTAAATCTATGAGAATAATCTTTTTCTCAATGGTTTTAACAACAATTTCCAGATCTTTCCATTACTGAGAGTTACTTCTTTAAATGGTTGCACAGTTGGGCCCTAGCATATACAGTAGTTTCCAAGCATGTAAGACAAGAAAATCAGTTAAAGTCAAATTTCCTCTTGAACAAATCTCAGTCTTGTACACCATCTAGTAGTTCCTAGAGTACATTGCTCACACTGAGATGTATGTAGAACAGAGACCAGTGAGAAAGTACCACTCAGCTGCTAGACTCAGCAGAGTTAGCTCATTCAAATGGGAAGCAACACCATTCTGTAACTGACCTTTTATCTTCTGAGATCCCTCCCCCTCTTTCCCTTTCCCAGCTCACCTCCCTTCCCATAGTTCCTGACCTCTCTGAGGTTATTAAGGTTGCCCTCATTAAATGAACTTCATAGTAATTCGAAAAGATCACTTCCTGGGCCTTTGTAGTGATCTGATCCAGAATAGGCCTCATTCAGCATCTCTGGCATCTGAATAGAGCGTTATGCACGTTGAGCAAATGGTTATCCTGCATTGTTCAACAGCGTTAGTGACCCCTGTGAATATCAAGCATCCTAAGAGCATGTATGTTTTACTGTTTGATCATGCCACCCATAACTCCTTGCCAGCCAAGATCTGTGCATCTTGACTCTGTTCTTGGCTCCCAGGTCTTAACCATTTTCTTGAGGAAACAGGTAAATAGATCATTTCAGTGGACAATGAGGGGTCCTAGTGCATGCCAAAGGAATAAATATATTTTGTGAAAACCCAGAGTAAGGATTACTTAGCTCAGCCTGAAGCCTAAAGAACATATGGGAGTTCTCTTACCCAAGCAAGGATTAGTGGCATCGATAGTTTATGCTGGAGCCATAGCAGGTGCAAGTTCTTCAAACATAGGCAATGATGTTCTGTTTCAGACTCAGCTAAGTTAGCCAAGGTCTGTTCCCTTGGAACATTTACTTGGAAGGGCTTACAGGGAACTTGAAGTACCTGGCTTGAGACCCTGACAGATTTGAAAGAGGAGAAAAACCAAGAGCAAATCATGGAAAAGAATTTCAGAACTATAAAATGTGTACATATTACCTTACAAACTCTCTGAAGCCCCTTGTAGGACATTGAGCAGGTAAATGATGAAGTCGCGCATTTGTTTGTGGATGTCGGCTGGGCAGATGGGAGGGAAGAAGCCTCATCCGCACATGATGCTGAGATCATAGGTACAACTTTGCTTTCTGTGGGGAAAACAAAAAACAGGAATCATTTCTTAAAGAAGACTACCTGTACTCACAGGAATGAGCTTCCTATGGGGTGTGTAACAGTGGAACCGTCCTGACCTGGTGGTATTTCCTAAGGTTCACCCCAAGGAGCACCAGTCCTGTGGCATGTGCCCTGTGTTGAAAGAATTGGGTAAACCTAGCATCATTTAGTTTCCTGGAAATTGATAGCATATGGAAGGTTTTGAGAAAGCCTTGTGTTGAAGTACAACTAGTACTTTATAAAACTTTGGATATCTTTATTAGTAATAACAGTCACAATTGTATGCTACTCTTGGGGGGTACTGTACTTGGTGGGGGCCATTGGGAGAGTGAAAAGGGGAAGGAAATTTCTATCTGGTTTCTTCCCTTATGGTTCTTATCTCTTGTGGCTACCTTTTCATTGTAACAAAGATTGGGAACACACTGTGGTCATAAGCTTCTATAGCTGTAAAGAAGAATAATGAAACTGTTGGAAGAATTCATCCCTGGTACAGTAAATCCCATTAAACTAAGAGATGAGATTAGTGTCCAGTTGGTTTATATATCAACAGAGAAATGGTGGTTTCTTTGTAAAAATTAGTTTTCTATTAGTCTGTAATGACTTTTCATTATATTATAATCCAAGAATCAATGCACAGAATCCTTGCTTTAAATTGCTTAGTAACATATGATAAGGAACATGGCCCTACCATAACCTAAAAGCTAACCAGTACAAAGCTGAATCATTTAGAACTCACGTACATATGCTTACATTAAAATGGAGAATTTCCACTGTTAATGAATATTCATTGTATTATATATTTACTCAGTAAGTAATAAAGTCCTCAAGTCGGTATTCTCTGAAATCTATGTTTCAAAAACTAATGGCATGTCCTCATAGGTATTTAAATATTTACTTAATCAGCTCTACACATCTGTTGCACTTGTTCCAAAGCTGTGCCTATTAAGATTTTTAAAGCAACATTGTTTTCCAGCCTCCTCACTATTATCTGGAAGACCAGTTGTTAAAGCAATATGGCAGTCATTTTCTCTGCCTTGTTACAGCTGCTGGGACAGGACTTTGTGATTCTGGTTAAAGACTTTTGTAGTTAAAATTCACCCTCCTTTCAGTGTAATCTTTGTAATAACATGGAAGGGGTTACTGTATCTTGATCTGTTATCAAGCTCACATTAATAAAATGGGAAAGGACCCATCTGTGGAAGTCTCATCTTGGTAGTGGCTAGTGTGGCCCATGTCTGGGTTTTTCTAGTGATTTTTGTGCTCATCAGTGTCGAGCTTGTGGATGTTGTCACAGTAGAGTGTTAGTCACCAGATTCACTAAAGTGTTTTCTAGAACAGACGTGGTAGTGATAGCATTTGGTAAACATACTGTGCAGAGGATCTATATGCTTAGCATCTTCCATTTCTGCCAAGGTTTCCCAGACACAGAAGCTTCTGACAGATGCTGTGGCAGAACATCATCCAGCACCCTAAGTGTTTTATTTATTGTCATGGGGGCATGCCATGGAGTGCATGTGGAGGTCAGAGGACAGCTGTGCAATTGGTTCTCTCTTTTCCTGAATTTTAGAGATCAAACTCTTGTTACCAGGCCTGTGGGGCTAGTGCCTTCTTGCCAACCTTACATAAATCTTTTTTTTTTTTTTAAAAAAGATAGGTCTCAAACCCTGGATAGCTAGCAACTAGATTAGGTTGGCCTCTGCCTCCCAGTTGCTGGGATTAAAATCATGCACCTATATGCTGGCCCCCTTCACACAACATTTTAATTGACAGATGTTGTGTTGAAAATGGCTATATAATTGTGATTTGTGTGCCATGCAACTGGTTCCTTCTGTATCTGGGTTCCTGCCACCCAGAATTCTCTACCCTGTTCTCACAGCAACAATATTATATAATTTAGGGGTGTTTATTATATCTCTCCATCTACTAGATTATACGTTCCAGTAGGAGAGGACTTTGGTTTTATTTAGTTTTTATTTATCTGTTTTTGTTGTATGCAGCATCTTAAACTTGGCACACAGCATTTAGTGAAGATTTACTGACAGCGGGATATTGATGCTTATCAAGTATCTTATTTCATGAATATACCTTAACATCTTGTGGTGCTGTCAGCTCAGATTTAGTCTAATAAGCTACCCACTTGGTATTCTAGGGTCTCACTGGGATTCCTCCTAATTCCAGCCTCTCTTAACCATTCATTTGTTGGACAGTGAGCACCAAGAGCCAGTCTTCTTGCCAAGTTAGATCTAAGTCCCTCAGTACTTCATTTCCACAAAAATTCTAACAATAACTGTTTGCTTTGCTGTGTTCATTCCTGAGAATGTACTGGGACAGACACAACCCTAATCCTTAGAGTGTTAATATCGTGGTGAATGAGGAAGAAAATGACTATACAGAAACATAAACTAATTGCAGATTGTGGAAGTGCTTTGAAAAAACAATGAGTACCCATCAGACAGAGGACAGTTGGGAAAAGACATTTCTAGTCATGGTCAAGGGAGGCATGAACATCTTCAAGTGAAATGTGGACCATAGCATCTTCCTATATGTAAGCAACTAACCAGATGGATTATTTTTCCAACCCATCCATGTCTTCTCAGCAACTAGCACAGGCCAGATGATACTGTGAGACCTTAGAATTAAACAGTAACAAGACAGACAATGCCCCGTGTTCTCACAGAGCTTGTATGCTCACATAGGAAGTTGTTTTCTGTTGCACAGGACCTAGAGGGAAAACACATCAGGCATAGCAGTATGCAGAGCATACTCTTTATGCACAGCAGAGCTGTTCCAAGATTCCCAGAAGATGTTTGAAATAGCACCAAGCCCGTATCAATATGTTTGCCATGGTATCTACATACTCACAATAAAATTTAATGTATAAATAGACATGGTAAGAGATTAAGGGCAACAACAACTTCTATGATATCAGGTATGTGAGTGTTGTCTCTCCAAAGTGTCTTAGTGTTCTTTCTGCACCTTCTTCTGTTGCTGCCTCTTCCATCTTAACTGTGAACACTTTGCACAAGCAGTGAGTAAGTTTGCAGTTTGAGGTGTGAAAGCAAAGCTGGTATAAATGCCTTTCCTTCTTGTCAGTTTTGTGGGTGGAAGATTTACGCTCACCGAGATCTTAGTAACTTCAGCCTACGACTTGAGAGGTTTCAGTCTATAAGTTTCTTGTATCCCTATGGTGAGACACTACATCATGAGCACAGGACTGTGTCACAGAAGCTGTTTACCTCATAGTCTGGAAGACCAGAAAACCTCATAATGCAAATGTGAAGCAGAACACAGTTGTAATGGAGAAGGCCAGGCTAAGACAGGCCCCGGATGCTTTGCCCCCAGGCACCTCTAACCTGTCCTTCCGTGGTTTTACACTTAGGTAGTTATGCCTTAAATGTATTCATAGATTAAACTTTTTATTAGGCCAGAGCTCCCAGTAATCTCAGTGCCTCTGAAAATGCCTTAACATCTAGAGATATGCTTCACCAATCTCCTACACTCTTTTCTGTTTTCTTTATATTCTCTGTCTCACTTTTTCTGTGTCTCTGTCTCTCTCTGTCTCTCTGTCTCTCTCTCTCCTCTTGTCTCTCTCTCTCTCTCTCTCTCTCTCTCTCTCTCCCTCTCCCTCTCCCTCTCCCTCTCCCTCTCCCTCTCTCTCTCTCTCTCTCTGCGTGTGTGTGTGTGTGTGTGTGTGTGTGTGTGTGTATGTGTGAAGCCCAGAGGTTGGCATCCAGCACCTTTCTCGATTGTTCTGTCCCTTATATATTGAGTCAGTCTCTCACCTGAACCTAGAGCCTGCCAATGTGGCTAGTCTACTAGCTAGCTTGACCCAGGAATTCCTTGTCTTTGATTTTCAAACTCTGGAACTGCATGTGAATCGCTATGACTGTCCAGCATTTATGGATGGGTGCTGAAGGATGTGTGTAGTGTAGGAAAAGGGTGGATGGAGGTGGCAAAGAGGCTGAAGGACAGGTATAGTGTAGAATGGAAGGGCGAGGTAGGAAAGCTCTGAAGGATGTGTAGTGTGCATAAGAGGAGGCTATGACTTGGAATTATGGGCCAAGGAACTTTACCTGGAAGGTGACATTTAAGTTAAACTTGGAGGAGGTTTAGCAACAGCCTTAAGGCTGTTTGTGGAACACTGACCATCTGAAGGCTGATGAGGGAAATTAACCTATAGAGGCACTTACTGTGCATGCCTGATGCCCTGCCTTTGATCTCCAGAGAACATAAAGGTGGAAAGACAGAAGTGACTCCACAGAAGTTGTCCTTTGACATCCAAATCTGTGCACATACACCTGTGCATACACTTATTGTAATAAAGTTTGAAACACTGCCATCTGACAGAAGAATGTGGGCATGAGGCCTCTGAGGAAAGATACTCCGGGGAGTTTATAGGAATAAGGAGGCCACTGAGAAGGGATGCCCTGTGATGGCTTTATACTTAGGCATAAACTTCAGAATCAGTAACGTGTGAGTTTTGATGTCAGCATAGCCACTGTTTAAAGATAACAAGTATGTAATACATTCTTTCCCAGACACAGATGTGTGCTCTGTGCTGGTGATTAAGATGAAGGGTTTTTTTGTTTGTTTGTTTGTTTGTTTGTTTTTGGTTTTTTCGAGACAGGGTTTCCCTGTGTAGCCCTGGCTGTCCTGGAACTCACTCTGTAGACCAGACTGGCCTCGAACACAGAAATCCGCCTGCCTCTGCCTCCCAAGTGCTGGGATTAAAGGCGTGTGCCACCACCACCCGGCAAGATGAAGTTTCAAGAAGACAAGATGCCAAGTTACACCTGAGACGGGTTTTGTAGTGGTAACATGGATAACAGACCTCTGCCATTAGTTGAGCACCTGTTACCATCATTGATGCTGGTTTTGATTATTTCGCTGTTCCAGTTCCTCTGCTTTCTATAAAAGTGTCAAGTGTGTGTTCTCACTCACTTTCCCTGCTCGGAAACCTACACGTAGAAGCGGTAGGATAATGCAACAGTTGTGAAAGGCATGCAGCTTCATCCCTGTAGCCTTTGGTGTGATGATCAGTGTTGGTCAGCGTTGTTCATGGGAAGCTTGCATTACTGGGGAGCACAGCTTCTGGCTGAGTATCCCAGCCAGTGATCTCTATTTATAGGGCTGTGGGTGGGAACTTTGGGTGGTCAGCTAGGGCGGTAAAGGTGCCTTGCCCCACTGGATTTCCTGCTAGCATCTCCATTTTCTTCATAAACTTAGATGAAAGAACAGGAACTTTTAGTACAGATGTCACCAGGCTCTCTTAGAGCTTGTTGCTTTTTCCAGTGTTTCATCTTCTTTGTATCAAGTCCTTTGGCCCATTGTACTTAGGAAACTGTAGCTTTGCTTACATAGCTCACTTCCTGCTTTGCCTTTATAGGACAAGAAAGAAATCTTATCCCTTACAACATTTTCTGAAGTGACTAACGTGGGAATTACTGCTGCCTTCAATTTCTCATCTCTCTTTTCAGAAATAACTTCAATATGGTGTTGAATTAGGAAAAGACTTTCAGAACATGCAAGCTCCCTTTTACCAAGCTCTCCCCACTGATTTAGTGTTCTGGTTTGTCAGGCCACACCCATGGACCTCCACGTAATGGCTGGTGGATTTAGTGAAGACTTTGACCCTTTTTCATTCTGGGCAAGAAGATGGGTTTCCCTGAAGCTGAGACAGTAGCTGCTAGGTAAATGGGTTAAGAATTCAGGATCTGAGGAGAGGGCTGGTAAGGGCTTTCCCTGGGTCATTTATCACCTCCCCCAGCTGCCCCTGCTGACAGGGAGCTAATGGCAGTCAGCTTCTGCTGCTAAATGAAGGAAGAAGGTTGTCTTGCCCCCCTCTTTGCCCTTGACCAGCAGATGCTGTTGACAGGAATGAAGAATTAGATGAAACCCAGGAGTGAGACCAATCAGCTTCCTGTGCTTGGACATTCAGTTCGCATATGGGGGCAAACAATGTATGTTCCTTTTCTTTTCCTTTTGAACAAGTTTTCTCACATTTCACAACAAATCCTTCATTTTTAAGGATCAGTGTACAAATTTGTGTCTCCAATAAGAACTTGTGATTGTTAATTTGATCAGTGATTGGATATTATCTGACTAACTAACATCAGGCTGTGTTTCCATAGATGACAAGGGCAAAATATACATTTGGTGGTTAATGAGACTCCTGTAGGTATAAATAATATCATCATCTTAGAAGGCAATATGGTTACCTGATGTTGGGATTGGGGGACACGCTTGCATTGAAAACAGCCAGTTTCTGTTAAAATCTTTTAAACAGTTTATTATCCTTGTGTAATTATTTAAAGTAACTTGTAATAGTAAACGTTTCTCCTTGACATGGTTGTTTTTGAAAGTTGTCCACTAATTCTTTCTTATTCTCTTTGATATCTTCTATAGTATTCTTGTGTATACTCTTTGTGTATGTGTGTAGTCAAAAGGCAGCCTCCAGTATCATTCCGTAGATGCTGTCCTTACACTACAAAGTCTACACACGCTTCTCTTAATGTAGGCTTCATTTATAGCCAGCCCTCTTTATTCTTCCAGCATGTTATCATTCTCACTGCACAGCATGGCCTTTTATTGATTTTGACATAGCAGTGTGTACTTTATGGGAGCTAAAATAAAATTCACACGTTCTTGAATATTTGGCTGTATGGCTGAGAAGGCTTCAAGAGTTATCCCGACTACGTGAAACAGAAACCCTTGTAGTCATTAAATCAACAGGAACTTTGTTCCTATATCCATCTGGAGTTGTTCTTAGAATTGCTCAGTCTTAGTATTAAACACTTATTGTTGCCTGCTTTGAATCCACTTATATGTTATTTATTAAAGAAATAAGTATTGCATTCATTCAGTGAAAAGGAGTCAGCTACAGGAAGAATAACATGACTGACTAGAGATGGGGAGGATTGAGGTTTTCCAATGTAGACATGATGGTCAAACAAATAGGCGCATTCTTGTGAACCAATACCGGTGTTAGTGCTGAATGATGAGCGATTAAGGAAAGTGGCACTGTTTACACAACATGCTGACCCAGTGATTTGTTATCTAAAGATAACCCAAGGAGGTGTAGCTAACGTTATGTACATTGTGTGAAAGGCTTTGAAAGATGTTGATTAAAGGTGGAGACCTGTTAAGGCAGAAAAAAAATGTACCCTGCCTCGGAGAGTGAAATTGGGCATTATGTGAAGAAAGCCTGCGCTCTGTGTGAGTATAGCAAATGATCAATAGCTGGGTCATTATTTCTTGTTTATGTGTGGGGCTGCAGATCAAACCCAGATCTCCCTGCAAGAGAATTAAGCTGTCCATCACTGAGCTACAATGTCTGCTACCTCCTGCCCCAGCAAAACCACTAAGATGGTTCCTTCGTCCTTGATTGTGTTTTGCTTGAGCTACAGAGTTTGTGGAGGAGATAACAGTAACTACAGCTGATATTTCACAAGTGCATATTCTAACCCAACTAAACATTTCACATGAAGAATGTGGGGGTTTTATTATTATCATAATTATTTCCATTTTACAGATAAAGAAACCACGGTATTGAATTTGACCCTCATTGCTCAGTTTGTAAAAGCCTGAACTCTGAGATTTAAGTTTGCAAAGACTGAATTTAGATTTTGTAGTTTCTCTACACAAATTCTAGAAGAGCTCGAGATCTCTGAAGTGTTTAGGAAAATCATATAAAGTAGACATTGACTTCTGGACTCTGACTTTCTCTGAAAACTGAGAGCAGAGACTAGGTTTTACTCGCATCTTTACCTTTAAGGGTAACACACACACACACACACACACACACGTACATCTTTATCTATTTTGAATTAGAGTCTCAGTGTGTAGATAGGCTGGCTTTAATTGCTTATGTAGCCCAAGCTGCCTTCAAACTTGGATTCCTCCTGCCTCAGCTCCATGCGTGCTAGAGTCACAACCATGCATCACCTTGCCCAGCTAACATTTATTTATATTTTAACAGCCCTATTGGTACAGTTTAGGTACTATAAAATTCACCCTTTTTGAAGTGTACAATTCTTTGGTTTGTATTATATTCACAGAACTATTGCAACTAGTTAATTGCAGAATATTTTCATTGTCCCCAAAGAAACCATATGCTCATTAGCAGTCATTCCTGAACTGTTTTTTCTTTTAAACGAAGAAAACAAGCTGCCTAATATTAGAACCCTTTGGTATTCTTAGTTAGTTATTGCTTTTCATTCACATAATCATTTCTTCATACATTTTTAAAAATTGCTCAGTTGAAAATATTGGAAATGAATCTGAATCTATTCCATTATATACAAACAATTGTGTAGTGACTTCAGAGACAGTTAAAGAATCACCTGTCGTACTGGATAAAATCACCTTCCATCCCCCTTTATCGCAGAGAAATTTCCTATTCAGATTGGCACTCCTCACTTCCTGAACTGTACTCAGATGAAATGTGTGTCAAGGTAATCCCCAGAGGTTGGTCTTTGATAAGGGCACCCTTTCACAGTGAAGAGCCTCATCCTTTATTTCCTGAATGTTTCTGCTACTATTTAGAATGAAGCAGCAACATCAGGAGACCTTTGCTTTCCTATGTTTAATGACTGCAGGTTTTCTGCACTTATGTGTGCTAGCATTCTCTCCCTGGGCAAAGGGGAAGAGCAACAGCTATGTTTCTGTGTACTAGAATTTGTAACCGAATGGAGTCTGGAATGGAGGTAATGTGACAGTATGCCATACAACTTGGAATTGAGATCCTGGAAATCCTAAAAATACTTTATCAGCTTTCCTCTCATCTGATTTACCTCAACCCACCTCATTTCTGGGCCCCTCAACCTACCCTGGTGTTTCTGTGACAGTAACTTTTCTTCAAATCTAATTCTGCTACTTACTAGCTATATCATTTTGAAAAATCACCCAGCACCTCTTTCTACATATCACCTCACCTGTGATGATCCCTACGTACATTCTGGATCCGATGAGGATGAACTAATAGAATACATATGAACTATAAATATTGGCATAAATATGGATTTCCTCTACCAACCCCCACCCCCAACCTCCGGGCAAGATTTGCTTTTCAGGCTTCTGTGCATGTTTAAATGCTTGCTGAACATATTCTTCTCATGCTCCCGAGCTTTACTCTCTCCCTTTCTCTCTTTCCTTTTGCTTCTTTTTGTCTCCCTGGATATTTTACTTCTCTTGATGCGAGGGGTAGTTTATACATTCAATAAAATTTAAGTTCCACAAATGAAAAGGAAAAAAACAGAATATTTGTCTATGTTTGGCTTATTCTTAATATGATTATCTTTCACTGCTCCCATTTCCCTGTAAGCAACACAACATTTTCTTTTTCTATATGACTGAAAAAATTTCCTTGTATATATACCCCAGTTTCTGTACGCATTCTCATGATATTGTACATCTAGGTTGCTTCCATAAGTTAGCAATTCAGAACAGGAGTATAATAAACATAGATATTCAAGTATCTCTGTCATATGCTGATTTTGAGTCTTTTGAGTCAGTACCAGGAGTGATATAGCTAACACATGGAATTATAAAATACCTTAATTTGCCCCAAGTTTGTATCCTTCTGTGTGAAATGATTTGTATGTCGTCATTCTACAGTATATTCCACAAAGAGGAGGTGTTCTGTGGTACAAATAAGGACAGAGGACATAAGAAGGAGTAGTCAGAAGCCAACTGGCTACAATTAATTTGGTTGCAGAACTGGGCAAGACTGGCTCCACTCCTGCACCCCTTTTCCTTTTGAGCTATAGACTGTGTCATTTGCTTTCTCTATGCCTTTTTGAGTCATCCAGTGGTTCCGTTATCTGTCTACAGAATCCCTACTGAAGTACAACTCATGCACACATGAGATCAACAAGGGCAGGCTGCCTCCAAAACAACAGATACGGACAGTTTGAGGAGTGTCCCTGAGCTTCTTGGATTTGGCACAGCTTTCTTCTCTGTAACTCGAGTCAGCTGTAGAGAAAAGAACCAGGGATCACAGAACCAAATTAGATCCTTCTTATCTTAGGTGGCCAGGATCCTTGAGTCCCCTGCATAAGTGACCATTGCCAAGAGTATGGATGAATCTCCCAGTGATGTTCCTGAAACTGCATTAGGTGGTTCATACACAAGGCAGAGGTGGATGAGTCCTAGTTTATGAATTATAGCTGCAAGAAGGAATTGTCTCTCTGTAGCTGCTGTCAAGCATCTTTTCTGTTTAAGACACAGTTGTTGACTATTCTGTTTTAAGGTCTGGGATGGAGAGATGAGGGTACTGCTGTCACCTCTATACCATGGTGGAGAGGCCTGGAAAGAAGAGTTCCCAGGTAGTGAAAAACCAACTCCCTTTGTGCCTGTCCTTGAAAAAAGAGGGACTTTGTATCAGCACTTAGGCATGTTAAAGATAATGGCTCCAGAGTTTTGGTCCTGCCCTTGCTGGGACCTGGTCTGTCTTCTTCAATCTGTTTGTTGTATACTGTTCTGTATGATAACTTTTTAGTTATTTTCCTGTTAGCAATGAAGCATCAGTTCAGGCAGGACATGGGCCTAATCAGATGGTAAACAGTTTGGACACAAGACAGGGCTTTCTCAGCTCTGTTCTGTATCTTGTGCATGCCTGTTGCTCAGTGGTTCTAACACAATGCTCTTTATCTCTGGGCCCTAACCCCTACGGCTACTGTGGTGATGCTTGGAAGTCGAGCCTCTAGGAAGAGATTAGAAAGGCTTACAACAGTTACCCATGATGGAATTAATGTCACTTAAAAAGAAAGAGCTCATGCTTTCCTCCCCCACCTCCTCCCTCCATGTGAGGACAGGATGCAGTAAAAAGCGTAGCTACCTCTAGTCCAGACAGAGCCTGCACTGTGTGAAGTACAGGCTTGTCAGTCTCTGGTGTGTTATAGCAGCTCCAGTTATGACAAAGCCTTATAATTATGTTGAGGAGATGGTCCTCATCTGATGCTAACAGGTATCTACAGTGGTTATCTCATTTTATAATAAAAGAAATCAAGCCTTGGGCTCCAGATTGGATAAACGGACTTTGTTTTTATTGGGTTTAATTTTGGTTGGTATTTATGACAAAATGAAACTGATTCTTCACTTAATGAAATGCTAAACATTTCTTTTTGTTATAAAACTAATAAGCAGTAGCATTCACTAATGTTAATTGAGATGGGAAGACCCAACCACTTTGGGTCTTTAGACTGGGATCCTGGACTATGTAGAAAGGAGAAAGTGGACCTAAAACACACACACACACACACACACACACACACACACACACACACACACCCTCTCTGCTTCCTGATTGTGAATGCATTGTGACCAGCTATCCAGCTCCTGCTGCTTTTGAGTTCCTGATTGTTACAGTTTGTATCTAGAACTATGAACCAAAATGAACCCCTCTTAAGTTCCCTTTGTTAGGGTATGTTATCATAGTAGCAGAAAAACAAACTAAGACAGTATACCATGTGCTTAACAAATGCAGAAGTCTAGAATCTACTACTGTTGCAAAGCAGAGCCTTTCTGTATTTTCTCCTCCCTAACCACCTTGGAATGACCCCATGTACTGTGTAGTCAACTTATACCACCCACACTATCTCTCTGTAGTAGTTTGTCTGCCTTGTAGTGATTTTGCCTTTTAGAGACCGTTGTGTAAATGGTAATACACTACATGTAGCCTTGTAGGCTTGGGTTTGGGAATTTTTCCCCCCACTTAGCACAATATATTTGAGATTCATCCGCACTATTGTGTGTAATCTTGCTTTACTGAGTGTTGTTCCATTGCAATAATACGCCAGTTTGACCAGTTGAGGACCGTTTGGGTCATTTCCAGTTTGAATGATTACAAATAAGGCTTTCATAAACATTTATATACATTCTTTGTTTGTTTGTAAACTTGTATTTCACTTCTCTGGAAGGGATGCAGAGTTGGATTATTGGGATGTATGGCTCATTTATGCTCAACTTTTTAATAAATTGTCATGATGTTGAAGCTTTTGAAAATACTTTGGTTTGAAGAGCTAACATTGGCTAGTGCTGCTAATCTTCAGAGCTGTAAAACAAAGTAGTATTAAACAAAATAGAGAGGCTACAAATGGAGTAAGCTAGAGAGACCGCGGCAGTGCACACTTCTGTGCTCTGTCTACATTTGCTGAAAAAGGAATAGGATAAGGCTGGTCTCGCTCTCCAATATCTAGGATGTCTAAGAAATGCAAGCAGCTGTATTACAAGATAAAATGCTGTCTGTGTGTAGCATGTTCAACTGTCCTAAAGCATGAAATGAAAGTAATCTCCTTGAAGTCATGCTAGACTTTGATAAACAAGACCCAAATTAATGTAGCAGCAAATGATGTCATTACATATTGGCTGTTAAATCTGAGTGAGATGCTCGTGACCCCATTAGCAGGCTGGGCCTCAGACCCATTGTATAGCTGTTGGGAAAGAACTCCATTGAGTATGCGTCTGGAAACCTGCCTGTGTTGGGAACCTGAATCAGTAGGAGAAGACTTAGCAGCAGGGTTTCAGTTCTAGGGTCTCTTCAACCTCCTCGGTAGGGTCGTGGGGGTTGGGGGGAGGTCTGTAGAAGAGCTTTCTATCCAGCGTCCTCTCCTCAACTACAGTGAGCGGAGTGTGATGGTAAAGAAGGTCACTTTCTGATTTCCTCAGCAAGGGTCACTGAAGCCAGGTACACTAAAAGTTTATGGACCATAAAATGTGCATAAGAAGCAAATAGCCACTCAGTTTTGCTAGGAGAACTCTGGGACCATTGCTAATTCACATTGAGACATTCAATAGCACAGTGTCAGATTAATTAAGTTATGATGGTAGAAAGGGTTGGGGAACTCACTGTTTGGATACTACTAACTTGTAAGTCCTTTTAAAGCAATTAAGGAGGACTTTAATGATTAATACTTTAAGTTTTCAAAATAAAATCATGTGGGAAAATAGTACCACCTTCTCCTCAACTTTATTTGTACTGTGTTCTTATTCACAACTGAAAGCATGCAGTATTGACCTTGGTGTTAGCTTTCTGACACATGGGAAACCTTGCAAAGCATTGTTATTGTAGTGGGCTGGGGCCTGTAATTCATTGGCGTGGGTTTTGTAGGGAATACGTTAAGACTGAAGATGCTCGAGTGGAGTGTCAAAGACTTAGGTCTTAAAGTATTTAAGTAATCATTTTATTCAATTTATAAGCTTCATAAATAAATACACACCCCTGTGGACACAGTTCAGATTATGAGAGGTATTTACTGAGGGGAGTGGCTGACTCCTTTCTCCCCATTTCTGCATCCACCCTCTGGAAAGTACCCGGTATTAAGAGTTTAGTATTCCTCCAGACTGTTAGAATATAAGCTTACAAATCATGGACTTTCGTTCTCTGCTCTTGGGAAATGCAGTGATATTGACTTATAATTCCGTGACATGTTTGTGTCACTTCAGCGCAAAATGGCTAGCACTCCTTGTGGCAAGTGCCTGCCATCTAACCATTCTTGCCATTTGCAGTTACAGAACTAGCCCTGCTTCTGAGGGTGCATCTACCATGCTCAGACCCATCTTTCCCCTGTGTAGGCTCCTTGTTTTCTCTCCTTGCTTTATTTTGTTTAATTTGTTGCAACCCATGTTACCACAAATAAGTAAAATACATAGATTTTTTCCCCTAAGAAACAGTCAATTAGGACCAAATAGAATTTTTAGAACAAAAACACTGACTTTGACTAGATTATTCTTTGAAAGAATTTACAAGCTTTTAAATGGAAGGTTTTTAAATAGCAGTTCAAGATATCTTGCTGTTTAATATTAGTATGTTTCCTGTTATTTTGAGAGTTAGAAGTCTTTGGACGACTGTATCAATACATAGTGTAAAACCAGCAACTCAGATGCCCTTTTGGAAGAGGTATCCTGGCTAGTCTGCTGGATGTTGGCAGCTGTTCTTCACATTTAAAGTAAATAATATTGAAATCAGTCTCACAGGCTCAGTAGTGCCGACCCCAGGCCCCATGTGTGTGTGTATGCACATGTTTGCATGCAGGTGTGTGTTATTGTGTGTGCATGTGGAAGCCAGAGGTGAACTTTGGGTAGCTTTTCTATTCTCTCCCCATCTTGTTTTTTGAGATGTAGTCTCCCTTTGGACCTGGTGCTCATGGATTGGTTAAACTGGCTGGCCAGCAAGCTCTGATCCACTACCCACTCTTATATTAGAATTATAGACTCGAATTTCTTCTGCTCCTGGCTTTTATGTGGATGCTAGTGGTCTGAACCCAAGTTCTCATGTGTGCCTGGCAAACACTATATCCCCCCGAGCCATTTGCCAGACCCCAGGAACCACTTTCCATTAGCCACATGGGGCTAGGGCCTACATGCTAGACAGCACCAACATGAAGCACTATCGCCATGACAGAAGGTTCTGTTGCATGACACTAGTTTAGAATGGGAGATGATATAAACTGTTGTTATTCAAATATTTTATATGGCTGTGGATGGGTTACCGTCTCTGCCTGAATCTCAGGCTCTTCAGTAAAATGAATATAATATTAATCCAGCTCCTGTGGTTTCTTATGCAAATTAAATATACTGTTGATTAAATTCTTAATGCCTTTCTATATGTAAACATCTAGGAGCTAGAAGCTGTTGTTTTTTACCAGTGTTTTATAGTCTCCTTTTCTCAAAGAAGAGAAACACTGTGTTTATGTGCTTAACGCTAATAACTGGAAGATATTGCTGGCCTGGTTTCCAGCTCGACAAACAGAAGGTAGCATTTTAGACTACAGAAAACCCGAGTTTGTTAGCCTGGTATATTTTTATGTATCTTCCTAACATGATAGAATTTGTTTTACTTCTCTTCTTTCAGGAAGTAACCCTTCTGGCTTTGTTAGAAGCACGGTTTGTAATAATTGTACCCACCCCAGATGGCTCCCGAAATCCCTTTGAAATGCCATCTGTCAGGCGTGTGTCCAGCCAGCAGCCTGTCATTCTGTTACAAGAAAAGAAGAGGCGGAGCCCCTCCCTATGGCCCTTTTTCCCCAGCATCTTCTCTGAATGGATCCTGGGAAGTTGGCCCAGATCCAGAGTGGGTTTCTCAGAGCATCCCTGGGAGTCACCCTCTTGGTAGCCTATAGTGAGGACAGGTTTCGCCTGGGTAATAAGCCCTGTGAGTCCAGTGGGTGGAGAGGCACCCGCCTTCCTACCTCCTCCCTGCAGCTCAGAAGCTGTTTGAAGCAGATTTGTTTTCTTGGGAAGACAGTGTCTCTAACAGTTTCATTTTTTTCCTGTAAAATGTAATTTTTGAAGTTCCTGATCACTTCTAATCCTTTCAGGAAATTAAGACCCAGGGGTGACTATTGTCTTTAAAGTAAATCTGGCAAATTAGATGGGAAAAAAAAAAGAATTGGCAAATACAAGCCAGAGTGGAGGAAGAACAGACTCTAGTCTAGGAAGACATGAAAGACTCAAGGACTCTTTTGTTTGGTTTTACTTTCTCGTCTTTTTTTTTTTCATGGACTAGGTTGATGGAATTTGAGGATGGAGGCTGAGTCTGGGTGTACCCTAAGAACAAACTTGAAGGAGATCCTCTCACAGCATATCCAAAGAGACTATCCATGCCCCATACTGGGATTTCCCAGGATGACATTGGCTAGTAACCCCTTACAAGTTGCTGGCTAACAACTTTTTTCTCTTGGCTTCAGGACCTCACCCACCTTTGCTTCTTCCTCCCAGACTCGTGCTCAACTGTATTGTAGACTCTAACTCCTATTCCTAGTGTGGATAGCAGGTCTTCCAGTCCAGCCAGTGAGTGCTTCTTCTACAGATTCTACTTGGATTGCCTTTCTCAGTGTTCTGACATCAGATGTTCCTGGCTTACTAACTAAACCCTTCTGATGTCTCAGTCTCCACTTGACCTTCAGATGTCCAAGGACACTGTTCCTCCTCTGTACCAGAGGATCTAATCTCAAATCTAACATGACCAAGATGAACTTTGTGGCTCTCCCTCTTGCAACAGTTTATTCCATGATTTCAATTTTTATAAACAACATTGCCCATTTGTCCAGGTTAAAAATGTTTTTAAAAGTCTTCATTGTTCTCTTTTACATAGCACATCTAATCCACCAGCAAGTTACTTTGTTTGTCTTAGTAGTGCAGACAGACTGATTCTAAACTTCCTGGTAGGAGAGAGGATTTTAAAGAGAGACACTTGTATTATCAGACCTTTGAAACAATGCCCCTGCTCTCCCCCCCCCAACCCCAGGGGGAAAAAAAAACCTAAATTTTCCCAGGAAACCTCATGCTAGGTAAGGAAAGGGTGACATCCTAGTGCCAGCCAAAGGAGGAACTTAGCTCCCTCACAGGATTCCACAGTCCCAGTTACTTTATCAGATCACTTTGCAAGACAGACTGGACAGTGATGGACAGGGTCACAGCTTGACTGGGTCTGCTTAGTTATGTGTAGCTCTTATACTCTGTGTAAACCTAAACCTCAGAGCAGCACCCTGAAGATGCATCTGGGGGTCATCAGATCTCTTTACTTTTCTTCCCAGTGTGGCTACACTGAATTACATTCTTCTTCTGCTGACACCTTGTCTCTTTGATACATGGAGGATGGTTGGTTAAATGAGCTTGGTGGGCCTTCCAAACACAGGTTTTAACCCTGAGAATTTCAGTAACAGTATAACATGATGAGTTATGTGGCCCCATCTCCATATTTTATTTGTATGTATATTGCTGTTTTGCTTGTATGTATGTCTGTGCAACATATACAGGAAATACACACAGAGACCAGATGAGGGCATCAATGCCCTAGAATTGAAGTTATGGCCAGTTGTGAGCGCCCACCCTGTAGGTGTTGAGAATCAGTCCTGGGTCCTCAGGATGAGCAGGTATTGCTCTTAGCCACCGAGCCACCTCTGCAGTCCTGCGTTATATACTGTTAATAGTCTGTGCTATGCGCTGCCTGTGCCACTTTCTTGACACCTTACATGAGCCAGGCTTTTCCTGGTTCCTAATCTCAATTTGCCATTTCACTCCTTGCCCCCTTCCTCCACATTCCAGTCTTTTAGGCTGGACATTCTTTTTACCTAAAATAATACTCTGTGCTTGTTGTGCTTGTGTGTGTGTGTGTGTGTGTGTGTGTGTGTATTTATATATATATAAAATATATATATATTTTTTTTTCACTCCTTGCCCCCTTCCTCCACATTCCGGTCTTTTAGGCTACATGGCACTACGATACTTTCTAGGACATTCTTTTTACCTAAAATAATACTCTGTGCTTGTGTGTGTGTGTGTGTGTGTGTGTGTGTGTGTGTGTGTGTGTATATATATATATATATATATATATGCATAAATTTTCTGTCTCACAGTAAAATGGCCAGTTTTTGTTATGGCAAGAACCTTGCCTTATTTACCAATGCTTTCTCTGCTTCCATTGTCACTTGGCATGCATCAGAACCTCAGAAAACACTAAGTAATTGATACAAACAATGGCATTTATATACACACATACATGCAAACGTATTTGTATAATTGCAAATTGTTATAGTAGAATTCGAAGCATAAGAATGAATAAACTCATTTAATACAAGCAACATAAAAACAATACTGGGTAACAATGACCGATTTCAAGTATTATCTCAGCAGACTTGTTCAGCAAACCTGTGCTGTAAGAACTGTTGTTAATCCTGTCCTTCAGTGAGAACACTGAAAAGTAATAAAAGCTAAGGACATGCCTGAGACCATGAATAGAGAGCCAGATCAAGGATTTGTCCTTCCCATCCAAGCCTCTGCTTTCCAGTGGTGTGCAGTGCTCTTTATTTTCTCAAGCATTAACTGCATGCTGGTGTCTTGAGTTCCCACTTGTTTGGTCTTCTTTTCTGGGGATGGAGCATGCTAAGCTAGCATGAAGGATCCTAGCCTGTGAGAACTGGGATAGAAGTTTAAAGGTAGCACACTACTCCTTTATCCATTCAGGAAACCAGAAGTGGGAACAAGCCAGCAAAGATTATAGTAGTAAAGATTATGGCTGGCACACAGTAGGTAGGCTCTTTGCTTGGAATCCATGTGCTGGATATAGAAACTATTCCATGAAAACAAATTGAAGCTATCCTGTAAGACATCTGGATTTAAGGCATTTTGAAATTTTGGAACACTAAGAAATGGATTCAGCCTGAGCAAAGTACGAAGCAATTCTTTAGGGTTTTGACCTGAGGAAATTATAGCTACACAGTATATGCATGTCGACACCCGTCTTATACACAGGTATTGGATGCCGCACAGCATTCAGGGTATTAGAACCACTGCTCACATGTAGTTGCTTATGTAATTGCTTTACAGTGACAAGGAGAGTGTCCTGCACAGCCCTGCTTATTATACTGGTGACTCTTAAATCACCACCATCAATGATGCCATGTAAACTCAGCTCTGAGTTTCATCCCCTAGCTGTATGCTTGTAAGGCTGACACAGGATCAGAAATCGTATTGTATGGCTCTGTTTTGTTCCTCCTAGTATTAATCACAGGTTACCAGATATACACTGTGTGATTGCATCTTAATTTTTCTTTCAGTGTATATGTGAAGCACATCCCCTTTGTTGCTTGCCCTCTTTGGTTGACAATGTGCTGAAATATGATAGATAGCTTTACAGTTCGGAGCCTGGGCAGAATGTCTTAAATTCTCTCAGTGGCACATGTTATTTCCAAAGAGAAATGGATACATTGATTAGCAGTTGAGAGTGTGAACAGATTAATTCAGGGGGAGTTTTCCTTTCATAAACCGTGTCCTTTCTCTGTCCTCGGAGCTCATGGGTGTCCACATTTTACGGAGCATAATAATTACCTGGAAAGAAGCAGGATTTTAATCCCTGGTTGATGTCCAAGCAGATTGGGCAGTTGCATCTCCGCGGTGCTGAGCCTGTGTGATGGTGTCATTTTCTTCAAAGGCTTACTACACTGGAATTTGCCAGATGTGTTGAGAACTAGGATTTCAAGGCCTGTAATAACAGTACAACCCTTTAGGCTCTGAGCTCAAAGTAGATAACTTTGTGGCATTTACTGGAGTCCAAAAGGCAGATAACTGTGAGCATCGCCTGTGTGTCATTGAATTTAATTTTCTTATTTGCATTAAAAACAAAACAAAAAAATGCTAAAACTGTCTGTGGATTACCTGTGTTCCCTTTCGCCTGCTGGAGGGAAGGGCAATGGAATTGGGGATGCTGTTCTATTAAGAAGCTGTTTGAGTTCTAGGCAGGCCAGCTTACAGAGCAGGTTTGTTTAATTACTTAGGTTGGAACTCCCTGTTCTAATGGACTGATGGCATCCTGGGCCTTTGTCTTTTCTGCTGCAGGCACAACCCGGTCTCCCAGAGAAGGAGAAGTGCCTGGCGTTGATTATAGCTTTCTGAGTGTGAAGGAGTTCTTGGACCTCGAGCAGAGTGGGACCCTGTTGGAAGTCGGCACCTATGAAGGTGAGCTATCCAGCTGCCCTGTGGCATTCCCTGTGCCTGCAGTGGTCCAGGCAGAGTGTTTAGACTCTGGAAGAGTCTAAAGAAATAAGAAGAAACTAACTTACCTTAACATGGTTCAGGCCAATAAGACATGGGAAGGCTTGAAGGTGCTCTTTGCAAATACCTTTTCTCTTTTCCCATTTAAACTTATGGACATCACGTTTTGTAGTTTGATGTGGATACACGTACTGCTTCACTGAATCATAGGTTGTCACTTTTCGAGCTTATAGGAATTGTTTTTATCTTGAGGAAGTGGAATTCCATTTTTACTGGGAGATGGTTTTACCTGGAAGTATGCTTACAAAGATCATAAAGAAACATCAGTGGGTTTCCTATGGCAGAATGCTGCCTGCCTGTCTGGAATTCAGTGTAATGAGCAATGTGACTGCTCATTGGAGCACCTGGTTTGGTTTTCATTTCATTTTATTTTATTTTACTTTACTTTACTTTACTTTATTTATTTTATTTTTGTTGCTTTTTTTTAAATGTTTTTTAAGTTCATTTGAATATTAACATGCATGCATGTGCACATCTTGCTTTACATAGAGTGCTGCATGCTTCTGATGCCTTGTTCTTCTGTTTCTTGTTCTGTCTTAATAGGTCCTTGCCATTCAGTAATAGAGAACTTCTTGTTTTCCTTTTCAAATCACCATGTGGTTCTTCATAGGAATATATCATAATTTATTTAGTTTTCTCCCTCCGGGTAAATTTTTTGATTCTTTTCAATTTTAGTATTCTTGAAGATTTATTTTTACCATTTAAAATATTTGTAATTTTTGCTCTCTCAGAATGCTACTGTATGAGCTATAGCTGTAGTGATTGTGTGAGTTTCTATAAATGAAATTTCTATGTCAAAACCAAGTAAGGGAAAAATTACATTCCTTACTTGTTAGGGGTTGTATTATAAACTATCTCACTATTTCTCTAAATGTGGGTTTTCATACCTAGTTTTCAATGGTTTTCTTTTTGACCTCTCATGGTTATGCTTTCAGGATACAGTCTCATATTTCCTACATATGTGAGTATCAGATCAGGACATATACTTGGATCGTCAAGGCTATGGGGCTACTGAAACCAAAGGTCATGAGTTCAATACTAGGCCGGAGTACAAGTGATATTCATCATTTCCAATACTGATCTTTAGTGTCAGGGTTATTTAGAATCCTTTCTACTGGGTGTTTTGAAATATGTGATTGGTGACAGCTACAATCATCTATCTTGCTATAGTAAATTGGAAGTTCATCCACTTCTCTAACTGCAGCTATGCTACTGCTAACTGTCCTCTCTGCTTCACACACTCTTCTCAGCCACTGGTTGCTACTGTTCTCCTCTGCTCTCTCCTCTTCTATTACACAGCTAGTGAGTTTGCACATGCAAATAAGAACATAAGGTGTCCGTCTTCCTGTGTCTGACTTACTCATCCAGCCTCACATCCACCATGTTCATTCATGTTGACACCAGTGCTATAGGTCTTTATTTTTGCTTTTGAGACAAGTCTCATGTAGTCCTAGCTAGCATGATACTCAGTATGTAACTGAAGATGATCTTGAACTTGAAATCCTTCTGTCTCCACCTCTCCAGGGCTGAGATTACTGGCATACTGGGTAAGGACATTATCAGCTGAGCTACATCCTTAGCCCCGGTTTTCACGATATTTGGAATATTAGTCCATTGTCTACAGAATTTGTGCTTTCTTTATGTTTTCATTTGTTATCAGCACTCAGGCTGATGCCATCTCCTGATCTTTTTGAACAATAATAAGCATGGGATAAGGATACGTTTTGCATGCTGATTTCTCTTTAGACATTATATACATGCACATGGGCATCATTGACATACATACATACTCAGGAAACGAGTTGCTGGATTATATGGTTTTGTTTCTAGATTTCTAAGGAATTCCTGTGCTGTTTTCCTAATGGATATACAACTTACATTAATTGTCAAGAATCCTTCTTGTGCTGCAGTTTGTTGGGTGCTACTTTGGTCTTCTTGGTCTTAGCCACCCTGCTTAGGGTGAGACAATACCTTGTTATGGTTTTGATTTAGTTCTGATGATGACTGATACAGAGATATTTTTATGTCCTTGTTGACCATGTAAATGTCTTTAAAGTGTTACATTTTCTGGAAACAATATTGTAGCTTGATCATTCTTTGGAGTGTTGTTATTTGAGACTGAATAGTATAATATGATACAATTAACTAGGTTAAATGATTAATTTATTTATAATCTCTCCAACTCTTAAAATTTATTCATATTGGATAATCACAAAGAAATATGAAACATTAAGATGAAAAAACAAAGGTAAATAAAAAGATACTTACTGACCTAATGTTAAGATTAAAAAACAAAAGGTAAATAAAAAGATGGCTTTTGACCTGCCTCCACCCCTCCCTGCCTGAGGACTGAGTGCCCATTGTCTAGCCCCTTTCCAGGCAGGGACTCTAGACTGGTGCTGCGAATCCACTCATGTTCGTGGCTCACTGTCCAGTTACTCTCTCCAGGGAGGTACCCTGCACTCTCATGACCAAGACTACCTGTTCCCCAAACCTGCCTGAGTACTGTCTGTCCCATTCCTAGCTACCGTTCTCCTAGCAGGGACCCTAGACTCCACTACAACTCCACTTAATCCCCTTCCCTGCCTGAAGATCATGTCCTGTGTTGTGCTGGCCCTCAGGCCTCACCCTTAAGCTAGGTAAGCCCAGACTTACACTGTCAATTCCTCTCTCCCTCCCTCCCTCCCTCCCTCCCTCTCTCTCTCTCTCTCTCTCTCTTTCTCCCCCTCCCCCTCCCCCTCCCCCTCTCTCTCTGTGTCTCTGTCTCTGTATCTGTCTCCCTGCCTAACTTGTAGTCCTGAGGATTGTAGGCATCCTCCCCCCCTCCTATCTTTTTCTTTTCTTCTTTCTTTCTCTCTTCTCTCTCTCTCTCTCTCTCTCTCTCTTTCTTTCTTTCTTTCTTTCTTTCTTTCTTTCTTTCTTCCTTCCTTCCTTTCTTCCTTTCTTCCTTTCTTTCTTTTTTTGGGGGGGGGTAGGGTTTCACTCTACAGACCAGGCTGGTTTTAAACTAAATGAGATCTGCCTGCTTGTGCCTCCTGAGTGCTGGGATTGAAGGCATGCCCAGCTATTACACATTTTTAAATCTGTGACATTGATTGTATATACCATCAGAAACAAACTGATTACTAACTAAAATATGACAACATGATGTCATATGGAATTCTTTTTTGTCTGTTTGTTTCTTTTATTGAAAAATAGATGTTTTTATACAGGTATGTTCTGATCATAGTTTCCCTTTCCTCTACTTCTCCAAGATTCCCCTCTAAATACTGAGTACTATGTGTCCCATTCCTAGTTACCCTTCTCTTGGTAGGGACCCAAGACTCCACTATAACTGCTCTTAACCCCCTTCCCTGTCTGAAGATCGTGTGCCATGTGCCCCTCAGGCCCCAATCTCTCCTGTACTCAGATACTACCCCTAAGCAGAACTGGGATTATTCTAATGCCCCATCAATCTTCAACACTGAATTGCCCCAAAACTAAACCCTAAACTATCCTGAGACTGATCAACATTCTGCTGATCTACAGCCCTACAGATTACAGTAGCAGTAAACAGAGATTTACAACACCAACTCAACTAAGAAAAGACAAGGTATACATATGAAGAGACCTTACCAAAGACCTAACTTCAGAGACTTAGGTCTCATCACCAAAATACAAACAATATGAATAACCAACACAATAGGTCACCACCAAAAATTAGTATTCCTGTAACAATGTTTCCAAAACATTGTTAAAAACTCAAAGGAGATCTGAATAAACACTGGAATGAAGATAGAGAAAACACAGTGGAATGAAATAATAAAAGCAATTCATAATGTGTAAATAGAATTTTAAAAAGAGATGAAAGCTCAGAAGACAAAATAAACTGAAAGAAAACTCAAAGTGAAGAGTTCAGAAATTGAAACAAGAAATTCAGAAAAAGGACTCACCAATAGACTGGATCAAGGGAAAGTGAGAATATCAGGTCTTAAGACAATCCAGAATAATTGGATCACGTAGTCAAAGAATGTGTTAAATACTAACAACACCAAAGATAATGAACACAACATACAAGGAACTCTAGGACAATATAAAAAGAGAAGCACTCAGGAATAACATGTATAAAGGGAAAAGAGACTCGGGTCAAAGACCCATTATCAAGGAAATCAAAGAAAAAAACTTTCTAATCTAAGGGATGTTAAAACCTAAGAGGCATACAGAACAACAAACAGACACAACCAGAGAGAAACTTTCCACATAACAGTCAAAATAGTAAATCTACACAACAAAGAAGGGGTATGGAGGAGGAAGAGGATAATTCAATAGAGACTGAAAACTTGAAGCATTTGGATAAGTTATAAAAGACCAGAGATACCAATTTAGGCTACTATACCCAGCAAAATCACCCGTTATATCAAAGGAAAAAGGAAAATTTTTTCCATGATTAATACAGATTTATAGAATTTATGACTGCTAAGCCAGCTATACAGTGGAGATTGAAAGAGGTTTAAACATTCCTAAGAATCAAACTTTATTTGAATAGAACAATAATTAATAAATGTCTAATAAGATACCACAAAGTAACAGGAATTAATACATATTGTTCAATAATAGCTCTTAATGGTCTCAATACCCCAGCAAAGACACACAGAGTATCAAATTTGATTAGAAAATAGGATACATCTTTTTATTAATCCATTAACAGAGTATTACAATTTAACCATTTATGCACTAAATACAGGAGCATTCAATTTCAAAATCACTATTAGATCTAAAACTACAGATTGTGTCCAACATAGTGATGGTGGATGGTTTCAGTACCCACCCTACTTACCAATATACAGGTCATCAAGTAAAGGGGAAAAAAATAAAAGTCTGTACTGAGAAACTCTGAAGTTGAAGAACATAATAAATCAAATGGACCTAACAGATTATCCATACAACATTTCACCTAAGCACTATAGATTGTACCTTCATCTCAATAGGCCATGGAACTTCCTCCAAAATAGATGACATATTAGGACTTGACACAAGTCTTAACAAATATAGAACAATTGAAACCACTCACTGCATTTTGTCTGATCATAAGGGAATAAAGCCAGACTGAACAGCACACTACTATATCACAGGTCAAAGGAGCGATCAAGAAGGAAAAGAATGAAAATGAGAACACAGCACACCAAAATTTGTGGAATATAATGAAGGCAGCCCTAAGGGGAAAGCTCAAACTATAACTATGTTGCCTTGAAAACCTTGGGAAAAACGAACAAAACCAAAAAGCAATAGACAGAAGTATGCTTATTCATTTTTTGTCTGCTTGATATTAGCTAGGGTCATTTGGGAAGAAAGAGCCTCAACTAAGAACATGACCTCATCAGATTAGCTTGTAGGCAAGTCTGTGGGGGCATTTTTCTTATTAATAATTTGCATGGGTGGGCCAAGTGGTCCATGGGTGGTACCATCCCTGGGCAGTGGTCCTACATTGTATAAGAAAGCAAACACAGCAAGCCTTAGAGAGCAAACCAGTAAGGAGTGTCCTTCTGTGGTTTCTGATTCAGTTCCTGCCTCCAGGTTGTGGCCTTGAGCTCTTGCTCTGACTTTCCTTCATGATAGACAGTAAGCTTTAAGATGAAATAAGTACTTTCCTCTTCAAGTTGATTTTGATCATGTATTTATCATAGCGATAAAAAAATCAAACTAAGATAAAAAGATAATGAAAACCAGGGCTGAAATTAAGGAGATGAAGAGAGGAAAAAAACAATACAAAGGATAAAATAAAGAGCTGGTTCTTTGAAAAGATAACAAGGTTGGCAGTTTGCTAGCCATATTAACCATAAAGGAGAAAGAGGAGCCAGATTAATAAAGTTAATGATGTAATCATAGCAGATACCGAAGAAGTTCAGAGAATCATAAAACATACTTTAGAAGTTTATATCCCATCGCTTCTAAAAAAAAATAAAATAAATAAAATAAAATTTATTAAAAAAAAAAGAAGAAGTTTATATCCCTGTCCCTGCCCCCCAAACTGACAAGTTAAGAGAAATGAATGATAGCAATGTATGGCCTACCAAAGGTATTTCAAGATTTGATAGTTAACGAAAATGTGATATATTTACTCAATGAAATATTATGTAGCTATTAAGAAAAATGAAATTAGGAAATTCACAGGTAAATAGATAGAATGGGAAATGATCATTCTGAATTCAAAACTCAGAAACATCACATATTTTCTTTTATTTGTGGATATTACTTTTGAATCTTCAGATATTGTTCATTTCTAAATACTGAATATACCTTTGACAGTTTAGGAGGTATTTGGTGGGGGGGGGATTGTGTTTTGTTTAAGATGTTTATATCTCTGTAGCCCAGGCTAGCATATAACCCATCTTAGTTTATTCAGATGGCTATGTGTACGTAGATAAGCAGCTTCCTCTTCTCACTTATCAGTGCAGGGATGGCACCAGTGCTGTGACTTAAGCTTCAGAAGCGGATCTCAAGTCTAACGGAAGAGCGGCTTTCACGGCAGCTCTGAGACACTAGGTCAAGAGTCGCTCCCAGCTCAGATCCAGCAGTCTCCCCCAAACCCACAAGGATACCCTGGATGTAACAGGCAGCTTGCTGGTGCTGTGCACTGACTTCCTTGCCTAGCAGCAGGAAAGTTAATCTTTTTCAGAAAATCCCTGATTGTCTTCAGTTTCTATATGGTGACTGGGTGTTTTGGAATTGAAATCTTCTCATACACCAAGTCGGTCCTTTCCACATTTCATGCATTTTCCCATGCTCACTGTGCAGCATTTGACCTTTTACTAAGCTTAATTTTGTACCCATACGAGAATGCTCTTCACTTTTTGGAACCAGCTAGAGTTTGACTTTCACAAGCTGAAAGCAAATGGGATTTTTATTAATTGCCAGATTTTGCCATAGAATAATACTAATAGGTCCCCAAAGGCCTGTCTCTCACCTGCTGCCCCTGGACTGTCCCTCCACAGTGGTGGCTGCATCTGGGGGAAAACACTCATGAGCAGTCAGCCTTGCCATCCCACACTTGAATCTCAGTTTTCACCCTGTGCTGCGGAACTGTGTCCCCTCTGGCAAGTCACTTAATGGTTTGAGTCTCCGCTTTCCCTTTGGTAATTACACTGCTTCCTTGAGTCAGACTGGATGAGGCAGTGATTTGGAAGCGCCTTAGCAAGAGCCTGACACAGGTCCACTCCCAACCAGCATTTACTCTTACACGTATACACGGGCTTACCTAAATTGCTGCACAATGTCTTCTTCCATTAAACCAGTGGATCTGCCAGTGAGTCTATGGATTTACTTCCCAGGCTCCACCCACCTTTTTTACCATCTGGAATGTCTTCTGGTCTCATTGCAGAAAGGCAGAGCATGGTATTACAAGACAGAGCACTCTTAACTTTCTCTCTTATTTCCAGGTCCACCATGCTGTGACTTTGAAACTATGAGCAGAAACAACCCTTAAGAACAAAAGACCACACTGCATAGTCTTCAAATATTTCATTAAAAATAACTGTATATGATTGGTTTGGTTCAGATCAAGAGCTACATTAAAGGCTGGTTTGCTAACTCATGGTGCCTGTAGCACACACCAGAAGAGGGCATCGGATCTCATTACAGATGGTTGTGAGCCACCAAGTGGTTGCTGGGAATTGAACTCAGGACATCTGGAAGAGCAGTGATTGCTCTTAATCACTGAGCCATCTCTTCAGCGCTGGAACAAGTGCTCTTAATACTTAGCCCCTGAATAGTTGAAGTTTTGTGGTGATTTTTTTTATTACTTCTTTCAGAGTTTCATATAGTGTATTTTGGTCATACTCAGTACCTACCCTCAACTCAACTCTCCCCAGGTCAATCCCACCCTCCCTACCACACAAGTTTGTGTCCATTCGCCAACCCCTAAGTTCCTGAAAACCAATTTGTGCTACCATAAGGGATGTGTGATTTTCCACTGGAGACTGGTAAACTTAACCAGGAGTTCCCCTCTTAAAGTAGACTCTCTCCCTCTCAACAGCTAACACATGTCAGCAGGTCCACAGTTAGGGTTGGGACCTTGTACCCATGCTGGGACCCTCTCCATGCTGGCATTTGCTCTGGATTAGGTTTGCACAGGTTTTGTGCATGACATTGCAGCTCCTGTGAATTCATACACTGGGGCGAGAGAGATGGCTCAGTGGTTAAGAGCAATTACTATTCTTACAGAGAACCTGAGTTAAGTTTCCAGCATCTATGTCATGCAGCTCACAAGGGCATGCCACTCCAGTTCTAGGGAGATCTGATGCCTCTGATCCTTTTGGACACACACATACAATATTAAAAAAATTAACTATGATAATTTTTTAAAGTTGAATTTTTAAATTAACTATTGCAGCTGCTGGCCACTGTATTTATTTCAGTGTCATTTTGAATAAAAATTTCTTCAGGGGGAATTAAAAGTCCCATAGAAGAACTTCTTTGTCCTCACTTGCCAACTGTATATAGAAAAGACATCTTGAGCTGAATTTGGATCTCCAGAATCCTTGTAAAGCTTAATGCAGTAGCACAAGCCCACATGAACACTGGACACTGTAGTGCTTGTGTCAGTGAGATGGAAAACAAAGATGAGAGAACTTTATTAAGGAAGGTTGTGGACCAGCTAACCCGGAGTATACAACGGTGAATACCGTAGAGACCCAGTTTCAAAACAAGATGGAAGGCAAGGACCAACACCCATACATGAATATACATGGGCCATTGTGCACATAGTCATGAACTCACTTTTATATACATGTAGACACACACACACACCACAGAGCCTTCTGTGTGTTTCATCCGCAGTTGGTGTTATGGTTAGCCGTGACCTTCATAAGTGATAGTAGCAGTGATGAGTAGGTTGAATCTAGAGATATGCATGTAACCAGAGGTTTCCTGCTAGATTTGGTGATGTATTGTCCATTGTGAGAAGGAAAGAAGAGATAAGTGTCAATCCTAGGAGGATTCCTAGGACAAATCCTAGCCTCTTGTCTTTATATGTTTATGTCTATATCTATATCTATGGTGTTAACATTTGCTAAGACGATAAACCCTGGGTGGCTGTGGTATCCAGAGAGGAGGCAAGGAGAGCGTGATTTTTAGTTTAGCCTGGACTACATAGTAAACCTCTGTCAAATAAAGAATGAAAGAGATGCTATATTTGAACCAGGTTAGGGAGTGGGCAAGGACTTCATCATGGAACTGTCCCCCTCACCAGCTGTAACTGTTGACTGACAGCTGCCGATGCTCCCAATAGAGTAGAGCCCTTAAAGTCCCCTCATACAAGGCACAGAAGTTAATTAGTGGAGTGTGTCAGCTTTGCATTTTGAACCAGCTCAAACCAGCTCCTCATTTTTTTCTTGGACGGACAAGGTATCAAAGCAAATCAGAGAAAATAAGAATAAACTCCTTGGCCCAACTTTCTAATGCACTGAGCTAATTTATTTGATACACTACTTGAAATAAATCAACAGAACCATCCCTGTTGGTACTTTTTTTTTTCCTGCTGACATTTTTGCTCTACAATCCTGGTTGTTGCCATTGCACGCACCCTTGAGACTTCCCTGGGAGAGAGTTTACAACGGATGAACTATTCAGTGGGACTGATTCTGAACATGCCTGTTTTACAAATGCCTCTGGGTAGAAGACACTGATTATACACTTCGAGCTTCGCAAAGGTTTTCCTTCAGCATAGAAGTGCAGTGCCAGGGTGACATTTCAAACTGGAGTTATGGGCTGCATATTTCTGCATGCTAATTAGGAAGGGAATGTCAGTGCTCAATAATGGGATTGTTTTGCTTCCTGGAAGATCTGCAGAAAAGCAGCTGCCAGCGGTATACTTTTGGGGGACAGAGATATAAAGCAGGGTGAAGAGAGTTCATGTTTGTCATTGAAGAAAATGAGACCGTCTGGAGTCCTGTTCCTTGGCGGGGCCTGGGAGCCTTCTGTTGTGATAAGCTCTGTTGGCAAACTCTGCTCTGGAATGTTCTCTGTTGATAATGAAAGTAACAAAATGAAACCTGTGCTGTCACTGGCTTTCCCCTGAATTTGAAGATGGGAAGTCTGGAGTTAGGAAATTTTTACTTCCTTTATTACTGGAGGTGAGTGCATAGATATTGGACTCAAACCTATGTTTTGTTGCCTATATCATTTACAAATTATATGACTCTCATCTCCTTCACCTGAAAAGTAAGATTACTTTGGCTGCAAGATAACCATAAATACTAGCTTGTCTCTTCTTTGGTCTCATACTCAAAGTCATGGGTACAGAGAAACATCTAATTATAGGATGTTGGTTTATTATCCTTTTTATATGTAAATACTTTTACAGGGTGGGGCGGGCACATGGGAAAAGGAGTGATAGAGAGAGTGTGATGAAAGTCTTTTGAATGATACCATAATGTGTTGAACACAGACATGGCAAAGTAGCATAGTTATATGTTATGCAGGAATAACTGATGGAGTGGAAAGAAATGCCATGAGTCATGCCATGAAGAACCAGATCCACACATCCACAGTACTGGTATCTAGGGCGATCCCAGGCTGGGATTTATGTGTGCTGTCACTACTTGTTCCTTTATACGTTCTGCAAAATATTATTGAGTGACACTACGTACCTTACAGACTGTGGCAGCCCTCAGGGAACACGAAGTTGCACAAAAACAGTCATGATAACTGCCATATAGAATTTATAACCCAGAAATGAGAACTAATGCTAAATCTAACACCTTGATAAATGGAGCACAAGATGTTAGAAAGGGTCACGTGTGGGTTTCCCTGTTGATATAGCAGGACGAGTAGAGTCTTGATCTAGCCTGTTGTATCAGCGATGGTATCCTGAGCACAAGTAATAGTAGGGACCAAGGAAGAAATGGGTACAAGCACCATGCAGTGGTGAGGGGCCAGTTTAAGAGGCTACAGAATGAAGTCCCATGGAATCAGAGTGAGAAAGCATGCAGAAAGCAGCTGTAGACCAGCCTAGAGAGTGGGAAGGGCCAGACCCCTGAAGCCCTGATGCCAAAGTTATCCCAGATGAGCTAGATGTCTGTGTCCATTAACTGTACAGATGTCTGTACTCCATACAGGAAAATGAAGATTTTATAAGCTCTGCCTCCAAAAGGAGAAAGGATCGTTGTCCACTTGAAGTTGATATTGCCCTCAGTGGAAATATTTTGTCTGTATTTCCCTCAAATAATGGTATTACCATCATGGTCCTTTGCTTATCTTCAAGTGCTTTCCCTCTAATAGGGCAGAAAAGCATGTCCTCATTTATGCTGAACTAACAGTGCCTGCTTTCTACAAAAGGTGGGATGGTTTTCTCTGTCTATAGATGGAGACCCGGCAGTGCAGGAGAGTCACCTGTATTCTGGTCAGACTCTTGAGTATCAGGTCCACCATATGGTTTTAGCATCTGTATTTAATGTTCCTAGACTGTCCATTAAAGTTTCAGAACACTGATATTTACCATGTAAAAAGATTTATATCCTTTCATCTCATTTCTAGTATGTAGCATAATGTTTAGAATTTAGATTGTCTCCCAGGATATGTATGAAGTTAGAACTTTTTATAAGTTGAGAAGCTGTACAGACTTGATTCATTCTTTCTGAAAATACAAGGATAGTATAGTCTTCCTTAAATATTTTATAAAGCTCTAAAATTGATTTGCAGCCCTCATTAATTTATAAGTGTAAGTTAGAAAGTATTTTCTTTGGCTTTGGTCATGGCCATAAAGAGTGGCTGTTAATTAAAACCTGCCTTATCTTCCTCTTTCCCTGCCTTCCCTTTCCCTGCCTACCCACCTCCCCTGTTGAGTTTTATTGTAGAACCTGTTCTGAAATAGTAGAGAGGAAGAGGAACACATTCCTACTTGGGCTGAAGCCCGGGCACCTCAGGAAGTGTCTGATGGGTAACATGGAGACTGTGAGCCAGCCAGGTTCTGTGATCACAGAAATGATGCATCCTGCCAAGCAATAACCTTAATTAATTTTTTAATCATTTGCAATGCCTCAGATTATTTATGTCCTTCACACAGAGACACTTGCACAGGCTGTGTGTTCTCTAGAAGGTTTGTGCTTCGAGGTTGGCTAGACTTGGCCCACTTAGGATCACACTGTAAGTCCTTGATAAGGTGGAGGTTTTTGGAAGGTACCTTTTGGATCTCAAACTCCAAGGCACTAGATACTGGCAGTAGAGTCCAGGAGTAACTGTGGGATTCTGTGACCCACTTGCATGTGGTAACATGTGAAAGACAACACAAAGTCATACTCTTGTTGACCAAAAGTCCAGGGCTCAGGTATATGCATCCAAATCAGTTCATTCAAAGGACAACTTATAGACTCTTTAAAGACTTTTAGAAGTTGTAGTTTTTCCTTCATCCTTGCCATCCTTTTAGAAGTTGTAGTTTTTCCTTCATCCTGCCTGTGCTCCTGTACCTACATAGGCTTTTGCATCCCAAAAACCTTAATGCACTGACCTGAGTTTGGTTCCAGAGTGCTTGTGTGCCAGGAAGAAAAGAAAGACTAAGGGCAACATTCTCTGCATAAAGGCTCAATGCACTGAGTATGTTGGGCACTATCCTGGCTGTTTGTTTTGTCTCCTTGGCATGAGCTAGACCAGTGGCTATCAACCTATGGGTCACAACCCCTTTAGGGATTATATATCAGACATTTATATCACGATTCATAGCAGTAGCAAAATTACAGCTATGAAGTAGCAACAAAATAATTTTATGGTTGAGATCAACCACAAGAGGAACCTTATTAAAAAGGGTTGCAGCATTTGGAAAATTGAGAACCACTGAGCTAGTTAATTGAGAAGAGGAGCCTCAGTGGAGAAATTGTTTCCTTCAGATTAGATTGCCTATAGATAAGTCTGCAGTACATTTTTCTTGCATGATAATTGATGTGGGTGAGTCCAGTCCATTGAGGGGTGAGTTTTCACTCCTGGGCAGGTGATCTTGAGTTGTAAGGAAAGCAGGCTAAACAATCCAGTAAGCAGCATTCTTCCATGGCCTCTGCTTCAGTTCCTGCCTCTAGATTCCTGCCTTCAGTTTCTTCCCAGACTTCCCTCAGAAATGCACTGTTACCAGCAGTGTAAGATGAAATAAACCGTTTCCTCCAAAGCTGCAGTTGGTTGAGTGTTTTATCAGAGCAATAGAAACTCTTACTAAAACAGTGTCTTAGTTAGGGTTTCCAGTGCTGTGACCAGACACCATGACCAAGGCAATTCTCATAAAGGACAATATTTAATTGGGACTGGCTTACAGGATCTGAGGTTCAGTCCATTATCATCATGGCATGGCGCTTGGAGGAGCTGAGAGTTCTACATCTTCATCCAGAGGAAGCCAGGAGCAGATTGTTTCCTGGCAGCTAGGAGAATGGTCTTCAAGCCCATCCTCACAGTGACACACTTCTTCCAAAAAGGCCACACCTACTCCAACAAGGACACACTCCTAATAGTGCCACTCCCTGGGCTAAGCATATTCAAACCACCATAAACAGGCATGCTGGCTTTGAATGTAAGCTTGTTTATCTGTATTGCTGAGCTTGGGAATTGAGTGGTCTGTGGGACTCTTCCTAATAGTTTGTCCCTCTCCTGGTCTTCAGAGCACTAGTATCTATTAGGACCATTTCACTTTTCTTTTTTCTAAATTATTTTATTCATATGAGTACACTGTCACTGTCTTCAGACATACCAGAAGAGGGCACTGGACCCATATGAAGACCAAGTTACACATCTGCTACATATGTGCCAGGAGGTCTAGGTCCAGCCCATGTGTGTTCTTTGGTTGGTGGTTTAGACTCTTTAGAGTTCCAAGGGTCCAGGTTAGTTGACTCTTATGGTCTTCCTATGGAGTTCTTATCCCTTTGGGGGCCACAATCCTTCCTCCTATTCTTCCGTAAGAATCCCCAGACTCTATCCACTGTTTGGCCGTGGGTATCTGCATCTGTCTGAGTCAGCTGCTGGGTGGAGTTTAGAAGCACATCAGCATCATGAAGCATTTGCCTAGTCTCACTCTGGTGCCAACTTCAACATGGATGACAGGATCTCTATGAACCATCTCCTGTGTCCTTATAAGAGGCATTCAAGGTGCACAATGCATTTCTTCATAAGCATCATAAGCGTCATAATTTTAAGGTTGTGAGCAAAGACTGGAGTTTTGTTTTCTTTTGATTTTTGTCCTGTGGTTAATGGGAAGAATGATGAATCCTGGGTAACACGGGCAGTTAATGCTGAGTTGGAACTGTAGGCTCCCTCCTACAAGCTTTTTTGACATGCAGTGCTGGGGCTGCCCAGTATTGCTGATACACATATATCATTATGGTAAGCCATGCTACATTAATGATGTTTGACAGGTTTTAATTTTATATGATTCACCTGATAACATGCACATTATGTATCTCCAAGACTACTTGGGAGATGTAGAAAACAACTCTGAGCAGGTGGGTTATTTTGTGTGGGGGTATCAACAGATCTCCTAGCCCTTTTTCAACTTGAAAACTGAGGACAAATGCTTGCTGGAAAATCTACACGTATTTGTCAAATTATATGAAACTTTATATCCTAGCCATTTATTTCTGTCATAAACTGTGGATATCAAAGAGTAAATTGATATTAAAATGATAATTTTATGAGCGTGACTTCAGTTGAATGTCACCAAACTGAGCAATAATAATTAGGAAATTAAAAATGCAGGGTCCTATTCCCTTCCCTTCCACCCACCTTTTTAGTAGGTTTTAACTTGTAGACATCAACCTTTAATGTCTAATTCTAAGATGAGTGTGGTCTTTTGGTATATTAGTAATTGGAGGGATTAGTGCTTTACCTCTGTCTGTCTGTGTGTCTGTCTGTCTGTCTGTCTGTCTGTCTGTCTAATTCACTGAGGAGAATTAATTTTAAGTCCACAGTATTACTTTGCTAAACTTCACAAATACTCCTCAGTTAGTTTGGGGGATGGTGGGGGAAGGCACCCTTGGCCTAGGCACACCTTTAAAGAGGGTGTGGGATTGCCTTTACATGACCTTGTGGAAATGAAAGATAAGGTGTGTTTCTTTGTTATTCATGCTTAGGTTTGGGGGTTGACTCCTCAAACCAGTACAGCATACCTTCCTTCTAGCTTCTTCCTCCCAAATTCTCTGCCTGTAAGTTGAGCATCTGAAAGATATTTTCCCTTTTAATAAGCTGATAGGTCACATTCTGTATGAAAGCTTACAGCTTCACCAAAGCCTCTATTGCCAGCTTACTAGAGACTGTCACCTGGGGTCCTTCAACTTTAAACAACTTTACTATTAAGGTACTTATGTTTATATTTATGATTGTCCTGCCTACCTGTTAAAATGTATGCCTGTGCTCATGGAGGTCAGGGTACCCAGGTATTGAAGGTACAGATGGTTGTGAGCCAGCGTGGGTTCAGGGAACTGAGCCCAAATTCATCTGTAAGAGCATCAAGTGCTCTTAACTGCTGGGTGATGAGATGGCTCCACTCCCCACTCCTGTGTGTTTAAATTTTTATGTTCAGAGCTAACTGGTAGCATATATTGTTACATCCCTCTCAAAGAAAATATTTTTTGTTGCTGTTTTTGCTTTTGTTTTGCTTTTGTTGTGTTTTGAGACAGTGTTCCTCTGTGTAGCCCTGGCTGTCTATAAACTCTCTATGGACCAGGATGGCTTCAAACTCAATAATCCACCTGCCTCTGCCTCCTGAGTGATGGGATTTTATGTGTGCTTATAAAATTATTGATTCAAAATACAATCTAAAGAAACAAATATTAGAGTGAGAGAGATGACACAGTTGTTGAGAGAGCTTACTATTCTTCTAGATGACCAGGATTTGGCTTTCAGGACCCACATTGGCAGATCACAGCCATCTATAAACTCCAGCTCCAGGGGATCCCAAACCCTCCTCTGGCTTCCAGAGCAACCACACAAAGAAGCACAGCACGTACATGTAGACATACACATACACAAAAAGTTTTAAAAGTTTTAAAGTCTCTTAAAATACTATTAAGCCTTCCTTTCTTAAAGAAATAACAGTTGTGTTTACTTATATTTATTTATGTAAATATAGGTATAGCTTAGTTGCTAGAGAGGTTAGCTTTTATGCTTGGGGCTCTAGGCAGGATCCCACCAAGCATAGAGTGGCAGTTCTTGCACCAGGAAGCAGAGGCAGTAGACTTGCCTAGCCTGGGCTACCTGAAACCAAACCATGCCTCTATAACCCCCAACACCACACCAATAAAACCATAGTACAGGAAAGCTGGTATTCCATTCAAACAATAAAGAAAGGTAATTATAGTTAAGAGAAAAAGCTTAATGGAAACACATTCTTTGTCAATACCCTGCCCTACTGATTATTAAATATGCTTTCTAAATCTAGATTAGACCTGAAGTACTGGAATTTTTTCGTATTGGGACATGCCTTTTTCTTTAGGTTTTTTGTTTTGTTTTGTTTTGTTTTGTTTTGTTTGTTTTTTTATTTTTTTTGTTTGTTTTGTGTGTGGGGGGGGTTGGTTTGGTTGGTTGATGGATTTTTTGGTTTGGTTTGGTTTGGTTTGGTTTGGTTTGGTTTGGTTTGGTTTGGTTTGGTTTGGTTTGGTTT
>NW_021604665.1:3363370-3364846 GCF_004785775.1 Grammomys surdaster | reverse complement strand
TTGGTTTGGTTTGGTTTGGTTTGGTTTGGTTTGGTTTGGTTTGGTTTTTCAAGACAGGGTTTCTCTGTGTAGCCCTGGCTGTCCTAGAACTCACTCTGTAGACCAGGCTGGCCTCATTTACACTGCTTTCACTACTATAATTTCCTCCACCCATTGATTTCTTTTGTATGTTAATGTTTAATTACTTGTGTGTGATTTTTTTAAGTCTCAGTATTTTTGCATGAGAACTGTCTTCATACCATTTATATACCCCAGCTCTATTAAACTCTTTCCCTGACTCCCACTCTCTCTCAAATTCTTCATGACGTCTTCACTTGTTATTGTTACATACAGAGAGACACAAACTATTAAGTCCATTTAGTGTCACTCTTACATACACTTTTTTAGGGCTTACCACGTGAGCTTATCCCTGCAGGAAACAGATTCTCCCTCTTTCACCAGCCAGTGATTGATTGTGGCTCTTTATCTAAAGGTGGAGCGCTGTGACATTTCCTATCCACATTGACATGCCAATGGGTGTTGTATTAAACCTTCTTCATATTGTTTGAATAACAATATTAATGAGATTTCATGGGTGCAGCTTCCTTGTAATGTCTCGAGGACATGGTCATGCAGCCAGTGTCCTGGTCCTCCACTCTTAGAGTCTTTCTGTTCCTCTTGTTCTCTGAGCCTGAGGTGTGCAGGTTGTGTTGTATCTACTAGGGTTAGACATCCCACAGTCATCTGTTCTCTGCGTTTAGACCAGTTTTAGTCTTCTGTAATAGTCTCCTTCTACTTGGAAAAAAAGCTTCCCTCATAAAGGGCGAGTACTACACTTTATCTGTGGGTTTGAGAATAACCAGAAATTATATTGGTTGAGAAAAATAGCAGTAGTAGGTTTTATTCTTAGGTTTTGACTTTTCCAGTGATCAAGTAGTAGGCTAGGTTTACAGAACCAGTCATGAATTTCTTCCTAGTGAACAGAATATAAGTTGTTGTTTACCTCAACATAAAATCACTTCTATTGCACCATTGAAGATACCTTATGTGGCCAATCATTGTAGTTTTCAACTACATAGTTGTAGGCTTTTCAACTAGGTAGGATTATTGGCTGTTTTTGTTTGTTTGTTTTGGGTTTTTTTTTTTTTTGACTGCACAGCACCTTTATAAATGAGAGGCAGTCCTCAGGAAGGATTCCTCCAAGTTCTGTGTCTAACGTATGTGTTGTCTTCAGCATTGGCGTCTTAACCTTCAAGTTTTGGAAGACAACTAAGGAAAATGCCAGTAGTCTATATTGTTTTAGGAGACTCTTAGAACCCACATGAATACAACTCAAAGTGGGGTTTCCTATTCCTGGCACTGGGTTTTTGGTTGATAGTCTATGGCTCTTGGAGAATCATTATCAACTGGTGAGGCATAACTCCATTTAGTATATGTCTCTCTTTCTCTATCTATCTATCTATCTATCTATCTATCTATCTATCTATCTATCTATCT
>NW_021604665.1:3355996-3363360 GCF_004785775.1 Grammomys surdaster | reverse complement strand
TCTATCTATCTATCTATCTATCTATCTATCTATCTATCTATCTATCTCTGTGTGTGTGTGTGTGTGTGTGTGTCAGATGTATTTTTAAGTAGATTTATAAAATAACGTGCTTTAGAAGACTCTTAAGAACAATACTAACTTTTGTGTCATCCTCGCTCAGGGGCCCTTACATATCTTCTCTGTAAAATTGCAATGTTAGGATAAGGGCTGTCAAAGCAAGCGTTTGATGCACTTAATTAACTTTCATTTATGAGACCACCTTTTTAAGGTATGCAGTTAAAAACAAGCCTTATAAATAAGCATTGTTTTTTTTTAATTTTGAATTTATTTAATTTGAATTTATTAGTTAAAATTTAGTAATTGTATCACATTTAAAATATATGTATCTGGGGCTAGGCACATAGTTGATAAAGTACTCATCATGTAAGTATAAGGACCTGAGTTTAGACCCAGAACCCACATTTTAGAAGAAAAAAAAAGTAAATGTTATAGGGAGTGCTTGCAATCTCTTTGCTAGGGAGGAGTCAATAAATGAATGGGGGCTCCCTCCCTGGTCAGCTAGTCTAGCAGCACAATTCAAGCCAAAGAGAAATCCTACCTCAAAAACCAAGGTAGATGACATCTAAGGAATGATACCTAAGTCTGGCCACTCTGGTTTATATATGGCACATGCATACATGTATTAAAAAATTCCATATGCATGTATATATACACATATAAACAAACCCAAATGAAAAGAAAACACATTTCTGAATATTAAAGTAGCCACTTCATGTATTACTTATAATTGCATAGCATAGCAGAGTCAAGTGGGGCCTAAATGTGGAGGAAATGAAGGTGTCCGAAGCAGAGGTAGACCATTACTGAGAGTGATTTCCCCCAGAGGGCACCAGTGAAACAGTTTTCACTTGAATCTTGGCAAGGATTTGTTCCCACCCGCCATGACACCCCTATAGTCAACCCTACCATTCAGTTTAAGAGGTGCCACGTGGTGCTCTCTGCCCTCCTTTTACAGAAGTGCCCCAGTATCCTCTTAAAGAGGGACAGAGACAGAGACCTTTGAAGCCTGGGTGGATCTTGGCAGTAATGAATTTTTATCTTCTGTGGGACTCCCTCTTAATCGGATTCAGCATTATTTGGTTGCCTATGTTAAAAAAAAAATGACCAATTCAAATTCAAATGTAATGACAATGAAGTCCTTCTATTCAGGACAGCTACCTCTGTTTTTATCCCTACAAGCTCCTTTGCATCAAAACCACGCGGCTTTCTTTTTCCCTTCTGTAACATCATAACTAGCTAGATAGAAAAGATATCTTTGCTAACTTCTAGACATGAAATACAGCGTGTTCTAGCTTTTCAGCTTTATTTTTTTTTAATGCTCTAAGAGATTTGGTTGTGAATTCTTGGGGCAGCAAAAACTATTCATTTTGAAACATGCAAATGTGTCTCTCCATCACCTAGGAAACTATTATGGGACACCCAAACCTCCCAGCCAGCCAGTCAGTGGGAAAGTGATCACGACGGATGCCTTGCACAGCCTTCAGTCTGGCTCCAAGCAGTCGACCCCTAAGCGAACAAAGTCCTACAATGATATGCAAAATGCTGGCATAGTCCACACGGAGAATGAGGAAGAGGATGATGTTCCTGAAATGAACAGTAGCTTTACAGGTAAGGATAGATTGTGTCCCCTCTGAATGGTTCTGGGTGGTCGGAGTCTTTACAGAAAGTTTCCAACCAGTGTTTGAGGATGTTGAGATTCAGACTCTAACCACAGCATGCTGGGGAAGGGAGAGTCCTTCCTTGGTCTATGTACCATGCTTGCTCAAGAGAGAGAGTCTTTGAACTTCACTCAATCTTTAATGCACTAAGAATAACTACCTGAAATTTCAACCTGGTTTCTTTCTCTTCAAAAATACTACAGTATGTTTAAAATATTTTGTGTTTTGTTTCTTGATTTTTTTTTCTGGGTGGGGGATCATGAGACATGATTATGGTTACTTAGTATGAATGGAAGCATGAAAAATGGGTTTTTATCATGTTCCTGTCACCTGAGGTTATACCACTGAGCTACTGGCATCCTTTTCTCACCTAAGTAAAGCTATAATGGAACCATGCCAGATCTTCAGTTAACTTGTACAAAGTTTACTGTATATCCTACAGGGGGAATGATGAGAAAGTCAATGTATAAGATTTTTAAATTCATGTGCATGCAGTATTACATACTTGGTTTACTGATATGCTATATATTCCGAAGGGATGGTTAAGGATAAAGCCTTGGGTCAGTATAGGATCCACAGACTGGGATGTATTTTCTTGGTTAGTATGCCATATTTTTCACAATATGTGTTTGATCTGTATACCACAGCTCAACATGTAATAAATAACAATATAAATGGCTATGCTGTTCAAATTTACACCATGGCACAAACACCCAGCCAATAGTATATATGAAGTTGCTCATATGTTATGTGACTTAGATGTCCATCTTGTTTTCTCCATTTTGTCTCATGGCTTTCTTTTATTATCTCAGAATTGTAACTATGGATGGGTTATCTATTTTCAGCATATTAGATCATCTTCTCTCTGTATAACCAGACTTTTGTCATTATCTAGTTAGACCTAGCCACAGTGAGTAAAGAGATTGGTCAGTCAGTATGCCCACCTCATGCCTTCATCACCAAAATCCAATAGGAAATTCAGGGGAAAGTTGTCATAGTTGAACACTGTCTGTTGTGCTTCTCAGAGGCTTTGCCAGTCATTCAATTAAAATACCTGAGGTGGCAATGAAAGGTTTGATAATTGTGTTACTACAATAGTGTGGCTTAACCTTTTTGCAAGAAATATTGGGTAAATCAGGAGCCCTTAGGTATTATGGCTTGATTTGTGGTGATTTACAAACAGTATCCATAGCCTCATTTGTGTGTAAAATGGCTAGAATTAGACTATTTGTAGCTTTCTCTGAGAATTTGATTCTATGAAAACTTCATTTTTCTTTCATTTAAAATTGAATAGACAGTGGCTGACCTTTAGTTGTAATATCTAGAAGATATTTGCCATTCTTATGCATATTTTTATTAAAATCAATTGATTGAATTTAGTATTCCTATTCCTTGAGAGTATTCATGCCTTTATACTGATCTTCCCCAAAATGAAAACAGATTATGCACAAGTGTTATCATCTCTTTTAAATACATCTAATACTTTAATGTCTTGATAGTTCAGTAGATAAGAATAGAAAATCATGATCTAACTCACAGCAAAGAAGAGATCCACAAAGCAGATCTAGCAGCCCAGATTCAGTGAAGCACCTCTGTCAGTACAGGAGTACTGAGGAGTGGATACCAGGAGTAGATGGCAGGTGTAGTCCCTAGGAAATGACTCAGAGGTAGTCTCTCAAGTAGACTTGAAGAGTGACCTTCAGTAGACCACAGGAGTATTCCCCAAGAGTAGATCCCTGGAGTTGGCCCCAGTGTTAGGTCCCAGGAGTGGTCTCCAGGAGTACACCCCAGGAGTGGTTCCCAAGACTAGTTCCCAAGAGAAGCCTGAGGAGCTGCCCCCAGGAATAGACCTCAAGAGTAGACACCAGGAGTAGTCCTTATGAATAGACTCCAGGAGTAGTCCCAACTAGACTGTCACAGTGGTCTTCAGTAAACAACAGGAGTATTCCCCAAGAGTAGACTCCAAGCATAGATCCCTAGATTGGCCCCAGGAGTTGTCACCAGATTTGTTTCCAGGAGTAAGCCCCTGGGGGCTCGTGTTCCTTTACCTGTGCTCTATGTACATGTTAGTAGGGATTCTTGGCAGAAAGCAAAATCAAGCTCATGATAGTAGCTGTAGTTATTGGTGGGTTTCCTGTTTTTCCTATTATAACATCCTATTGGTAGAAGCCAGGTCTTAAAGTCTGACTTCTTTATCATTCTCAATTGAAATCCTAGCATCGAAGAAAGGCATTTGTTCCCAGGTCATCATTGATAAATTAGTCTTACCATCCACTTAGACACTGAAAAGGAAGCCAAATGATAAGTGATCTGTACAAACTCCTGCCTTAATACCAAGAAGGCAAATAGCACAAAGTAATGCCCTATGCAGAGAGGATAGCTCAGTGGTATAACACATGACCAGCATACAAGTTCTGGACCTGATTCCAAACAATGATCTGGGGATTGAGGATGAGAGAGTGTAGAGAAAGATAATAGAAAAGAGAAAGATGGGGAGGGTTGCTTGATGTGTCTTTTGATAGGATAACCTCAGCATGTAAGGAATATGTTAAATAGATACTAATTTATAACACTGATGCTCTGTCATGCACTAACTCCAACTGATGCTTTCAAATAATTAACACTACCTCTTCTGTGATGTATGTGTTAAAGGAATTGCTTCAAATAATTTTGCCCTGTCTACCTCTTTAACTTGCAATCCACCAGCTCTGAGCTAACAGCTCCTTGAACAACAGTGGCGTAGTAAGGTCTTAGCTCTGCTTTAGACTGACCTTGCTAAAGTTATGACAGTCATGTCCAAATGTAGAAGCACAGTGTGTTTATAGTCACCAGGACATTAAAAAATAATCTGACATTGCTGCTGTCCTTTGATTGGATCATTTGAAGAAATTGTACCCCAGAATGATGCCCATGTACCATTCATTGTCTATAGCGGGACCCCAGATAGAATAGTGGCCACATGGATCCTGAGGGCATAGCCTGTACCTTCTTTCTGATGTGATGATAGCAGACACTCAGCAATGAGCAGACACTAACCAGAGGATTGATGGTCAAACACTGGGTACTGGGACAGTCTTCCAACAAATGGTTCCTGAATTCCAGAGCTAAGAGCAATCACTCAGGGTAAATACTTCTTATGTGTACTTAATGATGACAGAATTATACTGTTGGCCAAAGTACACTATTATTTAGACAACCAAAAACTTTAAGAAAACAATTTTGGGTCTGGAAAGACAGATCAGTGAGTAAGTCTTGGCTGGTCAAGATAAAGGAGCTGAGTTCAAATCCCAGGTGGGAATAAACTCCCACATAAAATTAAGATTTTAAACAACTCACCTGCTACCTGATTTTATGTCCATATAGTCTTTGGAGAACTGTCTGAAAACATGGTGCTTGTATGAACTGAGTCTTTTTCCATTTGGTGCTTTTTTTTTTTTTAAAAGTCCCTTTAAATATATGCCTCGATCCTTTTGTTTGTAACAAGGAGTCACGTCAGTATTTAGTAGTGGGTCTGGGAGTTTGAGGGGCACATTTCAGCATGAGAAGTTCAACCTTGAGAGGAATGTCAAAAATGATTGTGTTTTGACTTCTGTAAAGTCAAGGCTGAATCTATTTATTCTTGCTAATCACTCAGTTTATATTGATATCTATTAATTTCAAGATGACTTCTGTTTTTATTTGATTTCTTTTCTGTTCTAGATTTCTATTAATCTGTACTTTAAGTTGTACAACTTAATTTGTATTGGTTTGAAAAGGAAAGTGATTTCAAGGAATTAAGCAGTTGAATAGCCTGGGGACAACCTTGGTTTCAGAGATGAATCTTAGACAATTATTCGCCACCTTTTTCTCTCTACTTTTCTCTGTGGAGTCCTTCCTAAGATATGGTAGAATGGCCCCTGGCATATCAAGTACCTGTCTACTTGATTATCTCAGTATCAACAAGCTGCCAGTTGCTCCACCAGATTTGTATACCTGATGTGCTGCTTAGTTTTGTCAGTTTGACACAGGCTAGAGTCATAAAAGAAGAGGGACTCTTAAGAAAATGTCTCCAGTACAATTTGCTTGAAGGCAAGTCTGTAGTGCATTTTCTTGGTTAATGATTGATGTGTGAGGGCCAGCTTTCTGGGGACAGTACCACTCCTGGGCAGGTGATCCTGGGTTGTATTAAAAGCAGGCAGAATAAGCCATGGGGAATAAGCCAGTAAGCAGCATTCTTCTGCAGCCTCTGCTTCAGTTCCTGTCTCCAGATTTCTGTCTTGAGTTCCTGGTCTGACCTCTCTTCCTGATAGATTACAATAGAAAGCACAAATAAACCTCTTCCTCCCCAAGTTGTTTTTGGTCCTAGTGTTTTATGATAGCAGTAGAAATGTAATTTAAGACACCTGACCTTCATGCTTAGCATTTCAACATTTATTTGTGCCTGAAGCAATGGAAAAGGAAAAAGTGAGAGAATTTTCCTAAATCTAAGAGTGTGCCTGGGAAACACAAATGGGTTTGTCTGTTTCTATCTGGACCTATCTAGACCTAGAATGGCCTCCAAACAAGAGCCTGAATGAAGACACCAAAATAAGAGGGGGGAGATATTGGCCAGAGACATCCTGTAGATGGCCTAGTTGGTAGTGCTAGGATCTGGTAGAACTGCTCCTCATCTTTTGTAGGCTTGGCATTCTGCCATCAACTTTTTGGAGAACTTTCCTTCTTGGGTGTTGACTTCACCAGCTGTTCATCAGACAGCTTGGGAATCTGTGTTTTATCTCCTATTCTCAGACTATATCTTCTAGACTCAGAAATGTCTACAGGGAAATGATGTAGGAGACAGAAAACGTGTCCTGGTTGTTGTATGCCGAAGCCCCATGGAGTTTGACATTTAGTCTCATCATCCTCTATAAAGTCAGCAGGAATGTCAACAGTGCTGTTTATGGGTGTTTGGATGGCATCATCCTTGATGTTTTTGGTTAATACAGAGGCAAGGGAGACACGTTTACTTAGAACCTTCCTTTAAGATCCTCCCACATGATAGCCATTCTGGGGTAACTGTCTTGGTTTTCACAAGAACAGTCTCTTTAGTTTCCCAAAGGAGTCTCAGTTCTGACTCACTGTATGCCAGTGAGTCTTCATTTTCTAAACTTTCATATTCTTTCCAGCTTAATTTGTCAGTGTTTGATCTTTCCTGGTATCTATCATCTTCTAATAACTTACTCAGAAGTGCTTCTGTGTCTGTAAGCATTTCTGCCCTGTTTGCACACACACAAACAAAATCAGGAAACAGAATAAATTCAATGGAATGAGAATTCAGATCAGTTTGCGGACATCTTGGAATAGAACCTTTAGGGTTTGAGTTGATAAATTGGTTTCTTCTTCAGGATATTTTGTTTTGCTATTTTTGTTTTGTTTGGGTAGATATTTTTGTACTAGATGTTGAACTCAAGACCCTGCATGTAACATGCATATGCCCTGCCATTCAGGTACACCTACAGTCATGCTAGTCACTTTGATTCCCTTTGTTTACCCAAGTGAAACAGAAGCCATAGGTGATAACCAGCAGTTAGAAAAAGATGAGGTCTTTTTAAAAAAAGAATGTAGATACTAGATTTAGGGTTTCTTCTTCTTCTTCTTCTTCTTCTTCTTCTTCTTCTTCTTCTTCTT
>NW_021604665.1:3336042-3355986 GCF_004785775.1 Grammomys surdaster | reverse complement strand
TTCTTCTTCTTCTTCTTCTTCTTCTTCTTCTTCTTCTTCTTCTTCTTCTTCTTCTCTTGAAATGATCAAGTGATTTCTGTCTTTGAGTCTATTAATGGTGACACATTACACCTACTGACTGAATTACCTCTCAGCCATCTCTGGAATAAAGCCAATTTGAGCAGCATGAAAGATCTTTTTGACAGGTTCTGGAATTCGGTTTGCAAGTGTTTTATTGAGAATTTTTGCAACTGTGTTCACCAGAGATGCACAATGCAAGAATTTCATAATTATAAAATGCCTACCTATAGGTAAGACATCTGTAACTCCCTCACTGAGGCTCAGAGAACATTGCAGAGGAAGGGACGAAAGAATGTAAGAGCTGAAAAAGGTGGAGAGTGGTGTGACACGCTAGGCATGCTGTCTGTGAAGACACTGGTGCAGTCTTCATCACAGTAGCCCGTGATTACGTGCTCAAGGTCTCTGTAAGATTGCTCTTGGCAGTGGGCTGCCATGGAAGAGGGAGTGGCTCACGAGGCCCCACACCCTGTGATGCTTTATACATAATCACTGGTTGATTAGAGGAGACAGAGGCACTTTTGTCAGTGACATAGCCATTGGCACTGTGTGCATACGTTTCTGTAAGCAGGGCGGTGAGAAACTCGTGGGTCACTAGAAAGTGCAAGAGTAAAATAGAAGGCGGACTACATGTGAAGAGAAAATGAGAGGGTATAAAATAGGGTAATAAGTTGATATGATTCAAACACATTATATACATGTGCGGAAATGACATAATGCAGGCCATTATTATGCATAATTAATATCTTGTTAATAGCATCTAGGATCACAAGTGAGTGTGGGGAGAAAGAACATAGATGTATTCATTGTGCATTTCCCAGGCTTGTGGTGTGTTGTTGAACAGTTTTGTGCTTGTTTTTTTCTCTCCCTGTGCCTGCCGAGCAGCCGACTCTGGAGACCAAGACGAGCACACTCTCCAAGAAGCAACGCTCCCGCCTGTGAATAGTAGCGTCCTTGCTGCTCCCATCACGGACCCTTCTCAGAAGTTCCCTCAGTACCTACCTCTTTCTGCAGAGGATAATTTAGGTCCTCTACCTGAAAACTGGGAGATGGCCTATACTGAAAATGGAGAAGTCTATTTTATAGAGTAAAGTATACCATTTTCTCTACCTGAAAATACCCTTCTCATTCTCCCTTCCTGCTCCTGCTCTGCATATCACTTAAGCCTGAGGGAGCTGATCTCACACCAACATTATTCTTCTCTAAGATTAAACAGGCTTCTCACAAAAAAGTCTTCATCCATATCATTCTTAATTATTCAGTGCGAAAGGTTTTAGGAAGCATCAGATCTATAATTTCTTGAAGGGGTGAGACAACTGAATCTTGCTATATAATTATAATAAATAACTATTCTATTTTGCCATTAAAATGATAAATTGTTGGCATGTTTTTCTTAACAGTCTTTAGTTTTCTTACTCCTTAGTTTTCAGGCTTCTTTATATGTTCTGGACATAATTTATGTTAATTGCAATTTTTCTCAAGTGTGACTCTTCATTGCTTTTCCAAGTCCAGGAGCTTTTAATTTGACTGATGTGGACTACCTTTTTTCCTGTGTGTTTTGTGCCACTGTAGTAGCAAGAAATTGCCTTACTCAAAATTAGAGATTTTCTGTTATGTTTCTTGAGAAAATGCATCGCTTTACACCTTACATTTTGGTGTGTGGACTGACATATGCTAATTTTATTTCATGGTGCAAGATAGGTGAACAGGGGTTTATAATATGTAGATGTGAAAGGCTTAAGATGTATGTAATTAAAGTTTTAACAAGTAACATTTGTAGAAATAGAGAAAACAAAGCTAATATAATTCCTCTAATTGAAACTATTCTTGAAAATCTAAAATTCTTCTGACTCTCCTGACCAGTAGTAGCTGAATGTTAAAATGCAGTGTTTTGAATCTGCTTTTGATGACATGCACTATTTTTTATGGATCACAGATGGATGGGTAGTCAATTATTCTTTTAGAGCAGTAGTATAATATTCTAATTGTATTCCCAGTACATAAACAAAATATAGATAAATGTATTATTCTCACATAAATGGCCTACTCTTAATTGAATCAGCAAAAGGAAGCATTGCCAAAGAATATATAAGGCACTTCAACTTTCTAAAATGCATGCATGCATCTAAGTGAAGGATTTGTGTTCTAACCATACTATTCATTTCTGTGGGTTTATAAATTTCATAGATATCATATATTTTGTTATTAGAAAAGGGCAATAAAAATTAAAAATAAATTTTCCTAAGCACTTAGGCATGAGGAAGAAAGGTAGAGGCTCAGAACAGTCATTTCTGAAACCCACCTAGAAAGAATTTTGTGAGGCAAGAAGGGGAGCTCTGGTATTCTCCAGCCAGAGGGCAGAGACTCCCATGGCTCTTGCCTGTTTCTTGTTAATGGTGGATGCTTATTAAACACAGCAACATGGATAGCACAGTGGTCAGCCCTTTGTGTTCTCCAGTTCTCAGCTGTGTGACCTGGGAACCTTGCATCCTCTTTGATGCTCTTCCATATCTGTAAAAGGCCATGATGTGTGGTACCCATGTGTCCTGAAGGTTGGGGAGAGTGGTGTGTAAATATTACCTGTCCTGGATAGGTAATATTTAGCATCACTGCTTCTGTTCTTACCACATTCATCATGCAAATGAATTTCAACATTAGTCAAAGAAAACTGGATATCACATTTAAGTTTAAACGTTCATAATTAGATTTTGTAGCAAATTGCCTTCGAAACTATGTACATTAACTAGAATTGTGCCAAACAAAGGAATATATAATAGAGATGTCCCCAGTTCCAAATGATGTATGAAATACCTAAAATAATCTGCCAATAATTGTGCCAAAGACTAAATTGATAAGTTTTAGAAAAACAGTGAATGAAAAGCCAGCCCCATACTACAGCTGGCTGAAGTACACACTCTGTCCCTTTGTAAGCTAACATGGCTTTTAGTTTTATTGCCCTAATCTCAAAAACTGTGGCTCTGATATGTATGATACTAGCTTTCCAACTATTATTTCAATAGTTATTAGCTGTATACTCCATTTGAAGTTGGAGATATATTTTAGTGGTAGAGCTCCTGCCTTGTATATATGGAGACTAGATTTGATCCCCAGCACATACATACATACATACATACATACATACATACATACATACTTGGAATTTATATATTAGCCTAAATTTTATACACACACAAACACACACACACACACACACACCTAAACTCTCAACAGTCTTTTCATTCTGAAATGAACTTAGAGTATCTTACAATGAATAGCAAGTGAAATTAGATATGAATCGAATGTATGCATGTTTTATAGATTTAGAAAAATATAAAATACTAGATTGGTTTTACAATTTGGGGAAATCTAAAATATTATAAAGACCACTAAAGACAAAACATAGACTTAGAGACCTCGTACATTGTGTAGAAAACTGGAGTAGAGGACTGAAAGGAGCCAGTGGAGCAGACTGGCTCAAACATGCCATCAAAGGAACATGGAGCCTTCTTTTTAATTCATTTATCTCAGGCTTTGAGCAAAAGAAACTGGCAACCCAGAAACACTAGCAGAGAGAGAAACAGATGGTCCTAATGAAAGCCTGCTTTCTCTAGCTGAATGACTAGGAAAGGAGGGGGAACCATACAAGTCAGACAGCTTTTGGTGAGCAGCTCCTGTACCCCAGAAAGAAACACAGAACATGCCAGAGTCCTTCCTTTGCTCCCATCAGCGAGGGTCAAGAGGGAACCTAGATATGATCCCTTAATAGATTGATGGGAGCCAAACCTGCCTGCCAGAGTACTCTCAGAAAGACTTGCATTAGAGATGGAATGTTCATATCGGCAGAAGCAATTCTTCCAGCCCGTCCCCTGTATAAATACTGTGGGTCTGTTAGAGGAGAGTGTGGGCCTCTTCTCTCCCAGAGGAGGAGCAAGCTACTGTTTGCCTTCTGAGTGTTGACCAGAGAGGCTTAGAGGAGATTGAGAATTTCCATCATTGTCCTGTGGTAGAACCCACAGGTGGAGCTCCTACTTTGGAGCAATAGTGAAATTCTGTTATCTGTACCAGCTTCATCAGTATCAGACAAGGCCTGGTAAATAGCTGAAATGAACCTCCCCAAATGTTGGGGTGGGCCAGAATAACAAGGATGTCCTTCTCTATCTAGTGTCATTGAAAATGACATAAGGCCCACCGACAACCAACTGTTCCTCTCTGGAGCAGTTACAAGGTAATACAGCTAAAGTAGGTTTAAGTGAAATCTATAGTTTTGTAATATAATACTTTGAATATCCAAGTTTATAAAACAATCACTTCTTAGCTGGGCCTGGGATGTCCAAAGCCTATAATCCACCCATTTATTTGGCTGGGACAACAAGATTTCAAAGGCCTTCCTTAGCAACATATTTAATACCCTCCTGCAAAATGATAAGCTCAGTGTTAGAACATTTGACTGGTATGTGTTAGGACCTACATTTAATCCCCAGTACCACAAATAGATAATGACTGATTAGTTAGTAGACAGACAAGACAAATTTCTTGAAGCAAGAGCCAGAAAGATCTCAAGTTGAGTGTAACGGTCAGCAGATACCAAGATGGCAGAAGTGTTACAAACACACAAGATTTTACAAACACACATCATAGTTAGGCATGAGAGCACACACCTGGAGTCTCAACACTGGGAAGGCTGAGGCAGAAGGATTGAGAAAAGTAATGCGATATATAAATATATATGAAGTACTTCCTACATGTGACAAGATATGATATCTTATGTAGGGCCAGCCTAGCAACATTTAGAGATCTTGTTGCATGACTGAATGAATGAATACATAGGTACATACAGCCATTATGAAATACTTCACTAGTCAATTATAGACTTACTTGAAACAAAGAGAAAAATGGAAAGTTTCAGCCAAACAGTAGAAACTATAAAAAAGAAAACCTGGAACTTTAAAAAAAAATTCAACATTGGGTCTGCAGCACTGTCAATAGCAGAATGAAACCAAAAGACAGAGGCTGAATGTGGAAAACCGAGATTACCTGAGCTGAGCAACACAAACACTTGGCAGAGAAGTCATGGAGCAGACTTTCAGAAGCTTCCAGGTCAACTACAGAACAGCCAACCTTGGTGATTAAAATCTTAGGAAAAGACAGTAAGTGAGCTAGGGAAAAAAAACTTTAAGAACGGATGTGTCCAAATCTCCCAAATTTAAAGAGGAGAAAGTACAGATTGAAGAAATTAGGTGATTTCAAATTGGATAAATTTTTAAAAAATGCATATCAAGTTATTAATTTTTCTGATGCTGTAATAAAGTACCATGGCCAAAAGCAACTTACGGAAGACTTTATTTCTGGTTACAGTTCCAGAGGGAGAACCCATAATGACCAGGAAAGCATAGTAGCAGGTGGCCAGAGCAGGGGGCTAGCTGATCATACATTCTTCTCACATAAGAAACATAGAAAGTTAACTAGAAACAATGCTAGACATGAAACTGTCAAAGCTTCCCAGGCCCCTAGGACTTTCTCCAACAAGACCCCACGTCCTAAAACTTCTCTAACCTCCTGAAACAGCCACCAACTGGGCACCGAGTGTTCAGATACACAGCTCTATGGCGACATTTCTCATTCGAACCATCATAAATAAGCATAAAATTTTTGAATAGGAGAAATGACACCTTATGTATACAAATATAACAGCTGATTTACTTCACCACGGAAGAGACTAGGAATGGTTCTCAACCTGTGAGTCAAAACCCCTTTATGGGTCTGCATATCAGATATTTACACTATGATTCATAAGAGTAGAAAAATTACAGTTTTGAAGTAACAACAGAATATTTTATGTTTAAGTGTCACCACAACATATAGACTGTATTAAAGGGTTGCAGTATTTGGAAAGTTGAGAAGCAGCAGATTAGAAAGTAATGCAAAACTGTTCAGGCCCTGAGAGAGGAGAAATAACTCAGTGTCTTCATAGACTAAAAGGATCATTAGGATGATGGTGCTATTAGGCGAACAAAAGCTGGAAAAGGTATCAAGAGCAAGCCTTCCCTAAATGAACAGCTAAAGCAAACAATCCTAGAACAGAAGGGGGCTAGAACAGAAAAAGTCAAAGTACAAGTAAATTAGATAAATTTCTCTTTACCTCTTGATTTTTCTGAATTAACTTGGAGGGTTGGAATAAACAAGTTCCAACACCTTTTCATACATATTTAGAAAAGAAACAGTAAGCTAATTATAAATAAGAGGAAAAAAGAATGTAAGTGTAGGTAAACATAAATGGTAGCACCTGCAGTTTGTGTAACACACCGCTTACGAAGGAAGATAGAAATGTAATGAGATATATAAATACATGTGAAGTACTTCCTAAATGTGATAAGATATGATACCTTAATGTTTACATGTAACGTCTTATATTGGCTAGCTGTGTGCCAACCTGAGAGCAGCTAGAGTCATCAGAGAGGAGGGGGTCGGTTGAGAAAACGTTTCTGTAAGATGCTGTAGGCAGGCAAGCCTGTAGGCCATTTTCTGGTTTGGTGGTTCTGGGTTTTATAAGAGAGCAGGCTGAGTAACCCATGGGAACAAGCCAGTAAACAGCACTCCTCCATGGCCTCTGTATTAGCTCCTCCTGCCCTGCTTGAGTTCCTACCCTCACTATCTTTGATGATAAACTCTTATATGGAACTGTGAACAAAGTAACCCCTTTTCTCCCCCAGGTTGCTTTGGTCATGGTCTCATCACAGCAGTAGTCACCCTAAGACACATCCAAAGCAACCTTTTCAAAAGCTAGATAAACAGTTGAAGTAGTAAGATAAAGAGAAAGGAGGTCTCAAGTCTAGGGGCCCACAGGAAAGCTGGGAAAGGGCACAGGAAGCAAGAACATGGCTAGTGATTATCAGTAACTATGAAATTAATTAAATGCAGCAAAAACTTCATTCTAGGTATAGCAGTTGAGATCTGCTGAACATAAAAGGGTAGGAAAAGCCTATCAAAAATATTAATCATAAAGAGCAAATATTATAGAATTATCTAATAAAGGAAGAAAGGAATTTTCAAAAATAATCACCAAAAGAAAGAATCAATAATTTGAAACAGTAGTTTCAAAAGAAATTGTTTGATTTTATAAATTTTTGTGACTGAGTCCTTCTTTGTAGCCATCTGACCTCAAACTTGTTATCTTGCTTAATCTCTTTAGTGCTCATCTTGAGGGGAAAAAACCAAATTAAATGAAAATATCGCATCTCAGAGTAGATCAAAGGCCAGAGAATGACAGAGGTATGTGTAGTATTAGCCATATTTAGAAAAAGAGACAGCTTCAGTCTGTACTCTAAGCTTTTTATCTCAAGATTCTAGAGAAAGAAGAGTAAGTCAATCTCCATGGAATGGATGCCTTAGTAGCTAAGAACACTGGCTGTTCGTGCAGAGGAACTTATTCCACTCTCAGCACCCACATGGTCGCTCACAAAGCATGTAACTCCAATTTCTGAGGGGCTGGTGTTCTCTTGTGGCTTCTATACATGCCTCTCTGGATGTGGTGCACATGTGTATGTGAAGCCAAACACATACATTTAAAATAATAAATCTTAACATTTATTATTATACATTTATAATAATAAATCTTAACAGCATCCTCTCAAGCACACATAGACACACACACTCACGCACACGCACACACACACACACACACACACACCCCAGAAGGGAGAATGAAGAACAGTCAGTGCAATTGAACCCTAGAGAAAAGTGCATGGAATATTTAGGTTTTCAAAGGTTTAGTAAAACGGGTGAGTATCTATAAGCCAAACAAAGAGTGAAAGATTGAAGTCCCATCATTATTGGCAAAGGTGGAATTACTGCTAATCCTCATGATTTCTACAAGACACTAGGTTAATGTGAGCACAGACATCTGAAAAAAATCCCATGAAATGGGCCAGTGATTCAAGAGACACAGATTGTATTTCATCTAGTATGACATGTAGCTTTTAAGAATTATAATTTTAAGCTTCTGAAAAAGAAATCTTTGGGTCCCTAAGTTTTCACACAGGAGAATTCTGTCATAGAAGAATGAGCATCATTTCTACACAATATTTTAGAAAATAGAAGAAAAACATTATGTAATGTTTTAACGGCAACATTACTCTGATGAAGATACAAATGAAGGCTTGCTATGCATGCCTACAACACAGGCTCAGACCCCTAGTACTGAAAAACAAAAACAATCAACAAAAACTCAAAGACATTTTAAGCAAAATAATAAAAAAGAAAATTCTATTGGTATATTGTATCATATTAACAGTCTAAAGAACATGGTAGTGTATACCCAAAACCCCAGCTCTCAGGACAAGGGTGAGTTTTAAGTTAATCTGCATTGTGAAGTCCTGTCTTCAAGACAGACAAAACAAAAACAAAATATGGACAGAGGAAGACAAAAACACACATAGACCCAACCTTAATAATGCAAACAGGAATAATGCAATCTTAATAATGCAAACACATATCTTAGCTATCCCAGTACACAGCCTTCTAGAGGTGTTGCTGTTGATGGTATCTTGGTAAAGGCATATTGACTATAGCTTTATTCTTCCTTGTAATGACATGAAGATCTGTAGTTATTTCAAACTAACGGTTCTACCTGTTGGTTTTTGTCAAGTTGTCCTCTATGGCCTCTGTATCAGTTCCCACTATGAGTTTCTATCCTGACTTTCCTGGATGAAAGACTGCAAACTTTAAGATGAAATATACCCTTTCTTCCCCCACTTGCTTTTGTTCATGATGTTTTATCACAGCAACAGAAAGATGATTTAAGACATAAATTGGTACCAGAAGAAGGATATTGTTGTAGCAGACTTGACTATGTTATTCTTGGAAGGATTGTGGAAGAATGTTGAGCTGGAAAAGCTATTGAGAGCTCAGAGCTCAGTAGGCTTGTGGGAGCTCAAAAGATACAAATGTTGAGATCTCTTAAGATAATGAAAGCACTGGCTTGTAAAGTTTAAGAGGATTGCTTTAAGGGTCCCTTATAGATTTTATTGGGGGCCCTTTGATAATTTCAATATAAAATTAGTGGTCCTGGTTAGCTAGAGCTGAAGAATTAACAAGAGAACAGCACCCCCAAAATGAAACCTTTGCTCTACTGGAATAAGTGATGCTGGAGCTGAGAAATTAGTAGTGTTTGAAAAGAGGGGAGCATCATTGAGGATCATATGTCTAGAATTATTTCCTCAAGCTTACCACACAGCAGCTGTGGACCTGAGAAGGCCAAGACTATACCTTGTGATGGTAGCTGAGCGTGGTGATGTGCCATAGTTCCCAGGTGATGGCTGGGTTTTGAAGGTATGAAGTGGTCATAGAGAGCAGCTGACATCTGGCACTGGGAGAGGCCAGGAGGGGCCACTGGTGATGTTGCAGCCTCAGTTGTAGTAGAAGCCCGGGATTTAAGGGGTCAGGAAGAGAAATTGAGGCTTGGCAAGGTCAGAGTCCCTGAGTAAAGGCCAGAAGTCATTGATAAGGCTGCTACCTCAGATGCAGTGGAAACCCCAGCAGTCTGGAGATCCCAGTACAATGGAACAGCCACCAAAAACAGCAGCAGCTGTGGAGTGGAGCTGGCCTGAGCCTGTGAGATGTATTGTGTGTGTTCTATATGCAGAGCCAGAGAGATGGAGCTGCTGAAGTCTCCTGAACCCCAGAGGATTTTCAGCTCCATACACTGGAAAGACACTGAGTTTATATATTTACTGTGTTAGAGTTTGACTTTGCTTTGATCTGATAGTAACTAGAGTCCGTCTTTTTAAAATAAGTGTGCAACTTATTTTTATTTTATAGGAGCTCGCATTTGAGAGAGTTTAGATATTTTAATGAGGCTTTGGATATCTTAGAGAGGATGTCAGTTCTGAAATTTACTGTAGATATTTTAAAGAGACTGAACTTTTAAAGTATTTCACTTTTTAAAGACTGTGGAACTTTTCAAAGTTAGAATGTTCTATATTGTGGTACTGATACTATTATGAGATATTGGGCATGAATAAGGAAGATTATCGATATATAAGCTATGTGTTTGTGTGTCAAAAGGGGGTTAATTGGTCTTTTGAAGTTTTATGTTTGGTTTGGTTTTTCTTTCTTTCTTTTTTTTTTTTTTTTTGGTTAGTTGGATGTTTTTTGTCAACTTGACATAAAGCTAAATGTATTTGGTGAAAAGAAACTCAGTTAAGAAAACATCTCTACAAACTTACAAAGGCTGAGGAGCAGTTTCTTGAATAATGGTTGATGTGGGTGGGTTCAGCCAGTGGAGGTGGCGCTACCCCTGGGCACCTTGTCCTGAGTTATTTAAGAATGCTGAGAAAGCCAGTGAATATCACTCCATCATGTCCTCTGCATCAGTTACTACATTAAGCCCAAGACCTGTCTTCCCTTGATGGTGGACTCCAAGCTGTACAATGAAGTAAGAAATGATCCCTCTTCTCCCCAAATTGCTTTTGGTCATTGTTGTAGTAAATAATTAAAACGGCCTCTGGTCAAGCCAACTATCTAAGCTGCAGCCGCTCTGCCTAGTCCAGCCGCCATGTCTCTCGGCCTGAGGCCACGTGTGCACTGCAGCTAGAACCAGCCACCAGAAACACCAGCGCTGCCATCCTCTAGATGCCAGCGTGAGAGATGGCTCTGCCAATCTTCCATGTTGTCTCTGCAAGGCAGAGCATTGCCCAGACCATTCCACCATCCATGCGGGCCCAGAAAGAGAATGAGACTCTAATTCTTATACATTAATCAAAGGCTTTATATGTTTGATGATGTTTAATAACAAGATGCCCATACAAAGAGAGTTGCATCCCAATTAGCTAACCTAATTATAAGTTTATAAGTTGTTCGCCACGAGTGCTCTCCATACCTGTGTGGTTCTCCATCCTCCTACATCTCTGCCCTCTCTAGCTCCTCCTCTTCCTTTTTTCTCTTCCTCTCCCAACTCCTCCTCTTCCTCTCCTTACTCCTCCCACCTTAGCTTCTCCTACAGGTCATGATATTTTTCACAGCCATAGAAATACAACTAAGACAAATCCTTGTTTCTGAAATGGTACATACTCTTGCCTCCCAGCAGTGGTCAGCATAGTGTTGCTGCATCATTGTGTAGACATGCAGACCTCAGATTGAGCTGTACCACCCCCTGGGTTTCATTTTTGTTTCTGCCATGTGTCAGCCGTATCTTTTGGCAGACTTTTCCTTTATATTCTCATTTTTTTCTTCTGTAAAATGGGGGTAATTATGTTACTGCTCATTAATTTCCCCAGAAGGTTGTTATGAGAATTAAATAGATTAACATAAGAAATGAGGTTCTCATGGTTGCAAGTGGCCCCATAGAGCAAAGTGATGATGGGACTTACTGTATTATTTTTCATTTGTTGTTGTTGTTGAACATGGTGAAATGGCAGATCCATTTGCATAGGCATAATCTTCTTTTTAGTAATTAGTAAGGTTTGACTCTAAAGTGCTGGTGCAGCTCTATGCCTCCTCTTAAATTGATAACCAAAACTGTAAACTTGGGATAAAAAGGATTCATGCCAAAACTTCAAATGTTTCTCCTTCCCCCCACCCACACCTTTCCATTTCTGGTTTTCAATTCTAGTATTGGCGCAAACCTCTTGACCTTGGAGGTCCCATCTCATCCACTTAGTTGCTGAGACCTCTAGGGTTGGCCTGTACCCTCCAGGACCCTAGAGGTCTCAGCAGACTCTGACTGGGGCCTTTTGAGTACTGAAATATCCCATGGGTCTTTTATCCTTCAGTTATGCTAGAAATGTCACAGGCAAAGTGGGAAGAAACCGCCTTTGTGCTTCTCCAAGTTGATCAAGACACTGGGGGTCAGAGTTCTGCTTGAGCCTGATTCACTGAGCAACTAAGTGGGTCTCTGTTTCTCTATATGTGTTTCTCTCCTCTCCCCTTTCCCCTCATCTCCCTTCCTGCCTCCCTCCCTCCTCTCTCTGTCTCTCTGTTTCTCTCTCTTTCTCTCCCTCTCCCTCCCTCCCTCTCTCCCTCTCTTACTCCCTCACTCCCTCACTCCCTCACTCTCTCCCTTCTTTCCCTCCCTCCCCTCCCCCCCTCTCTGATTCTATTTGTTAGAGAACAGCAAAATAGCTTACCAGTCAGAGAGCTTACCACCAAATCTGACACTTGAGCTCAGCACTTGAGACCCTGATGATGGAACGAGAGAACTGACTCCTTTAAGGTGTCCTTAGGTCTCTACATATACCCTATGGCACAAATATGCTCATGCACTAATAAATAAGTAAATTAGTTCATTAAATGCCTCTAAGTTAGGATATTATGGAATGATGCTTTGAGGTGCTGTGTGATCAAGGGGCTCCACGGTGTCAGGAAAGGGCTTAATGTGACACATTGAGTGACATTGCAGCCTCATTTGTAGATTTCAGTATTCTAAATTGAAGTTACAGGCAAATTTAAACGTAATTAAAAGTTATTCTTAGGCAAGTGTGAAGACTGATGAATAAGTCTAGACAGGCATAGACTGTATAAGAAAAGCATGTCATTTGTATCTATTATTCAGAAATAATGCTAGTATTATGTTTTAAGCATTTAGTAACTCATTGATTATATCTTAGAAAAGAAAACTTTCTTCTCTCACTCATCCTAGGCCATTATTCTTCTAGCCTCCAGCCCTCTAGTGGTTTGCCTGTACTATTGGAATGCATCTCTTCTTTGGTTCATGAGCAGATATACAAGTCTTTGTACTGTCTTTGTACAGTGTTTTTATTCTTTCTCCTTAAACAAATGTCTCATTGTTGTCTCCGAATTTCAGCCACAACACGAAAACAACATCATGGTTAGACCCTCGGTGCCTGAACAAACAGCAGAAGCCTCTGGAAGAATGTGAAGATGATGGTAAGGACTAAGGTTTTAGGATCCGCACAAAGGGGGCAAAGTACCTGTGCACATTTGCTAAGTAGTGTTCACACAGCAAATGGGTTTGTAACATTGGAGTGGTTTGTTCAATTTTTAGGAATCACATTGTAGCTTAGAATAAAGGAGGGAATCAAATAGAATTCTTTCAGAAGAACAATTCATCAAAAGACATGTACATTCCAGGATGGCTGTTGGGAATAGAAGCAGGTCAAACTTGAAAAAGCCTCGAGAGAAACTCTCCAGGAATATAGAAACCAAAGATAGTTTGATCTCTCACGCTTATTAATGGACTAGATCCTAGCCTTTGGGCAAGAAATCAGATTTCTTGGCTCTTGTTTTTTTCATAATTCTATTGTTTATTTAGTTTAGGGGCAATGGGAAGATCTTGGCACGTTAGGAATGTCTTTATAGCTTAACATGCAGCTGCAGTTTTTGAAAGGCTAGTGCTGCATCTTCATCTTCCAGACATGCCTTCTGACTATTCAAGTCTCTGATGAAAAGGATTATTTCAAGTATTTGGAGTTTTTCATTATTTCTCCAAAGCAGAAGAAGACTTAATGCAGAGCAAGCATATTCTCTTTAGCACTAGAATCTATCCCATGTCCTGTCAAGACTGCCTTCTGTTGTGAACTTATTAAAAGGTGAATGGCTTGCCTTGCTGCCCATTATACAGTCCTGGCCTTTGAATTAGTACTATAATTAACTGTGTATTAATTGCAGAATAATTATAATAATTAGTAATACACTATAATATGTATTTTAATATATAACATACATGTATATGTATGTATGTATAATAACATGTTTACCTGTGAGATACCAAAGCTTTATTAATTAGCCCTGTAGTGCACAATTGTTGCATAGACATTAGTGGTGATGTTTGGAAAAATGCAAGCTAGTATTGCAAAGTATTATACAGTTAAAAGTCTTGTACTCTGTGATTTTTCTGTTACATATGGCTGCAGATTACATTAAGTAAATATAGGTTTGCATGTTCATGTTTATTGGAATAAGTTTAAATTGGAAATACATATTTTTCTAATTTAAGAGGCACAATCCACGTGCTCATTTTACTTCGGTTGCTTGCTCCCTTAGCTGAAGAAGGAATGACTTAGGTGTGATCAGATCTGTTTCTCATACATGGGGAGTAATGGCTATCTGAGCATTCAATGATTCTGTTTAATATAATGATTCTGTTTAATATAATGCATAGGTAACCAATTTTCAAAGATGAAAAGACAACATGCTTTCTGTAGAGTATACTTTAGTACAACTTCCTGGAACAAGTTTAATCTCTTTGACAAGAGATGAGTGTACAGGCAGTTTAACCACTTTTATTACACAGGATCTTCAGGATCCACATCTATTATGAGTACATTGGGAATGTATGACAATAGATGATAGAAGTTCGCAAAACCTTTTACTGAGAAAAATGCCATGGAATAAATGCATCAAGAAGAGCGACGGAATGTTTTTGTTTTTACATTAACAGCATTTTCCTTGACACAAGTATACATCCATATCAAGTGCAGTTCATTCAGTAATTATCTCATCAACATTAGAATCATATATTTCATTCATTTAGAATGATATGTGCCTGCACAGACAGCATAAACATATAATCACACGATGGCAAGTGTCAGTTTGTAGTTTTGATGTAAACACAGGGCTGTCTTGCAGTCATGACCCAGATCAAGGAGCTCTGCTGCTCACACGTACTGTACCTGCATGGCCTTATACTCTGACCCACCTGCTGATGGGATGTTATTCATAAATATAATTACTCCTTTGGTTGTCGATCTTTGTCTAGTACCATTAGAAGTCTTGACCCTCCTTGTAGTATCAGGTCAGTGCTTTTAGTTGCCTGTGTTTTTACCCCAACAGGCTATCTCAAAGAGATTTCTGACTCAGGTTAATTAGAACTGAACTATTGACCCTATACTCGGTGCTTCCTGTGTTGGTTGGAAGTAAATGGGTACACACTCAGGAGTACAGTTGATCTGTCACCTTTCTTCACCTCCGTGTCTAATGCATGAGTCAGCTCAATTCACATGCTTCCCAAATATCTCAGAAATCCACTCCGTCTTTTCTTCCCCACCTGTAGGGCCCCTAGCTGGGTCACACATGTCCCCTACCTAGATCCCTTCCTCTGCTGCTCTCAGCAATTTTTTTTTTCCATGTCAGTGTGAGGGTATCTTTGCTGCACTGCTGGTGGCTCTCTGGTTGCTCAGTAACTCTATTCTGGTCTGCCTGTCCAGCACCCCTGCTCTGCTGTACCCTGCCTTTTGCTTTGCTCTCCCACTTGACCTCACTGAGTTGCTGCCTGACCATTGGATGCTCGGCGCTTCCTCCTTAGAATGTGGCCACCTTGCTGCCAGTTGCTGAATATCTTCTATGTGAGACATCCATCAGTTGTAGACCCTGCAGACGTGTCAATGAATCCAACAGCAAAGCCTCCGGCTCTCACAGAGCTTGAATTGGAGTGATTTTCACTGACACCCATGCACCTTTCACATTGTAACTCAGATACCATTTCCATGACCTTGGCTTCAGATACACTCATATCATTCTAGTGTGTAGTATACTCTGGAGAGTTAGGCATGGTCTTAATTTCACTGAATTTTGTTTAGCTTTTTACATGTCTTTTCTTCCAAAAGAGTCATTGTATTTGTGCCAGTTTAATAGTTGCCTAGCACAGTGACTGGCACATACTCACTGGGGGGAAAATGAACAAACCCTCGCATGAATCTTATTAGGTCATATCTAAATGGACACTCTGCATTTTATAATACCTTTGAAATTTCCTTGTTCTTAAGTGGGTATACTTATTTTATACTTATTAAAGACCTTATTTTATTTAAATGTGATAATTTTAAAAATTGCTATTCAAAACTGACTGCTCAAAAAACAAAAACAAACAACAACAACAACAACAACAAAAAAACTGACTGATCATGCCACCTAGGTATGGCAGCCTGTTTGTAGTCCCCACTAGGACGCAGAGACAGGATCCTGAGGTCAAACTAGCTACCAGCACTAACTGATGAATGGTTAGTATCTAAAACAGTCTACAGAGAATCCTGAGCACTGACATATACACTGACGTATACACAGGTTTGAACCCCCTTGCCTCTATGGTCAGGTAATTTCATTCCAATGTAGGCAACAGCCACCTGCTCTCTGTAACTGTTGAGATTTTAGCAACAAAATAAATGTTGTGTGTGGTGCCACATTCCTATTTCAGTAATAACCAACTTATTTTATTGACAGCCAGAGGGGGGTCAAAAGTGAAAGGATTTTGACTTGTTTTGCTGGCTGAAATAACTGAGCACATTTTCACTTGACTATGTCTGAACCATTGGCTTAGAACACTTACAAATCAACAAACAAACAAAAATCGGCGAGCTCTGCCATCGCGCTCCTCCAGGGCAGCCTTCAGACATCACTTCCTTGATATGTATCACCATGACATAGTTGATCTTTCTCGCCCCTCTTGAAAGGCACTGGGGACATTATACAATCCCCTTTTTCAATTTGACCTCACTCTCCATTTTCCAAGCCGCATTGCTTTTAAGTTAAGTAATGCTCTAATTGTGAGTGTAATTGCTTCTGTGATGAGAGGATTATTGAAGGATTAAAAGGACCGATATCGAAAGGGCTCACAGCTTTGTTTGCTGCAAATAAGGTCTGTAATACGTGACATCCCACTTAAGAACATGGAAACCTCAAAGGTATTTGTCATCATTTACAACCAATCAAATAACATTTTGACATGCAAGGAAATGAGCCGTCTAATTATTTTGCCAATATCAGCTATTACCGTTGTGTGATTTACACTGAGGTCAGGAGTTTACTAGCCAAAGCCAGTGAAACAAAGCACAATTCAGGTAAGGTCGCTGTAATGATGTTTTTGCTGCTGTTTTTCTAAGGGAGTTTCTCTCTTGGTGTTGGTGTCTGAATTTGTCTTTCTCTTTTCTGTCTCATTCCTGCTCTTCCTTTGGAGAAGAAGGGGTACACACCGAGGAGCTGGACAGTGAACTAGGTAATGCCTTCCACCCGCTTAATCCCCTCTGTGCCTTGGTTTACCCCTGTCCAGTCACAGTCTTCAGTTTGTCTTACCCATGAACGACAGTGCGCTTGATAACAGGCATCAGGCAGGGTTGTATGTAATACATGGTGTCTACAGCGAAATCACAGGAACAGAGTGACACTGGAAAGAGGTTAAATTAGTGATAACTGGTCCTTAAATTTAGAATCGGGAAAGAAAATGAAGGGATATTTGCCATGACCCTTGAACTTTCATGTAATCTGTCTTTGTTTCATTGCTTTATTTTATGTAGTGTGCAGGGCTGTTTATATGAATATTGTAAACAAGCCAAGTAAAGCAAAAACTCAAGAGTTAAATTTGATGATCAGTGTTCTATGTGGAATAAAGTAATTCCAGTGAGGAGCAGCATGGTTGCTGAATCTTACGATTGTATTGTGTTTAAGTCATGGGCGGTGTGCTGTGTGCTGCTGACCATGTCACTGCAGTGACTCAGGCAGCAGGTGCAGTGGTCAGTGCCATTTTCTGTATTGAGCATGTATCAGTGTAAATCAGCTCCTGACCACCTTGGCTGTTACAGTGTAGGAGTAATTTGTGTGTGTCTGTAATGCTGTTTCTTTCCCTCGCTGTTGGACTGTATAAAATTGTATTCACCATGAAGTGATAATAGTGAGATTTGAACATTTTTGAAGTTCGCTGCCGTCCACCTGAAGCTTCACTAGAGAGTAGATGGAAAAGCCCAGCCATTTTCAGTAAATTGCAGGAAAGTCGTGACTGATTGAAAAGTGGCCCATGCTTGCCCATTTTAAGTAAAAGATCACTTGACATCAGTGTATGTGGAGTCTCCTAAGATTACTGAGTCTGCTTGCATTTTATGATTGTCTTAACTCCTGGTAATGTGGATGTATTTTATAGTGATTACTGCTCTCATTTGCCTTTTGTTTTTCTACATATGTATTGGTTCACTAGGGCTGTACTATGGAACCTGGCCTTATTTTTTTTTCAACATTTGGAAGATACCTTTTTATAGCAAGCATCCTCATTCAAGCAAACTAGGGGAAAGGTGTGCTCAGAGATGTTTATTAACCAGACAGAGTCCTCAGAGCAACAGTGCTAACATGGACCCTAAGTTCCAGTTTCACATCTGAGCTATACCTGAAGGATCTCAGCTCTCTGGAATCCCCATAGCAGGCTAAAGAGTCTTGCCCATCCACCATTCATCATAGGCACAGGCCATGTGTCCTCATGAATGTTTGCTTAAAACTTAATATAATCAGTTTCTCTGTTAAATATTTTCTGACCTTTTTCGGGTTTCCAAAACTAAATGGCAAAGTCTGGGACAAACAGCTTCCTTTTTTTTTTTTTTTAAATTGATGACCTATTTCTATTTTAAGCATCAGGAGACTAATTCCTGTTATTAAGTTAATTACCACATTGGAAGTAAGAAATCTGTCTTTTCATTTCAAAATAAGTTTTAGCTTAAAAAATTCAAAAATTTTGTAAAATTGTTCCATCTGTTCCAGAATTGTTTAATTTGTGTGTGTGTGTGTTTGTATGTATACATGCTAGTACAAAGAATGCTCACTAATTGAGCCATCACTCCAGCCCCCTGCCCCATACACAGAAATACCAACTAATTGCATTTCTCAACTCCATAATGTTAAGTTGTTGATAATACAGAGAGGTTCATGTCAGGGGCACTTTCATGTATCCTCTGTGTACTTCCACCAAAGCACAGGTATACTTCCTTCTGTGTTCCTGGTATCTAACAGGTCCACAGGCAAACAGTAGTGGTTATATTAATGTTTGCCAAAATAAGAAAATCAAGTACTTATTTCTACCATTTTATTTGAAGATAATCAGGTCAATTATTTTAAGTTTTTGTAGGAGGTCTGGTCAGTTAGTCATAGCACTGCCCTTCCCTCTAACCCTTTCTTCTACCCCACAGCTGTGCAGCAATTTGCATTGTAACCTTCCCTGCTTCAATTTCACTTAAATAGCCATTTCTAGTTTTGTAAGGAGAAACTGGTTCCCAGGCATTTGAAGCTCATCAGTCCTTAAGACCTGATATTACAAATAAAGGCCATGTTATATCAATATTTACAAGTTGGACCTATCTTTCATTATAGTACTAATGTCTCCTAAACTCAAAAGACATCTTAAAATTGCAAAGTGTTTAAGAAAAGAAGGAAGAAAGGAAGGAAGGAAGGAAGGAAGGAAGGAAGGAAGGAAGGAAGGAGGTCTATCTCTTTGTTTCCAGACATAACCTGTATGGCAAATGCCGTAAAATCATTGTCTCTGGATGTGCAGCCAAATTTGAACAGAATATGAACTTTGAGTAGCAAGCTTGCATGTGTCTGTGTGCACATGTATGCCTCTATCATGCTCTGTGACTGTTGGTAACATGTAAGAACCCTCTGATTCCAAACCTGTCAGTATTTGAAAAATCCCCACAACATATCATAAGTAAAACACTACATAGACAAAATAAACAAACTGTATCGAAAACTCCAAGGGAAAAAGCACAAGTCATAATAAATGAAGATCCTCAAAATAACAGCCAATTTCACAATGGAAACTTTGAAAGCCAGAAGTGCCTAGAGCAATGCATTCCAGGCCCTAAAAGGCTATGATTGCCAGCCTATAATAACATACCCAGCAAAACTACCTACTGTCACTGAAATTGCAAGAATTTTTTTTCTATGATATAAACAGGTTTTTTTAAAATAAGCTTACAACCAACAAATCAAACCTAAACAAAATACAGGAAACAGTGTTTTCATTTAAACAAAGGAATGAGCATAGCAAAGACACTGTGGGACGACATAGGAAACCATAGTTATTAAAACACGGAGTACCACTGAGAACACAATACCACCAAAAATCAGCAATAAGACAACTGTTCAGTTGATGTCTTTAAATGTCAATGGCCTCAATTC
>NW_021604665.1:3240600-3336032 GCF_004785775.1 Grammomys surdaster | reverse complement strand
AAGACAACTGTTCAGTTGATGTCTTTAAATGTCAATGGCCTCAATTCTTCAATCAAATGACACAAGCTGAACGAATAGAGAGAGTAAGACACAAAATCCATCTATCTGTTCTCTACAATGAACACATCTTAGCTTTAACGGTAGACACCACCTTAGAGTAAAAAGATAGACCAAATTACTCTAATCAGTTGGGACCAGGAAGCAGTCAGGTATTGCTATTCTAATATTTGACTTTATGTATGACTAACTTGAATCAAAGGAAATAGATATCCTAAACAAAGTATCAGTTAACAAAGAAGACATTACAATTCGAAAGATGTATGAACCAAACTCTTACAACAAATTTCATTTTTAAAATTTGATTTAAAACTTGATTTAAAGACACAGATTCACATCCATCTTGCAATACTAGGTGGTTTCAATACTCCAGTTTCTACACTAGATGGGTCACCCAGACAGACAGACATATATACATATATACATCAGAATTTATTGATAGCACAACAAATGGACTTAATGGTTTTCTACAGAGTTACTCCTCTCAAACACTAAAGAATACATATTTTATTTAGTAGCACACAGAAGATTTTCTAAAATATACCACATTCTGAGACACTAAACAAATCTTTACAAATCAAAAAGGTTGAAATCAGTCCATGCATTCTATGTGATTACAAGGCAATGGCAAACATTTTAAATGGACAACAATCTCTAGTAAATACTCAAACCTATGGAGATTCAACAATTCATTTCTGAAGCATGATTGTGTCAAAGAAGAAATCAAGAAAAAAAATAAAATTGTCCTTCAACTGAGAGAGAATGAAAACACAACAAAGCTTTTGGGACACATTGAAAGCAGTACTAGTAGCATATTTTTTAGCTCCTAGTGCCTACATTAAAGAAGGAGAGAAGAGCACAAATAAATGGCTTAGTCAAGCAACTCAAAATTTTTGAAAACACAAAAGCAACCCAAATCCAAACCCAGTGAACAGCAAAGACAATAATAAAAGCAAACATTAATGAAATAGAAATAATACAATGAATCAATAAATCTAAGAGCTGGTTCTTTGAGAAGATAAAACAAAGTTGACCAACAAATTGGCCAAAAGAAAAATAAGAGAGAAGCTAAATTAACAGATTCAGAAGCAAACAGGAAAAACATTGCAATAGGCATCAAAGAAATTCACAATATTATAAGGGAACACTTTAAAAACCTATACTCCACTAAGCTTGAAAACCTAAAAGAAATGGATGAATTTCTAGATTGAACCAAACCAAAATTAAACCAGGAAGATATGAGCAACCTAAAGAGAACTATAACTAATGAGGAGCTTGAGATAGTAATAAAAAGCCAGAGCCAGGTGGTTTCACAGAATTCTACCACCCTTTCAAACAAGATCCAGGGAAACACAGCAAAAGAGAGGGAGGGAGAGGGAGAGAGTGGTCAATATCTCTGAACCTAGATATATCTAATAAACTACTTGCAAACAGAATATAGACAGCCATCAAAAACATTATATATCATTACCAAGTTTGTTCTATTCCTAAAATGCAGGGAGGGGTAAACACACACAAGTCAAAAAGAAAAAACCATGATAAACTACACAAATAGGTTTGAATATAAAAATCACATGATAATATTAATGAATGCAGAGAAAGCCTTTGACAAAATTCAACAAAATTTCATAAAAAATTCTAGAAAATGTGAGATAAGAGGGGGAACTTACCTCAAAATAATAAAAGATATTTATGAGAAACCCACCGCCAACATCATTCTAAACTGAGAAAAACTTGAAACAATTCCACTGAGCTCAGGAATGAAACAAAGACACATCCACTAGCTGGAGCCATGAGAAAAGAAAAGGGAATTAAAGGGATACAAATAGGGAAAGAAGAAGTCAAAGTACTCCTGTTTGCAGATGATGTAATACCATGCATTAGAGATCCCCACAGTCCTGCCAGAAAAGTTCTAGAAATGATGAACAAATTGAGCAGTGTGACAAGATATAGAATCAATTTGCACAAATTAGTACATCACCAACACACATGCAGAAAGTGAGATCATCGACACACCCCCATTCACAATAACCTCAAAGAAAATAAAATATCTTGGATAAGCCTGATCACGGACAAGAAGGGCCTCAACAATGAAAACTTCAAACCTCTAAAGAAAGACACTAGAAAATGGATAGATAGTCCATGCTCACTGGATTGGTAGATTTAATATTGCGAAAATAATTATTTTACCAAAAGCTGTTTACGGGTTCAATACAATCAAAATGAACATCCTCATCTCATGCTTCACAGAGATAGAAACAAAAATCTTAAAATTCATATAGCTCAGATAGCTGAAATAATCCTGAACAAAAATAACAATGCTAGATCAATTACCACACCAAATCTTAAGATATACTCCAACATCATGGTAATAAAAGGAATATAGTACTAGCACAAAACCAGACCTGTAGGCCACATAAACAAAATTGAAGACCCAGACATGAGTACACATAACATCAACCACTTAGTAATTGTCAGAGATGCCCAAAACATTAGCTGGAAAAACATTTTCAACAAATGCTCCTGGAGAAAGTGGATGTGCATATGCAGAAGGATGAAATCAAACTTGTACCTCTCACCTTACAGAAAAACTAACTCAAAATGGATCAAAACCTAAACGTGAAACCTGAAACATTGACTTTGCTAGATACAAATCTGAGAGACAATTAATATGATATAGCTGTAAAAAATTGACTTTCTGAATAGAACTCCATTTGCCCAGGAAAAAGCCGACAGTTGACAAGCTAAAGAAACAATCAGCTGAGGGAAGAGGAAAACCACAGTATGGGAGGGAATTTTTGCTAGATACGTATCGGGAGACAATTAATATCCAGATTATATTAAGAACTAAAAAAAACAAATGGTCAATTCAAAAATCAGGCCTAGGACTGAGCATACAGTTCTCAAGAAGGTGGAAAAAGAGGCTAAGAAATACCATTAAAATGTTTATTGTTCCTAGCAATTGGAAATGCAAATTGATAAAACTTGGAGATGTCATCTGACCCCTGTCAGAATGGCAGCCCTTCACCAAACAACTAACAAAAAAAGCTAGAGGGCTTAAGGGGAAAAAGAACCCTTATTCACTGTTGGTGGGGCTGCAAACTGGTGCAGCCACTAGGAAATCAATGTGGAGAATTCCCAAAAAGCAAAAAATAAATCTACCGTATGAGCCACTATACCATTCTTTGGGATATGCACAAAGGATTCCTGGCATCTTACTCTACAGATACTGGCTCAGCTAAGTTTATCACTATTCCAGTTATAAGAAGTAGGGATTGGAAAGGACCTAAATGCCCTATGAATGAATGATAAAAATAGATACACTATTAAATGCTATTCAGATTCAGCTGTAAAGAAAAGTCAAATCATGAACTCTTCAGGTAAATGGGTAAAACTAATAAGGATCACACTGTGTGAGGTAACCTAGACCCAGAAAATCAAATGTCATATGTGTTCTCTCTCATTCGAGCTCCTTGCTCCAAATCCTCACAAACCAAATTCTCCTCCCTCTTCAAGGAAACTAATTTTTGCAACAGATGGAGACCTTAACAGAAAATCACAACCAATCAAAATGGTCGTTGTTGGCCCTAGTCCTTTAGATGCATATATAGAATCAAATCCTGCACCTGAGGCTCAGGGAACATTGTGGAAGAGGAGTAGAAAGATTCTAAGAGCCAGAGGTTCATGAATTCTATGAGACTGTCTCCTAGGAATGTCAGAAGCTACACCCATTAAAATCTCAATAATATGAGCTGCCTGAACATGAGCTGAACAAGAAAAACAGACATGCCAATGTGGATGGGAGCTCGGGCCCATGAGGCCTCAGCTCTATACAAAGTACTTAGGTTACTAAGGATTATTTTCACCTGCTTTCAGCGGGCAAAATAATCTTCCTCAGGGAAGAACACACCAATTGGTTACTCAGTACCAACTGGCCAGCCCTGTAAACATGTATACAAATAACATTATACAGATTGAACAGGTTACATTTAGGAACATGAATATACATATGCATATGTGCATGTAACAATTAACATAAAAAAGAGGCTATGAATTTGAAAGAGCAAGAAGGTATAGGGAAGGTTTAGAGGGAAGCAAAGGATGGGGGAACGGTGTGGTTGTATTATCATCTCAAATTAAGTAGTAACTACATGATTCTTTGAATTGAAAAATAAAGCTAGTTCAAAGTAAGCAATATCTCTAGTATCGTGGTGTTCAACTCGTACTCTCTGACTAGTGATTTCTAGGAATAATGATTCACTGCGGAGGATAGTGTTACCCAGGCTTGCCTTACCTACACAGATCCTGAGAGCTTTAAAAATCAAGTTGAGTAATTGCTGCCCTGCCTGAAAGGGCTGCATGATGATACAGATGCATCCTAGGTGCTTCCTTCTGCACAAAAAGCACTCCAGTGCAACAGGACTTTCTGGAATAGAGTCATCTAATGGAATTTGGGAACCTAGTTAATAAATGAGTTTCTGACTTTGGTGTGAAACCGTAGCAGGCAGAGTTCACCATTTCCCTAGTGCCATTCCACCTCTACATTTAAAAGATCCACATAGGGAGGTGGACACTTCCAGGCCTCCAGCAGTGAAGACCAGCCTAGCCTACCTAGTGAAGCCTAGTCTTTATTCCACCCACTAGGGGGACATATAAAAGAATAATATTTGCACACAGCAATGAACTACCTTGTGTCATTTTTCTTAAGTAAGTTCTAGAAAGACAAACTGACACATATTTAAGAATGAAGTGATGGTGTGTGTGCACTTTGGACACCCATCTGGGCCTGCCATTTTAATCCACTCAGTAGTGTCTTCATTAGGAACAAGGACCAGATAAGATGCAGGCTTAATTTTCTTTCAAGGAAAGCAAAGTAAGACCACTGAGTTGAAAATTAAAAGAAAGTAATTTTTATGCGTTCTTGCATACGTGGTAAGGTAGTCTGGAAACAGAATGAGGAAGCTATAAACACTTAAAGGAAGAACTAAGTATTCAAGGAAATTTTAAGTGTTTCTATTAAAACCTAATTCAATACTTGGCTTATAATGAAGGCAGCTGGGAATGCATTTTATTGTTTTGTTTTCTTAAGTAAAATACCAGTAGACAAAGAGTCATTTTTCATGTAGAAAAGTACACAGAGCAAAGTAAAAATAATACACGTTTCTTTGTGTTAGAATACAGTTTTAATTGTGTTCAGGATATTTGAATGTGTCGCTCTCTGTTGACTGACTCAGTTGCTGAGCTCCTGAATCAGCTCCTCTTGTGCTAATATTCTTTTGTCTTTCAGAGCTTCCTGCTGGCTGGGAAAAGATTGAAGACCCTGTCTACGGTGTCTACTATGTAGAGTAAGTGCCTGTGGATAATCCACATATAGCTTTTGCACTCCTGGGCCATTGTGTATATTATACTAAACACATCTTAGCATTGTTACAAGGTTCAAAATGATATTAATTTTATAACGAAAATATAAAGAATTTAGTGAATAAGTAAATATTCACCAAACCTGAAGAAACTCAAAGGAAGTCAGTACATATGGCTTTTGTTAACTTCTGAATCAGGAGGCCCAGTGTGCATGGCAGGTGCTCAGTGAGTAGTAGTGAAGACCAGGCTATAGGAGAACTGATTAAAAACAACAAAAAGCTTGTGCTTTTTCAGAACAGCCTGACTGGCTTACTTATTTTTATGCCTAGGTCTGAACTTCACAGTAATTACTTATTTATTCACTCTGCCATCCTAAAAGGGTTAGACAAATCTTAATAATTTATGAAATTTTGTCAAGAGTAAGAAGGAAACGGAAAACTGAGATAAGATACAGGGCCTCTTATGCGTCCCTCCTGGCCTCTCCCAGGATTCTCAAGCCTTAGTGTGATCGCTTTACTATGGACTTTATTCTAACATTGGACATGAACTTTGTCATTTTACTAAAGCCATCAATTATCAGGATGCTAAAAGAAATTTTTAAAAATAACCAAAAGGTAAAATACTGAAAACATCATCAGTATCAACATATATTACAGCTTTTCCTCTGAGGAAAATGAGAGAAAACTGAAACAGTTCCTTTGAACAAGGCAAGCGCCATGTGAATTTTGTGTCATCATTATCCTTCCTGCCACAGTGAAGATAAAAGTTCTCCTTTCTCTTTCTCATGTTCCTGGCGATAAAAAGTCACTTGTATAATGCCCCTATAATAGAAGCATATTATGTAAAAATGCCAGGCTGCAATAAGATGCCGCCGTCTTATTGTAAAGCAGTTACAGGGGTTCAGCATGTCGAGTGCCCTTGACCAGGACAAGTCCTGATTCCCCTCTACAGAACAGGGAGAAATTTCAACATCAGATACAAGCAAAGCCATTTTTATTGTCCCTCATAAACTACATTTCCTTTGTGAGCTCTGAAGATCTTTTATACTAATGAACAGAGAGGCTTTTGCCGAGCAAGGCCGCACTTGCATTGGTACTTAGCTTGTGCACTTAGTAAGAAAGGACACAGCTGGGTACCACTATGAGCGGAGAAGAAACCAGGTCCTGAAGTGGGAAGACATAACTTACTAGATCTGCTTCTCTGTGTCTATTCATGCCTGATCCACAGCGCATGTTAGTGGTAGGTAATATCTTAAAATGAAATTGTCTAAAGGAACAAAGAGGCAAATATCCTTTTAATAAGAATTAAAGAGAATCTGTTCACCCTATTTGCTAAACTGTTCTTTAAAAACGTCTCATTTTCAAAAGCAATACTTAATGTTTTAAATAATAACATAATAGGTATGCCTCCAAACTTCTAATGAACTGTTGTTTTGGCTTAAGGAGTATGCATATGTACATACATGTGTTCATATACATATATGTATATGTGAAACCATCAATATATACATGCATTTATACTTAGCATAAATACAAAATAAATAAGGCTATCACACAAAAACACCCATGTGGATGATAGGTGTGTGTTGATATGTGTTATGGGGGCGGGGTGGGTGTGTTTGACTGTGCTTGCCCTGGCCTTATTAGTGTCAAAATCATCTAAAATGTCTGGGTCTTTGTCACTTTAAACACATCGAATTCATTTAGTTTGGCTATCTTTAGAGTATCATTTCCTATAGGCTGTAAATTTGGTCCTTCCTCTTGGTCATTGGGTTATCATAATTGACAGATGTTAGTGGAGTCCTTTTGGCTTCACCCTTAGGCTTCTACATACCTTGCTATGTGAAGCCATTCAGGAGTTTTGCCATTTGTAAACCACAGATGACATCACAGCTCCAGTTGAATCTTAATTCTTAGTAATTCAGAGTATACTTCTTGGTGAATTTAAGTACCTCCCCTCTCAGATGATAGCTTTGAAATATGGGTAGAGTCACTGGCTCAAATCCTCGAATTCAAAAGCAGCTGTAGCTGAGTGAGCATGCTAGTTAATTATGTCAAACCAAGAGAATTACACAGAGGTGTACTTCCCTTTCCCCCAGGAAATGCTATTGTGGCCCCACTCCCATGGTTCACAAATTCAAGGTCAATTGTTGGTTGATTAAAATTGCATGGAAAACTTTAGAAATAAATAAAATTGAAGTTTCAAGTTGGATGTCATTCATGGCATGGTAAGGTCTCTTTCCTTGCTGCTCCACAAAGCACCCTACGTGCAGCACATCTACGCCTTATGCACTGCCTGTCAACCAATCACTTGGTGGCCATCTCAGTTACAAGGTCAGCTGTCACAGTGTCATACTTTATTTAACTTCGTGATAGACCCAGAACACAAAGGTAGTGGCATGGACAATTGGATCATACTGAGGAGGCAGGCAGAAGTTCCTTTAAGTGGCTAAGGAAATTAATTATATATGGAAACTGCTAACGGCTACAGTGAATTGTTGCTGTGCTTGTTTTGTAAAATAAGCTTGGTCATAGGTGTGTACAGATGCAGAGGGAAAACTGTAGTTCATATAAGAACTATCCCGGGCTCCAGTATTCACTGGGGACTCTGGGAAGACACCCCTGTAAACAAGGGCTTTCTGCCTTGTGAGTAAGAACGCTGTTTGCCTCAGGACATTTGCTAGGAATTTCTAGTAAGATGCATTCCAACCCACCCCCTAGGTCTCACTGCACACACAGCCACAATGGGAGCTGTGTTTATGTCTTCCTATCTGCATCTCCACACCAGATCCTCTCTGCCGTGCTCCATTCCAACCAATCGACTTGCTCAGCCTTTTGCTGCTAGAATGAGTATTTCCTCCCTGAAAACTGCTTTCCTTTCTCCCCAGCCACATCAACAGGAAGACGCAATATGAAAACCCAGTCCTAGAAGCCAAAAGGAAGAAACAGCTTGAACAGCAGCAGCAGCAACAGCAGCAGCAACAGCAGCCTCAGCCACCGCAGCCGGAAGGTTGGCTTCTTTGCTGGAGGCATTTCCCTGAGCTGGGAATGTGGGGCAAAGCCTAGGCACTGACACCCCCGTGTGGTCAGAGCTGGCTCTTTCTCCTTCTCTAGCCACCCCTCCCTGTAACAGCACACCCCAGCACACTGCAGAAGGGGGCGCCCCTGCATAGCACTCAGACCTCTGCCTTGCTTTAGATGGAATTTAACCTGCAGAGCTGAGGGTGAGGGAACGTGGGCCCCTGCAGCATTTGAATGGTGATCCCTGTCTAAATCCAACACCCCTTTAACATTTAAGCAGAGTTTCTGGGCAATAGGCTTCTTTTTCATGTTCGAAGCCCTTCACAGAAGGATCTAGGTGCTTCTGGGAAGTTATGGATTCATATTCTTTACAGACATAAAATTAACCCAGGAAGGGGGGGGACATTAAATCTCCCAGTGCTTTCCCCATCTTATTCTTAGGGGCTCACTGTGCAGAATTTTTCTGGTAAATAAAAATCACAAATATCAAAACCAAGAATAATTTTGTGAGTAAGTATATTTCATTTGAGCACCATTTTTTTTTTTTTACTTTTTATTTCTTGAACCTGCTTGAAGGTTTATTAGTCAACTCATAGTTTTAATGGCTAAAAGATGAGTTATTTAATGAGTATTTCTACTAACATGTAACCATCCACTTATTAATACTTAGGGTTTTCCTAATTTTTCATTAAAATTTTTCAATGGTAGGTTTTCTACCATCTAAGTATATCACTTATGTGAATATGAACTATAATACTTTTGTTCCCACAACATTATATATAATATATATTTAATTTATTTATATATTATATGTTTTAATATATATTTTAAATATGTATGGTGCTGGAAATTGTACTCAGGACTTCAGCACACCAAGCATCTACCCAAGTACTGAGCCCTTGAACATAATCAAATACAGACCTTAGATTATCAGAATAGCCACATGTTTCTATAAATATCCACATCACGAATGTTTTAACATTAATGATACATAGTTCTTGTAATGATTACTCACCTTTGTAGGATGAAAACAGATACAGATAATATATAAATGTAGGCAATTCTGTGTGTCAATAAAACTTTATTCATGAACACTAATTTGAATCTCATAATTTTCATGTGTCAGAAAATACTCAATTTTAAATGTGAAAGGCCAGCATGGTTTGCATAGTAAGTTCCAGGACAGCCAGAGCTCCACAGAGGAACCCTGTTTCAAAAAAATCCAAATAAATAATGTCAATAGACAGATGACTGAAAAGTGTTTATGCCTTGTACTTACACAGAAGCAGACACTGAGCCCAGTGTAGCTGGCAAACCATGCTTTACTACTTAATACCCCTTACTTAACCAGCTGAAAAGCTCTCTGCCTTAATTTCCTTTTTAACTTAAGGATAACTCTTTAAAATATTTTTAAAGATAGTAGTCCCAGAAAATACAGCTGAATCTGTTAGCTAAGGGAAGCTGACTACTTTATTTACATCTTAAAGGTCACTCACTGCATGGTGTTACTGGGATCTGGCAGTGACTTCCCTTTGGGTTTCAGAAACAACAGAAGCTAGTGCCTCAGCAAAATAATGACATGTATTTCCATCCAACTTACCATGCAACACAGTTAGGCTTGGCAGACCAGCCCACCCCTCCCTCACTGAGCCTGAAGAAGGTTCTTTCTCACATGGCTGCCTTCAGACAAATCCACGAGTTAAAAAACAAAACAAAAGAAAACCAAAATTTGTTTTCACTTAAAACCTTTAAAATCTAATTTTTACCAGTTATGCCATGTTTCTTTAACGAGAGAGAGAGAGAGAGAGAGAGAGAGAGAGAGAGAGAGAGAGAGAGAGAGAGAGAGATAGAGAGAGGTGAGAGAGGTAGGTTACCAGGTCAGTTGACTGCTTCTTTTGCTCACAGACTATCTTAGAGTTTCCAGTGCTGTGAAGAGACACCATGAACAAGGTAACTCTTAGAAAGGACAACATTTCATTGACCCTGGCTTACAGGTTCAGAGTTTTAGTTCATTATCATGGCTAGAAACATGGCAGCTTCCAGGCAGACATGGTGCTGAAAACTACATCTTGATTTGAAGATACTCAGGAGAAGACTAGCATCCTCAAGAGGCTAGGAGGAAGCTCTCTTTGCTCACCCCCACAGTGACACATTTCCTCCAACAAGGCCGCACCTCTTAATAGTGCCACTTCCTGGGCCAAACATATTCAAACCACCACACCACCTACTATTGGTTCATTGGTCTGACTTTTACTAAGAAGGTAAGTGGCTTGGCCACTTTGTTCAGAGACAAATCAGAAAACTGCTTTTTTTCTGTCTTCTAGAGTGGACAGAAGATCATGTGTCTGGTGTGCCTCCTGTTGCTCCTTCCCATCCCCCGAGCAATCCAGAGCCAGCCAGGGAAGCTCCACTTCAGGGTAATGTGGGCTTTTGATTGTGTCATAGTTTTAGCTCTAGAGTATCGCTGTTAGTTTCTCCATTACACTGATCGTGTGAGTGTGAGTGTGTGTGTGTGTGTTTTATTTTGTTAATTTCCAATCAGATAGAGTCCTTTAACATGTATGAAATGACAATATTATTGTAACAGTGTGTCTATATGTACACACACACACACACACACATATATTCACTAGCTCATGTTCTTAAAAAGAATTCTTAGAGGTAAAATAAACTAAAGATTGAAAAGTACATGTCCTAGGCATACCATGTTCTTAAAGCACTAAGACTACACTTGGCATTTGTCTATATGCTTCATCTCAAGAGTCTCCCTCTTGTTTTGTTGTGTCTTGTTTTGTAGCATACTCTCACTATATAGCTCTGGATGGATTTGGAACTAGTTGTATAGACTAGGCTGGACTCAGACTCATAGCGATCCTCCTGTCTGCATCCTGTGTGCTGAGATTAAAGGCATGCTATGCCCAGAGTCCCTGATGTCCCAGGCAAGTGCTCAGCCACTGAGCCACACTCCCAGCCTTTTGGCTCTTTTTCCTTCTTAGGTTCTGTTGAACCAGACAGTGGGCTGAGAAAGTTCAGGTCCATGAACTCTCCATGGAATCAACTATTCGTATAGCCAGCCTACAGTGTAGCCTTCATGTTGATCCTCAGCCCTCAGACCTAATTAGAGTCTTTGAGGTATAAATGATAGCAAAAAAATACATTACATACGGTTTCATTCTCTAAGCTGGGTCTGTAATAAACCTTAACTTACTTTAGCTTCATTGTTTATGACTAAGTTTCACATCTTAGTTTTACACAGTATCTAGTTCTGGTAGTGGATCAAGAAAAAACCATTTTGCCAACTTGGCTTAATGGTTAATTTCTAAACTAAATTCTCTTCTGACTTTCCTTCCCAGCTCCTGGGCATTTTGTATATGTATTCTTCTGAAAACTCTCCAGCTTCCAGATTTGGTTTGGGGAGGGCTTTCTGCAGTTTCCTCTCCCCACTGTACTCCATCCCCCATCTCTGTGATAACTGATTTATTGAACCTTATTACATGCCAGAGTCTCCCTCTGTGCCTTTCACATGCATTATCCAATTTGATTACTCTTAGTAATTATTACGTTAAGTTCATACCATCTCTGTCTGTCTTTAGACATGCCACACTCCAACAAAAAGGTCTAATGGCTGGCCACAGTGTAGTAGAGCCTATATACAAATGCCCATTGTCACTAGAAATAGGTTAAGTTCTGGCTCATAACTTTTTATCATTCTACTTTTGTGGGGCACTTTATTGTATGAACTAAGTTCTACTGTTTGTACAGTGTCACTGGTTACATATTATCATTTAGGTTTAAACTTAGGACAACTGCAAAAATTAAAAATTGAATTTTTTTGGCCATTAGCCTCATTTCAAGGCTTTGCTGTCTACTTATGTGCTGTAGTGCCTGCTGTGGAGGTCAGTGTCAATACACAATATTACCAGCATTACAGTCAGTGCTGGTGGATAGCTGCCAGTCTAGAGAATTCAAGTACAGAGCTAAGAGAAAGTCTGGCCTGGCAGAGAATGTTGAAGGGTAGTTCAAGGGTGGACCTTTAAACTAAATCCCGAAGATCCTCATTCAGTGGGCATGGGTGAAAACTAAAACAAATGCATTTTAACAGCCATTCAGATGAGTTTACAGATACATAACCAGGTCTTAAAACTATCCCAGGAAGTCAGAGTCTCAGTAGACGGCATAGACCACAATAAAATGTGTGGTAATACAAAAGTCTGATATTGTCCGTATTGTTAAAATTCAGATAAGCTACATGGTGCATTTTCATGTCTTCTAATTTCACCTGTAATAAAAGTGAAAGGTACCTATACTTGGTCACTTCTTCTCAGCATTCTTCACATCCTGTTGAATCTGTTCATTGTGCCTTTCTTTAGTCATTCATTCCTTCAACAGCAGGAGTTAGGGCACCTCATACATACCAGACAGTACTCGGATTCTAAGCCCTGAATCTGCAAATGAGTCGCCATGGAGCATATATTCTAGTGATTTAGTGCGTGCTCAGTTCTCCTTCAGCATAGGCATAGGAAAACAGGAAACCAAGCCAGTCAGTGAGATATGTACTATGCTAAAGTAGTCAATTCTAAGGACAAAAATAAAGCAGGAAACAAGGCTGAAAATGTCACTGAGGCATTGCACATTTTAATGATGCAGTCCAAGAAAGTCTCAGTGACAAGTTGGTAGCTGTTGATGTCTCTGCATAACTAAAATGTGTTCATTTCAAGCTCTCTAAACTCCTGTCAGTCTTCTGTAAGGTCTTGGCCATTTGGTTTCCTTAGCCTAAAGGCCATTCTCCCTGTCCTCAATTTCTTACCTGATAATTGGCTTAGGAGTTGTCCCCCAGAAGTCCTCACTGGAGGAGCTATCCTTTTCCCCACACCTTGGCAAATGACTTTGCCTGGCAAATCCTGCTAAGTCTTGCCTCTATTTAACCACAGTTACAGGGCTGCCATTGGTTGAGTTTCCAATAAACCTTGGACTGCACTGGAGAGGAGGTTTGTGAGCAGACCTCTAACTACAGCCAATTTGAAACAGCTTTCTTTGTAAGAGCCAGAGACTTTTAAAAATATGCAATTAAAATTTGTGTGTGTGCCCAGAGACCTTTTAAAGCCTTTTAGTTATAGCTAACCAAAAATAACTTTCCTTTCTGGGTGCCAAGGCTGCTGAGTGCAGAGGTGCATGGTAACATCTTTTTCTCCTTTAAACAGATAGATAGATAGATAGATAGATAGATAGATAGATAGATAGATAGATAGATAGATAGATAGATAGATAGATGCATACATACATACACACACACACATACATGATAGAGATGGATGGATAGATAGATAGATAGATAGATAGATGCATACATACATACATACACACACACACACATACATGATAGAGATGGATGGATAGATAGATAGATAGATAGATAGATAGATAGATAGATAGATAGATAGTAGATAGAATATACACAGTAGATAGACAGTAGATAGCAGATGAGGTTATAACAAGGGCGGGACATAGGAAATGAAATTAGGAAAGAGGCAAATGGCCGCTGCTTGGGACAACCCTAGAAATTCTAATGAACCTCTTGGATGCGGAGAAGGACTTAGGAAAGCCCTGAACACAACTTTGTGGTTTAGTTCTGAAAGGCTACATTTGTTTGTTATTATTTATTTATTTGAGGCTGGCATGCTTGAGTACTCTATCTACATCATTTCTATTCACTCCACTTTGTCCTTCTCCATTTTCTCCTGTGCTCACAACTCCCTCCCAAATCCATGACCTATTCTCCTTTCACTATTACTGTTATTACATGTATGTACAAACGCACACTTATATACAACCTACTGTGTCTGTTTAGTGTCATTAGGATGTATATGTGTTTAACACTGACATCTTATGGGAAAAAAAGACTGAAAGACTGATATCTTGGGATTGGATAACCTATCAGGGAGCTTGTACCTGAAGAAAACTGATATATTCTCATTCCCCCCACCCACCCACCCCTCTCTGCAGCCATTAACGGCCTGTAATTCTAGAAGTGGGCCTGGCAGAATTTCATCCATCCGTGTTTCCATGTTTTAGCTGGTGATGTTGTCAATGTGTAGGCCTTGTTTAGGCAACCATACAGTTGAAGTGCAACTCTCTGTCATATCTAGAAGACACTACCCAGCATCAGGGATCTTGGCCCTCTGGCTCTTCAGATCTTTCTGTTCCTCTTCCATGATGTGTACTGAGCCTTAGGTTTAGAGGTTGTGTTGTAGATATATCCCTAGGGACTAGGAATCCCAGGTCATTTATTCTCTGTATTTTGACCAGATAGTATGATAGTGTCCATCTGGGGATAAAAGAAGTATTCTTGATGAATAGAAAGAACTATATTATCTGTGGACATAAGGATAAGTATTTAGGATATAGTTAGAAATTATATTGGTTTAGGAGTGTAGCAGTAGTAGGTCCTTCTCTAGGGCCTGTTATGATCTAATCAGCCAAAGTTGGATAGCTTTATAGTAGTAGGCATGGATTCCCTTCTGTTGAATGGGTAGTCCCAAAAGAGAGCTGTTGGTTACCCATAAGACAAAAGTGCTGCCATTGCAGCATGGAGAATATCTTGCTAGGCTAGTCAATGCTGAGATTCATAGGCTTTATGGCTAGGTAAGATTACTGATAATTGTTCTCCCTTGGCAGCTTGCATAGCACCTTCAGATACTTTGAGAACCAGTCCTTAGGGAAGACTGGTCCTTCCAAGTCGGTCCCAGCTCAATTCTTTCAAGTTCTATGACTAAAATGTGTGTTGTCTTCAGCAATAGAGACCTACCTTAAAATTCTGGGAGGCAACCAAGGTCAATGCCAATAGCCTATATGTTTTGAGAGGTGGGATCTTTTGTACTCTTCAACAGCTTGTGGAGAGTGATTCCCTCTGCCTAGAACTGTGGTTTCTTATTCTATGGCTCATGTGAGGAGCATGTATCCCTTAGGATGTCCCTGGGAATTATCACCCTAGGGGTGTAATTCTGTTTAAGCTATATGTGTGTATATGTCTGTATGCATCTTATATATACATACATATATGTAGATATTATATATGTGATTTTTAAGTAAGCTTATAAAATATGGTTCTCTTTGGCTTTGCAAATACCCTTGGTGTTATTTATCTTTAGAACAGGTCTGGAATTGTAGTTCAGATAGCTAAGTGCTCATCCCATAAGCATGAGGCCATGAGTGTGGGTTCCCCAGAACCCACATGAAAATGCTCAACATAGGGATATGCACTTCTCATGTCAACCCTGGCAGGGCAGAGGCAGGAGGATCCCTGAAGCTCTGAGGCCAGCCAGCCTAAAGTAATTGTTGAGCTCCAGGCCAATGAGAGATCCTGTCAAAGGACATGAGAACATGTCTGAAGATGAGACCTGAGGTTGTCTTCTGACCTCCACACATATCCACACATGTACACATGCAACCTATACATACACAGACACGCACACAAACGTATACACATGCTTTAAGACAGAGAAACCTTAGTCGAAATGGAAATTGCTTAACTAATTAGTTTATTTTGAGTAAAATGGCTGAATTTGAAGCTGTGCGCATCTTGCTGGTAACTAGTTAGCTTGAGGAGTTTCCTTTGGCTAATGTGTTTGCTGTTTTGTGATTGGTTGGTTAGTTGGTTGGTTGGTTAGTTGGTTTTGTTCTTTTTTACTATTCTAAACCAAATTTCCCAAGGGACTTTTGTTTTGTTGTTTAAAAGCAATAAACCTTAGCAATGAATACATGTTAGCTATTTCTCAAAATGTTAAAAGCTATAACTAAATAATACATGTCAGATGACATTGGAATTCCATTTGAATTAATGACCTTTAATTTTCAATATACTGTCACCTTACACTTTGTGACCATTATGTACTTCCTGATGTTATCCATGGTTTTTAATTTTAAGCCTTTCATTTGGCTAAAAATTAAAGTTTCTGCTAGTTGGCCCTTTACATAAAAGCCATGTCTATAGTAACACATAATAGTAAACACTCCAAAATAGAAAAGAAAACCTGGTGCAAAGAAAGACCATCTGCTTTCTTTAAGGAGGCTTTGGCAGCACAGTAACTATGGAACCTCATCTGAAATTTGGGGAGAATGTCACATGACTGAGACTTGGGGGGGTTGCTTTTGTTTTGTCTTCTTTTCTTTTGGACCTGAACGATGGTATGCCTGAGATAGAGCTTTAGCTGAGAGAATCCCCAACATATCAAAGCACTAGGTGGGCTTCCTGCACTGTACACCTGTAATCCTAGCTCTTGGGTGGTGAAGGCAGGAGGATCAAGGGTTCAATCTTTTTTTTATATGAGGTTGGAGACTAGCCTGAGCTACATGAAACCCTATCTTGAAAGAATGATATTCTCTGTGTATGTCAATATAACTATGCCACTCACCTCCTAAACAGGGTGTGCAGAAATAACCTTATTCCTGCAATTAAGAGAAGAATCTTTAAAATGTATTTATTTGTGTATCTATAAGTCAGGTAAGTGCAGGTGAACATAGGGAACAGAAGAGAGTGTCAGATTCCATGGAGCTGGGGTTCCAGCAGTTATGAGCTACCTTACATGATGCTGAAAACTAAACTCTTGTCTCCTGCAAGAACAACAAGTGTTCCTAACTCCTGAGCCATCTCTTTGACCCCTAAGAGTCCAAAGGCCTCCACCCATGTGCTTGAACAGCTGTCTCCTTATTGTCTCAAAGCATCCTTAGTTCATTCACAGGTTTACTCATGAATGTCCTTATCTTTTTCTCTTTCTAATCTAAACCAGGCAAACCTTTTTTTACAAGAAACCCTTCCGAGTTGAAAGGCAAGTTCATTCACACAAAGCTACGGAAAAGCAGTCGAGGCTTTGGCTTCACAGTGGTTGGAGGGGACGAACCTGATGAGTTCCTGCAGATCAAGAGCCTCGTCCTGGATGGTCCTGCCGCACTGGACGGCAAGATGGAGACAGGTGAGCCCACATGGCCACAGCATACCCCTGTAGTGAGGCCTCTGTCCATATCTGAACAAGAGCAGACAGCATCATGATATGTGTCCTTTAAACACCTAGCAATGCTTTCTTAAGAAGAAACCCCTTAGTGCAGACAAAAACCTTTGAAAGTACTCTGACCTTAGGGACCTGTTAGGTGCTATTGCATATAGTAGAGTAATAGTTTACTAAAAACATCAATCCATTTGGCTAAATGAATTCTTAACTTAGAACCCCAGTGTTTTTTCGGTGGTTATTGTATTGTCATTTACCAGAAAAGGCACTAGATGCTACAAGAAAACTTTATTACCAGTTCAAACCTGCAGTCTGCTTATGGCTTGCTCATTTCCCATCCTCACTCTACCTCCTTCTACTTTATATTAAAGTTACAGAAGAACTACAGTTGTGCTTCAACCTCATTAGACCGATGAGTCTTAGCATTATAAAAGATAGGTCAGTAAGAGGGAAGCATTCAAGGTCATTCAAGATGAGTTTAAAACCAGGTACAGTGGCACTCAGAGAGCTGCAGCCAAACAATTACAAATTGGAGGCCAGCCTGGGCTACGTAATGAGACCTTGACTCTGAAACTCCCTAAATACAAAGAGTGGGTTGTATGTGACACAGGGCCCTCAAAAGTGAACAGCAACCCAGAGATGATGTTCAGCATGTTGTAGGGTGAACACAGAGGAGGCTCTGAGAACGTGATGAGGGAACCTGGCGGGGTCGACAGTCATGGAGTAGAGAAACAGCTAGGAACTAAAACAAGCTGGGAACTTCAACAAAGTCAGTGTGTATCAGCTTCTCCTGTTGGTTTCTGGTTTTAGACTCAACTTAGATGAACGTATATACTTTCCTCTTACTGACCTGTCTTGTAGTTTTTAAGGCCCATCCTAAATGAAGGTGAAAGTGAAATTTCAGTTTTTCCATACCTGCAGTATGAAGTTGAATGAAATAGGGTTAGGTGGGGCACACACCAGAGAATACACTGAAGTAAGAATGCTACTTCCTGTGTGTGCCCAATGAGAATCTTGGGGTGTGTGGTCTGAACATTAGGAGAACGTTATTGTGGCACTATTTTTTTTGGGTGCTGTTTTTTGACCTCCAAACTTTTTCCTTTTTACAGGGGATGTAATTGTCAGTGTGAATGACACCTGTGTTTTGGGACACACACATGCTCAAGTTGTGAAAATCTTCCAGTCCATTCCCATTGGTGCCAGTGTGGACCTTGAACTCTGCAGAGGTTATCCATTGCCTTTTGACCCGGATGACCCTAATACGAGTTTAGTGACCTCGGTGGCCATTTTGGACAAAGAACCAATAATTGTAAATGGACAAGAGACCTATGATTCACCAGCGAGCCACAGTAGTAAAACAGGCAAAGTCAGCAGCATGAAGGATGCCAGGCCAAGCAGCCCTGCAGACGTGGCTTCCAACAGTTCTCATGGTTATCCCAACGATACCGTCTCCTTGGCTTCCTCCATAGCTACCCAGCCAGAGCTAATAACTGTTCACATAGTCAAAGGGCCAATGGGATTTGGCTTTACGATCGCAGATAGTCCCGGTGGGGGTGGCCAAAGAGTGAAACAGATTGTTGACAGTCCACGCTGTAGAGGCCTCAAAGAAGGGGATCTTATTGTGGAGGTGAATAAGAAGAATGTCCAGGCCCTGACGCACAATCAAGTCGTGGATATGCTGATTGAGTGTCCAAAGGGAAGTGAGGTCACACTGTTGGTGCAGCGAGGAGGTATGTAAGCTGACTTTATTCTTTGCTTTTGAAATCTGAAGTGCATTGCTTAGCTTACTAGTCTTCAATTATTTGCAGTGTTTTCTTTTTTTTTTTTTAATTAATTGAAGATTTATTTTTTTGAGATGCTAGAAATTGAGCATAGGGCTTTCAGCGTGCTAGGCTCATGCTGTGTTCCCAGGCTACATCCCCAACCTAGGTGACTTGCACTTGCATATTTGAAAATACTTTCAAAATGCCTTTTGGTTGCTTTAAACACACTTCACAATAAAGTTTATATATTGTGCACACAGAATTAGAAAGATCTGTAAAACAAATCACTGTGCCTTTTATAAAAGAAGTAAGACTTGTCTCTCAAAAACAAGAATTCTCTCGTAAGAGACTCCTATCTCTCCCTAACCTTCACAGGCTGTAGAATGTCCTTGTGAGTTCCCTTTCCCAGCCTCTGTTCTTCCTGGTCGGCTGCTTCCACTGGAATTTAGCCATGATGGCTTTGTCCTCTCCTGCCTCAGGACCTTTCTGTTTCCCTCCCCTCTGTCTGGAATGTCCTTTTCCCACTACAGTCTTTCTCTGGCCCAGTTTCTCAAGATTTCTCCCTAGGAATTTGTCTATCTCACTGTCTAAATTAACTACAGATGCATCCTAGCCCTAGCATTACAACACCTGACGCCTTTTAGAGTAATGCTGTAGAACTCAGGCCGTCTTAGTCTCCACATTAAGCCTCCTCCTCTCTTTCTTTCTTGCTCCTTGCCTAAGCTACCACGTTTCTTCCTCTCCAGCTCTCCCAGGACGTCACATGAAGAAGTACTCAGTACTGAAATGTCGTCTCACTCCTGATATTCGAATTTGTAACTAGTTGTAGCTGATTGTTGTCCATGGGAAACCTGAGGTTGCCTCTGCTGATCTCCCTCAGTGTGACGTGCCATGCATAACAGATTTGAGCCTTTGGAAAGCAGATCAATTATCAAATGTGGTTTCCTTGCAACAAAGGTGCTCACTTGAAGCTGGGTGTTGTATGATGAAAATGATTAGGGTCAGAGGAGGAAATCCGAAACACAGCACAACTGTTGAGTTGGTTAAAGTATTCTTCTAACTCTCGGGAACAGTCATCAAAACCATTGTGGAGGCCAGTGTGGTGGTGTACACCTTTGATCCCAGCAATAGAGAGTCAGAGGCAAGTATATCTGTGAGTTTAAGGGCAGCCTGGTCTACATAGTGAGTTCTAGGATAGCCAGAGCTACATAGTGAGAACCTGTCTATAATTTTAAAATTCAAAACTAAAAACAACAATAAACATTATACAGACTGATTTGGCAGAACACTCTGGTATTTATCTGAGGCCTCCTCTTGTTCTTAGACCACTTGATACCCAGAAAGCTCATCCCTAAAAGTGACCTTGGCTCACATAGACAAACTGGTGATTCAGAGTGTTCTCATCCGTATATGCACCTTTCATCTGACATCATCATGTCCTTGGGATGTAGGAAAGTGCCAGCACCTAGTAGAATGGGATTGTTCACCCTATTTGTCTCTGCTGACCCTAGTCTAGTACTCTGCCAACTTATCCTCAAGTGAACAGAGCTGATTTTGGATGCTTATCCACATGTTTGACTTGTCTACTAGGCATCTCTGATCCAACGACTGGGAACTTATACCCATGCTTCTCTCTAACCTATTTGACTCTTTGTTTCTTTTTAGTGTATTATTTCCTGGGCTTCTCTGTCATTAGGTTCACTTTTAAGGAGACCAAAAAACATAGTTTTGTGACGATCTACTAAGTCAGCCTGTATTATAATGAATTTGCCAAAAGTACTAAAGGGTTGATTATAGAAACATACATACACCTTGATGTTAACCAAGTGTATCTTTTCTTAATTCCTGGGACTCTCTCTGTTGATGCTATTAAATTTTATAACATTCATATGGAAAGATCCAGAATATATTGCCTCATTAGTCAACATCTACATGGTTTATTCTACAACCTGAGTAATTTAAAATCACGATAACAGCTCCAGTCTGTAAAGTACGCCATATACCCTGTGCTTGATTTATGTGTAGGATGGGAAGTTTGTACATCTGCAGTTGGCAGGCCATCGCCAGCTACTATTAATCTTTCTCAAAAGCATAAAAATACATTTGGCTGTGCCACACACTAGTTGTTTGCATCGGGGCTGACATTTAATCATCCCTCTGTGAGGTGGGGGGATAAAGAAGGATGTTTGATGAAGAAACAGGACAGCAGCTGGGCGAGATGAGGAAGAGAGCGGTCAGTCCACTGACTGCTCATGAATCTCATTTCTGTCATAGCTTCTGGTAAGCAGATTGATTAACTCATTAAACACGAGTTGTTTGTGATCTCAGGCATTCGTGGTGGGAGGATGGGGTTAGTGTGCTTTATAAAATGGGTTTGTTTTACTTTGGGGCAGCATTGGATGCTTGCAGCATCTATTTTCGTTCCTAAGTCCCATGTTCATTTTCGATGCTTGTCCTTGTCAAGATTTCCTCCATTTTACCTTTTACTTTTTATATTTGCCTGTCTGTTACCTCCTTCCCAGCAGTAGGGAAATTAAGTGGAGGAAGGAATAGCTTTTGTTAATTTCTGGAGTCAGTTTCCAGAGGCAGGTTTGGATTTACCAGGGTTGTTCACCCATAGGCTGTGTAGCTGAACTGTCACAGGACATCCCTAGTCTCTCAGCTAGAACTCACTCCTGCTGTTGCTCCCCTGGGGTTTGTCTGTTAGGCACAGCCCTTCTTGTCTCCATCTTCTCAAACACATCCTTCCCTCCTCCTCCCTCTGCTGTCCAGACAGGAAAGTACTTTCTTTCTATTAGGGTTTAAAATTGTGTCAGCATTTGCAGTCAGCAGTCTGCCTCCCAGTGCCAGTGTGAGCCTGTAGGCTTAGGTAATGAAGTGCTGGGATTCCCAGAGGGTGGGGTCTGTGTCTTTTTTCTTAAACCACAGGTGCTTTAGGGCAGACTGCTTCATCTACAAGTCACAGGAAAATATACTCTAATGTATTTGCTGTCAAAGAGCAATGATACACATTTAGGGGAAGATGAGACATGAAAATAGTGCCTGCGTCTTTACTATGGGCCAGGCATGTTAACATGGCACAGCAGTGCACATTCAAACACATGCATTCGTTAAACCTAGTCACACCTCATTTTTGCAACCAAAATGGAGTTAATGTCATGCATAAAGTTACTCCACGTGGGACCCTCTATGAAATGAAGTCACTTACTACTGCCTCCCTCCTGCAATAGGAAAGAATGTGGAGGGGTTTTTGGTTGGATGGTGGGTTAGTTGGTTTTTTGGGGTTTTCGTTGTTGTTGTTTTGGTTTTTGTTTTGCTTTGGTTGTTTATTTGTTGGTATGGAAGGAAACTCTTCCTAATTTAAGTAGTATATCTAGGCAAAGCAGAAATTCCTGGTTCTGTTGGGAGAGCAGGCAGAAGGCTTGTAATTCAGACAATAAATTTTGTCATTGCAAAGTGCCATTGCCCTGCACTGTCCTTAATGTTTTGCATACACTTGACCTAGAATTCCTGGAGCCCTCTGAAAAAGGTACAATATTAGTTCTGTGTTTTACAAGAAGTTGAGATCTCAAGAGTGTCAGATTTTCCCAAAACTGCACACCTGGCTAAGTTTTGGTCCAGGAATCTGGGCTCTAAAAACAGAGGAGGAGAAAAAAATAAAAAAATAAAAGTTAAAAAAAAAAACAAAAAAGAGGAGGACGAAGAGGAGGGAGAAGAGAAGGAGGTAGAAAAGAAAAAAACAGCTACTCTGGTAGCAGAACTGTTGAGTATGTTTTATGCATGGAAACTATCCCACTAGCATAGTTGTTGGGAAATTTATCTTATATATAGATGAATAAGCCTGAAGTCCACAGGCAAATAGATACTACTTAATTCTCAACAAATTCACTGATGATTTTTATTCCATTAAATCATTGGTCCAAATGGAGCAAGCAGTATCTAAGTTTATCATCTAAGCAAAGCATTTGAGTGTGTGTGTGTGTGTGTGTGTGTGTGTGTGTGTGTGTGTGTTTATATATCTGTCCATTTGTCTGTCTGTCTGTCTTACTGTATGTCTTTATGTGTGGCTTCCTCCTGAAATGATGCAAAACCATCATAATTAGGACCACAGCAAGCCATGTGCCTGAGAGTTAAACTAGGTAATCAGGTGCCTCTCTTTGCCCTCTGGTCTTGGACTGGAGAATGAATTGCAAATTGCATCACTTAAGTGTTTGACTTCCCGAATGTCTCACACTGGGCTGCTGGATCCCAGGAAGGGAACTTGAGGTTGTTCAGAGTGAGATCCTAATAGACATGAGCATTACATGTTCTCTCCAATGCTTTCTCTCTCCCTTCTTAGATCTCCAGTCTCAGAGTACATCTCACCTTCCCTCATCTCTGCCAGGCACCTTTATGGCACTTGGCTTTATACTGTTCTCATAAGAGGACTGGAAGCTTCTCCAGTCCATGCTTTGTTTAGAAGTGGATTCAAGTCAAGTCAAGGCCCTCACATCCAAGTGGCTTCCCAGCATTCAGTATAAACTCTACAGCCCTGTGTCAAGCCCTGCCATGTGATTTTCCCTCTCCCCATCCTTTCTTCTCCCATAGAGTCTCAGGACCCCCTTCTTCACATCTTCTGGCCTCTGCTCTGAGATCCTTTCATCTAAGAAGCTGACTCTGGCCATTCACATAAAGTGAAATAGCATCAATCACCATCCCTCCCTACTCGCTGGGGTTTCCTCATAGCGATTACCATGTTTCCTCCTTTAGTTTTTACACTGAAAGCATCTCACTGGATGCCTAAAAGGATAGCCACCACCCCCATGCATATACACACTTCTAGTAAAGATTATTTTGTGAAGCACACAAGAGGCCAGTTGTAGCCTATAATAATGACTAATTAGAACAAAAGCCATGCTATTCTGGCCAGCATACAATTCAATACCTATGAATTGTTTATTTCTGGAAATTTCAAGTTAGTATTTTCAGACTTTGAATGACTTTACCCTTAAAAATTATCATCTCAGGTAAGAGGCAGGGTTCTTGTGCTTACTTGGGGTCTCCATGAGAGCTGGAACCCAGCCAGTACTTTATCCTATTGCCTGAAATAGAGCCTGATACTTGAGAGTCATTCAGAAAATCACATGGATTAATGACTCTTCCTTAAGGAATCTTTACCTACACTTGGATATGTCTTAATTTCTACGACTCTTCTTTGAGAAGCCTACACCCATACTTAAACCATATGAAATTATCTTTATTAAATCCCAACTCTGTTTCATTAAGAATGAACAAATGAGATCTGCAAAGCCATGCTTCCTGAACAGAGATCATTAGCAAAATTTCCTGAGATGTAGTTACTAAAGACAGCTGAGGGAAAGGACCAACACCTCACAGCAGAACGGTGGCTACACCTGGATCTGAACTCAGATGTCTTTGTTTTCAGAGCGTGAGCACTCTCAGGACTGCTCGACAGGACGAGGAATTGTGTTTATCAAGAGCCTTTGTAAGCCACGGAGCCAAAGAATCAAGCCAGTGAATACTATAGTCGATCACTGCAGAAAGTGTTACATGGGTGTGGAGCTATTTCGTGCCGGGAGTGTGGTGCTGAAAACCCTTCATTTCACCATCTCTCTCGATGGTATACCTTAGAACAGAAGAAAATCTGATAGTGAACATGGCTTCAAAGTATGTGGAGTTCTTCTGTATGCAAGGTAGAAACCTGAGAGCTTACATGCACTCAGTTTTTGCATGTGGCATTCTGAACTCTGTGTTCACAGAACTCAAGACTTGTAGAGTGACCTGCTTAGGACAGTTCTAAGGGTGATTTTTAGGTCCTGGAATGACTTTTGAAAGATTTCAAAGGATTTCTTACAGAGCCCTAGTCTGTCTGGACTGATATTTAATGAGTTTGTCTAGTGTCATTCCGTTGCTATGACAAAACATTCTGACCAAAGGCATCTTGGAGAGGAAGAGCTTTTTTCAGCCTACGCTTCCAGGTCTCAATCCATCACCAAGTGAAGTCAGGGCGAGAACTCAAGCAGAAACCATGGAGGAACAGTGGTTGCTGGCCTGCTTCCTTTAATGCGTGCACAGCCAAGTGGCCTGCTAACTTGCTTGCTTTCTTAAATATTTCTAGATTATTTTATGTGTATGAGTATTCTGCCTCTGTGTGTGTGTGTGTGTGTGTGTGTGTGTGTGTGTGTGTGTGTGTGTGTATGTATGTATGTATGTATGTACATCACTTGAGTGTCAGGTACATGAGGAGGTCAGAAGAGGGCATCAGGTTTCTTGAAACTGGGTAGACACTATGTGGATGCTAGGAATTGAACCCAGTCCCTCTATAAGAGCAACAAGGCATCTCTAGCTTTCTTATACAACCCAGGACCACCAGGGATGACCAATGCTCACAGTGGCCTGGACCCTCCCATATCACCCAACAGTCAAAAAAATTCTTCTCACAGACATGGCTACAAGCCAGTCTTACCTAGGCTATTTTTCAGTCAAAATTCCCTCTTCTAAGGTAACTCTTAGTTATGTCAAGTTGATGTTACAAACTAACCATGACAGAGGTTAAAGTACACACACACACACACACACACACACACACACTCACACTATACTCGACTGGAAGATGACTTCACAGGTGATGGCACTCCCTGATAACCCTGACAACCTGTGTTCAATCGCTTGTCACATGGTGAAAGGAGTAAAGTGACTCCTTCAAGTTGTCCTCTGACCTACTCACTCACACACACTTTAGCACATATGTATGCATATTTGCACACACACACAAATAAATGAATAAAGCTTAGAAAAATGAAGAACAGAGGCTGGAATTATAGCTCCCTGACTAAGAGCACTTGATCTTACAGAACATCCAGGTTGAATTCACAGCAACCATGTAGTGGCTCAGAACCATCTGTAACTCCAGTTCTTTGTGATATGATGCCCTCTTCTGGCCTGCACTCCATGCATGTATGCTCACACATACTCTCAGACACACATACACATAAAATAAATACATTTTTTTAATACTGCAGGCATTGGTGTCACGTGCCTTTAATCCCAGCCTTCATGAAACAGAGGGCTCTCTCTCCTCTCTCTCTCTCTCTCTCTCTCTCTCTCTCTCTCTCTCTCTCTCTCATAAATAATAGCTAAAATTATTACCTATAAGATACATGTGATCTGCCACTTAAGCTACAAGCCATGTACAGTTTGTCAGAACTCCATCGAAATAAGAAGTTGTTGACATTTCCTCAGCATGCTGATGGGCATAGTATCTCTAACCAACCTCACAGCTTACTTAAGGTGTTTGGGCTTTGTAACACTATTGGAAGTTGAGGCCTTGGTTGGATCCAGTATGTTGCCTGATGCCTTCCAGGCTGTTAGAAGTTGTTCAAGTTAAAATTAGCAAACTTCTTGCACTTGCATGGTGCTAAGCAGGGTGGCTTTCACATTTGCTATTAAGGAGCCTCCTGGCCTTTATTAGTAATGCAGTTTGAAGTTGTTATTTTGGTTTATTGCCATGACTTAAAGTCATCAAGGATTTTATTTTGGAATTCTTCATAAAATGTTAGGTCACATTTGCATTTGAGATGACTTATACCACGATAGGAGATAAATATAAAAATGTTTCTATTTTGGTTACATTATATAATGCATAAGAATTGTCCCTCATTTTTATGTCTTGAGGAATTCTAGTTTCTTTAATTATTTTTATTGTTATTCAACTCTAAGCACAGTGCTTACTTGTTCTAGCATTTATATGCAGGGTCAGATGTAATTGAACAATTGAAGTCTATTTCTTAGCTTATCATTTTGGATGACATTGTGTGTGAGCATATGTGCTCTTGCACATGTGCAGACCCGAGGTCAACCTTGGGTATTATTCTGTAGGAGCTGTTCAGTTTGGTTTTTGTCTCATGGACCTAGAGTTTTTCTGAGTAGGTTTTGGCCCATTGGCCAGTGAGCCTTGGGGATCTTCCCGTCTCCACCTTTCCAAAATGGAGATTACAAACATGTGCTACAATGTCTGACTTTTTACATGAGTTCTGGGAATTGAACCCAGTCTCATGCTTGGCCTTTCCAACTGAGCCATCTCCTCAGCCATGTTCCTTTAATAATGCTGAGTGGTTAACACACCTCAAACTCATTTTTTTCCATAAGCCAGTCCCTCACCCCCCCCTTTGAAGGTAAATATAATATTCCAAACATATGCACATTATTTATTATAAGTATATATAGGATTTATTGTCCTCGTTAAAAAGTAGTGGCATCCCCTTGCTTTTCTGGAAGAATAGTAACATTTCATTGGCTGGGCTAGCAGTAGTAAAATTACTATTCTGCACTGCTATTTACAAAGCTGGCTGTGAATCTTAAAGACAATGATTAGTTGTCTCTTTGGGGGAAGAAATGGAAAAGGAGGGCAGGGTGACTGAAGACAACAAGCAAGAAGAATCGAGGTCAGGACCTATGTGCCAGAACCAGGAGTTGGCATGTCATATTCACAGTGTTGTTCAGTTTGGCCCAGTGGAGGAACAAGGTTACACTAATATTTGCACATCATCTGCTCAGTATGTAAGGAAGGAGGACGTTAGGAATGGCAGGGGAAGGAACAGATCTTCTGGAGCTGCTGCCGAGGTTGAGCAAGGTCTGGTGGTTCAGAGCGACAAGAGCTAAGATCAAGGGCTGTGTTAGAGTGGCAGGACACAGTCAGTGAGCTGGAGGTAGGGGTTGACAAATTTGTGTTAAAAACTAGCTAGTCAATATCTTGGGCTTTCTGGGCCTTGTAGCCTCTGTATTCACCGACTGTCTGCCCTGAACCAGGTAGAATACAAATATGAGGGTTGTTCCTGTTCTACAAACACATGATATGTCTTACTGTTCTAGTTTCAATCTGTTGTGACAAATTCCAAGAACAACTTAAGGGAGAAAAGGATTTGTTTGGCTTATACTTCCACAGTCTCATCATTGAGGGAAGTCAGAACAGAAATTCAAGTGGGACCTTGAAGACAGGCCTCCTTCTTATTCCACACATGTACCGCTCATAACCAAGGAGCTCATTTACAGGCAAGGGAGCACCACAGAAACCATGGAAGAGTGCTGTTCGCTGGCAAACCTATACTTAGTTAGCTTCCTATAAAGCCCAGGACTATCTGACGCCAGGAATGGTGCTGTGCTGTCAACAGTGGTATGGGCCTTCCTACATCAAGTAACAATCAGGACAGTCACCCACTTTATGCCCACATGTCAAGCTGATCTGGGTGATCTTTCAACTGAGATGCCATTCTCAGGTGACTTCAGGCTGTGCTGAGTTGACTAGAACACTTGCAGGCTCCAGTTTTCTTGACTCTAGTTAAAAGAGGGAAAGGGCAATAGGAAAAACCAAAAATGATCCCTGAATTTCCTGAGTCTAGAATACGGATTTGGAAACTAGAGGAGGAGCGGGCAGAGTCGTTCTGTGGAGTAGACTTCCTTCTTAGACACATTCATTGTGAGATGTCCCATTGGCATCCAAGTGCAGTGGGAATGTCTGCTGCTGTCTAGAGTCTGAAATAAGGGCAGAAGAAATATGTGTTTCTGAGCCATCATAAAATCAATGAGTGTTCTACAAACTGTTAGATATGACCAATTACTAGCCATGAAATCAATATATTAGGCTATAACTGGTATTTTTATTTTAAGTGAAAGAGAATATAAACTTATCAGAATATAAGAGAACATTGTGTACATGTTTGTGCACACCTGTACATACATGTAAATGTATATGTATAGGAATGTGTTATGTACTCCTCCTTAAGGACCAAAATCACAAGTCTTCACCCATGTAGACATTAGAGCCCTGAGGATGACTAAGGTTATTATGAACAAAATATAACGAAGGAAGAAGGGGCCAAAACAGAAACCTTGGGGGCCTATCACCCTGCAAAGTCGAGCTGAGCAGAAGGAGCCAGCAACAGCAAAATAGGTTGAAAAAGGAAGAGGAATAGGAAAACTAAAACTGTATTTCAGAATCCAAGTGTAAAGACATGTCCACGGCAGTTGTAACATCAGGAAGTAGAAACACATGAGGGCGTAGTGCTGCCTGTGGCGTAGGTAGTCTTTTGAGCACATGGGAAACCTCCTACACTGCACTGGGGTTCTCGGAACACAGTCAGCCTAGAGTGAGTAATGAGGGCTAGGGAGTTGGAGGTTGGGACAAGCCATAGGAACTGTGTCATAAAGAAGAAGAGACAAAAGAAAGATGAGCAGGGCATGTGAAGTCGTGGGAGGGGAGGACTTCTTCTTTCTTATTAGGTGGGGACATCTTGAAAGCTCATGGATATGACTTAGAAGATAGGGAATCTGGTATTTGGTATTTGGAGAACTGAGAGAAGCCAGAGTTTGCTGCTGGCTGAAGTGCTCTGAGAAGTGGAGTTCTCACAGAGGAGGAAGATTGGCCTGTGACGATCTATGTAAACTATGTAGAAAATAGACTAGATTTGGTCATTGTTTTTTCTCCTGAACATAAAATACTCAAATGTGCACATTTTTATGTGCATGTGTTTTTAGATGTGTATGAGTCATGTGTGTATGTGTAAGTGTGCACATGAACATATATGCATGTATAAATGTATGCCAGTGTTTATCTTTGTGTATCATTCCTTAGGTGATTTCCACCTTGGGTTTTGAGACAAGATCTCACCAGAGGCTAGAGCTTTCTGATTAGGATAGGACGGCCTACCACCAAGTCATAGAAATCCCTCTCTCTGCCTCCCCAATGCTGGCACCACAAGCATATGCCACTCTGTCTGGCATTTTAGAGATGTGCTTAAGATCAAACGAGTCCTTATGGTTGCAAGACAAGCACTGGACTGACTATCACCCACCCTCCATTTTCTTCTTAATTTAATTGTCCTATTAGTAATATTTATCATAAGCCTTTTGTCATTTAACCCATTCTTGGTCCCATTGAAGAATGAGGATATTCTTTCTGCACAATTATGGAATGTGAAGAGTGAAAACATTCTAACCTAGTTAATAAAGTCAAGACCAGTAGATGAATGTTACTGGAGTGACATGTGATCTCTCGGCATGCTGTAGATTTGGATGAAAGGTGAGTCAGGGAGATGACTGGGGAGCCTGTTGTGGTGACTGTGAAGCAAGAGCAGAATCTCTAATGTTGCACTGTTGACACAGGAACCTGGAATTCTTTCCTGGAAGTCTACACCTACGTTGTACATGGTTAACTGCATCCCTGGTTAGATATCAGCGGCATACCTGCCTGACAACACTGTCAGATACCCCTTACATAACAAATTGTGAGAACTGCTGAACTGAAGCTTTAAAGTCTAGGGAAGGACTTAGAGCTGGGAACAGGTGGTTCATGAACAGTATATGGCTCATCTACTTTTTAGCAATCTCTGAACAATTATTTTAACATTTGAATACATTTAGCTTAATTTAACATCAGTCCCAGGATGCCACGGGCCTGTGGTATCATCTCCTCTTATATATGGCTTCACTCTTGCATATTACCTGTCTATGGGCTGTGGTCTACAGGCAGCCCAAAACAGCACGCATGAAGACACTGATAGGGAAGGGCAATGGATAGATGTGGTACAAGGACACATAGAGACCAGCTATGGACTACTACCTAGTATTTCTTAGTACAGTGTCATCAACTCAAAATCCCAAGGAGTGGCATTATTGTTGTTGTTGTTTTTCTTCATTAATATAATTTGTTTTAACAAAAACCAAATACTCCTGGACTTTTTCTCCCATAGGTTTTCCCCCCTTTACTTAGTTATAGGTGAAGATGAGCTGTTACCAGTAACTTTGGATGTTCTCTCTTATATAAAAAAAGTATATAGTGTAGATGAAAAGGAAAACCATAATGGTAGTCCCTTCCTCCTCATTAAAGGAAGAGGTACCTTCTTGTTCTTGATTTTGAACACTCTCAAAGCTATTATATGTAATTCTAATTTTTTTCAAATCCTATTTTAATGATGGTTCTTAAACACTTTAACCTTCCTTGTAGCCCACCACCAACCAGAGGTACTGGAAAAGAAAGGATAGGGGGTGGAACTGTTTAGAAAGGTTCTTTGGAGCAACTCCCATCTGTGTTGTCTGGAAATAGCAGTTCAGTTCATAGGTTAGCAGGTGGCGTCAGCTCAATCCACTCGCAAACACTCACAGATACAACAGCCGTCCAGTTCAGTAGAGTCGGGTTAGCACCAGAGGTGACACAACCTAGCAGAGACAGCCAGGCCTCAGCTTGGGCTCAATTCAGCAGTAGAGACCAGTAGGAACACCAGAAGTTCTTGGCTGTGCCTCTGTCTTGGAATCAAAGATTAGTGAAGAAGCAAGACCCACACACATTGCACAGCTAGGTGTACCTGCAAGCCACACTCTGTCTCTGTAGAGTCCTATTTATACCCTCCAAACATTGTGTGTCCTCCATGTGTCTTGCCTCAGCATGGGTCTTGCCTCAGCATGTGCATCCAGTCAGCCAGAATCTCCAGAGTCCTGACAAATGGAACTCAACTACAAAATGTAAGGTAGACCAATACATGCGTGTTGTTAGCAAAGAATCCTTCATCACGTGTCCTTTCACATGCTTGCTTTAGCAGAGCATCCTCTCTCTGTGTCTGCTTCAGTAAAACGTTCCTTTATACATCTCTCTAGTCTTTCATCTGTGTCTACTCCAGAAAAACACTCCTTCTAGTGTTTGCCCCAGCAACACACTGTCTGACAAAACTGACTCTCCAAAGAACCCTTAAGTTTCCACTCCAATTATGTGAGACAGTTTGGCCCATGGGATACTCTTTTTATCTTTATTCCATCAAGGTAAACCACACGGTCGCTAGCGCCATATTGCATTAAAATTTTCCTGGAAAGAAGGTCTATGTGGGTCTGTAGCAGGTCTTCTGTGTCTATGTGATTGCTTCCAGTTTGGTGTTTTTATGGGATCCCTGAGCATGTGAAGGTGTGGGTCTCTTTCTTGTGCCTTTTCTTGGGCTCTTTTCCTTCTGTTTGTTTGTTTGTTTGTTTGTTTGTTTTGTTAAATCTTGATGTGTCAGTTTTTGTTTTATCTTACTCTGTTTTATTATAGTATCCGTCAGAAGCCTGTTTTTCTTTTCCAGTGGGAGACAGAAGCACTGTGGATCCAGATGGGAGGGGAGATGGGGAGGAACTGGGAGGATTAGATGGAGGGAAACCATAATCAGGATATGTAATATGAGAAAAATATCTATTTTCAATAAATGTGAAGAAAGAACAGAGGTTATAAATGGCGGGGGAGGGGGGTGGAATTGCTGAAACACTTCCTGAGTCTTCCGTTATCCCTGACAGGTGCAAACATGTTCTCCAACTTGAATGTTGCTGAGTGTTTGTTTATAATCATGCCCAGATATTAATCACAGCCCCTATCTGTGAGCACAAGACTTTAGGATTCTTAGTAGATTAGGATTCTTATTTAGTATCTTCAAAAATAGCACTGTCTCCTCACAAAGTGAGAGCTTCCTGCGGCAAAAACAAAGGCGCCTTTTTTGTGCCAAGTTGTTACCAAGGTTTGTTTTCAGTTTCTCATTAAATTTTACTGTGTTTCACGATTTCCTTATTGTTTTTTTTTCCACTTGTCACATATAAAAAATGCTACTCCAGTTGACCCAGCACACTTCAGAACCAAGCTAATCTCCCATGGATGCTGACATGTGACGTCTAGTGTGCTTACTCACGTCTGTCTTCGTGCTGTCGCATGCCTACTTCAGTTCTAGGACGCTCGCTGTCGCTTTACCTTATCCATAAACGATTCTATTGTACTACTTTGTCATCCCCATGTTTGCAGAAAGATTGTTCAGAGGCTCCTGTGTTCAGTCACAGCTTAGCAGCTGCTAGAAAGTTGCATTAGAGCTCAAAAAAGGTTCTGCAGTGAGGAAAACCCCATCATTTGCCTGTGTCAGTGATCGCCTGGCCTCATGCAACACCGGGTTTTTAATTAGTCTTCTAGTTTGTTGCTCAGTATGGTCATCAATCCTGGCATGATTAACCCTGTAAAAACTATGTTTAAAAAGACTTTCCTATAGTTGGCAAGAACGCTAGTCAGTTTTTAAAAAATCATTTGGAGATACTTAGAATTAAGTCTGTTCTCTTGTAGACATTTTTGTTGTTGTTTCTAAATTTAAAACTGGATTATGTTCTCTGGTAACTTTTGCAGTACATACCACCTACCAAAGTGACAGATGACTGCATTAAAAATAGCAACACCGCCCATGAATTAATAAAATTCTGTGTTTGTGGAATTAGTCTGCTCTGGTAAAGCAACTTTGACTTAGCATTCTGGTAAAGCAAGCTGAAGGAGGGGAAAGGCAGGTTTTCTAGTGAGCCCTTGACGCAGTACCGCTTCCCATCCCCCATTTAGAACAATGATGTCTGCAGATGTGAGGAATTCCTGTGTCCTCAAGGACAGAGTTGGTTGTGGGAGCCATTCTCTGAATCCCTTTGATACCCATTTGTGTTTGCTTGTTGCAGTTTCTGTGTTCTACTTTTTAAAATGTAAATGATATCAATTTCTCTGTTATCTGTTAGTGTTGTTGAACTGGGGCAGAAGATACATTATATCTTAGTCTCTCCTTAGTTTTCTCTTGTAACTCCTCAGTAATAGAAATATTGGTTTGGCCAGTTGTGACAGCCCCTTGTGACAGCTGCCACTAGCTGGCGGTGTAAACCCAGCCTAGACCAGCCTTAGGAAGTGTTTTTGAACTTCCAAGTTGTTATCTGAAATCTGGGTAGAAGGGACACCCTCTTATGTTGTAACCAAGATGGAATGTCACACTCTCAGCCCACTGGTGCACTGAAGGTGGAAGGTTCTGCCTTATAGCCCTTGCTTTGTCTGGATGGTGCTTGCAAAGAGAGAGGAGGTGACACTCATGGAGATGTGCTGTCACTCTGGACTTTTGACTTAGTTGTCTGCAAAGTGATTGACATGTTCTTTAGGCTGCAGTGAAAAGAAGAAAATCAGCACAGAATGGGGACCTTCCTGGTGAAGTCTCCAGTGAGATAGCTCAGGGCCTTTGGCCTCCTTTTTAAATCGTTCTGAAGACATTCTCAGTTTGCAAAGTAAGGAACTGGCAACTTATGTTCAGTTGCTCAATTCTGTTTTACAAAAATGTGCTGTTTTGTGAAATCTACACTCCAAAGAGTCCTGTAGGGAAGAGGCCCTCAAGATGAGGACAGGACAGGAGAGTGCAGGGATGGCCAAGGCAATCTTCCTCCCATGACTGCTGCTTCCAGGGACTCTTCATTTAAGGGAAGGCAGAGTCCAGGGCCATGGTTACATTTCTCTTTTGTATGCCACCCTTTACTTACTATGACATTTACTGATAAAACCATTTCAGGTAGTTCTGCCCTCTTAAAGTTGGTAGGGTAACCCAGAGCTTGTCAAATCCAAAAGCAAAAGGGAAACTGGGAGTGAGCTGTGCACATTCAGTGTGCTTCAGGATTTCTAAAATACCCAGGGCTGGTATTTTTGCCTTTGCTTTTTTGTTTTTGTTGTTGTTGTTTTGTATTTGGTTGGTTGATCTTTGTTTTTGTTTGAAAAAAATAAAAACAGTCACAGAAACTTTTTGACAGCCTTTAAAATTGTTTCCGAGTTCTTGCTGGCATTCAGATCTCCCCTTGGCATTAACTTTTAGCCTGATTTGCCAAGAAAAACAACAGGAAACAGCTAAATTCAGACAGGAGGAGGAGCAAGAGGGGCTCAGACCTCACCAGCCACAGTGAGCAGTGACTTGTGCTTCAAGGGCTAACATGGATGTCGTTTCCATCGAACTTCCTCTTCCCTACCACGCACATACTGCTCCCTTCTATAGCTTCTTCCTGGCTAACATACTCCATTCAGTGGCCTCACCAGTGCTGGATCCTTCCTGCATCTTAAACATACTTGGCCTATAAAAGTTCTTTGTAATGAGGCTCCCCTGGGGTGGGACTGCATCTGTTAGGGTGCGTGGACTGAAGCTGACTCCTACATTCTACCTGTAAGTAAATCCAGTCAGTTCAGTGTTGACTGGCTGAACAAAGTGTAAGCTCCTCTCCCAAACCTAGAGGCTGGTTTCTAGTCTCTAGAAATTGACAGAGCCAAGGAAATACCTCCTTTTCCCTCAGTAATTCACAGTCACTTAAATCACTTACCTGTTTCATCAAGAAGATATTGAAGACATTTAATATCTCCATTGGACACAAATGGGCTTCACATGATAGTACAGCCTTTGCTCTTTGGATAGCCTGACTCCTGTATAAGTGGCTTCTTTAGGTCTGACTTGCAGACTGTTTGGATAATACAGTGTCATGGACTCTGTTGTGGAATTGTCTTGCTGTTATTAACCACAACCTGTGCTATATGAAACTTCTTAAAGTTAGATTTGGTTGAGGGGGTGTATCATCAGTTGAATTAAGCAGTCTTATAATAAAGTCAAATGAAATCGCCACATCTATACAAAAGACATCAGAAATTTGTCTTCTGATTTAAAACAAAAAACAAAAACGTAGTGACAAAAGAGAAACTGACTCCCTCCTCAGGCTGTTAGGCCCTTTCCAGAGATGCATGGCTTTGCCTGCAGCTGCCAATCTTCCAGTTAGCATGTATGTGGCAACAAAAGGGAGCAATTTGGAACCTCGTAACTCCTGTTGTAATGAAAGTTTGTTTCATAAGCAAAGATAAGAAGGTCTCCCATCTCAGACTGAAAGAAAAATCCCAGAGAACATATGCGTTTCCTGGGGCTGGTAGCTGGTAGTAGGGTTTGAGCTCTGAGAAGCATGCTTGTTGTCATGGGAAGTCAGGACACAAGGTGGCACAGTGGAACCTTGTTGTGTGCCTCCGGAGTAAAGCAGCTAGAGTTGAGCTGTGCCTGGCAGCATACCAATAAATCCTGCAGCAGAGCAAGGATCTAGGGTCGTTACTTAGGTACTGCAGCGTCGCCAGTGAGAAAGTGTAGGGTCAGGTTGCCCCTCCCAGTTACCTCATCAGCGTTTCCTGGAGCCCTTGAGATATAAGCTCACTCTTTAAGATCTGCATATTTCCATCTTTGTTGGAACAAAATCTACTGAACTGAGGTGGAGATATAGTCCCGAAGCCCAGCATAGACTGATAAGGTGGACCAGAGACAATTAAGTGTGTAAACAACAATAACAAACAGAGATGTGGGCAAATACAGTTATTTTAGGAAGTGTCAACGTATCTGGCAACAAGCTGGACTTTATAAATCAATTACGATAAAAGATGTCACTTCATATCTGTTGGGGGCCTCGATCAATCCTGAGCTCCCTGTGTAAGGAAGGAGAGAAGTTGCACGCGCATAAAGCTTCGGCCTTATAGTTCCAAGATTGGGGAGCAGCCAGTGAAAATGTCCAGGGAGAAGCAAAGCATTCAGAAGTGAATGGCGGCCAAACTAGTGAAACTGAGATGGACCAAAGGCAGCTCAAATGAAGGAGGGCATGCCGGGATGCAGGGAAGAGTGTCAGATTCACTGAAATGATGCTGGGAAGCCATAGCAACATGTAGCCAAGAGCCCATGTCGATGGGTCTGCACTGCACATCCCTGGCCTCAGTGTGTATAGGAAAGGGCATGCTCAGTAAAGCTGAGGGTGGAGGGATGAAACCTTTGTGGTCATTAGGAAGTCAGTGACAATAGAGATGGAGCTTCTCAGATAGAGGCGGACATGGTGACAGAGATAAAGAAAGTCCCAGAAGCTGCTGCTTCTTCAGGATTTGGGTGTCTTGTAAAGATAAAATTCAGAATATTCCACTAGATAACTTTGTTCATCCCCTGCCTTACTTAAGCTGCTAAAAATAAGCAGCCAGGCTAAGAATCAACCATAGAGTCAGCAGTGTTGGAGGAAAGGGTCCTAGTGCAGATTTTACAACCCAGAAGCTCAGTACCAATTACAGTGACAGCTTTCCCTTGGAGGCCAGTGACCTTAAAATAGGGACACACACAGCATCCTGTTTTTGGAAAAGGAATTCTTACTGAGTTTTTCTCTCAGTATACTATTTTGAGCTATTGTTCCATAATCCCCTCCCTACTTCCTAATACTATTAAAAGGCAAACTTTGAAATTCAAAGGGACTTCTGTAGAGTTTCCAGGCCACCACAATCCCCCCCATCCCAGCAGCTTCTCCATGAGGGAACAGTTAGGAAGAGGAGGAGGAGTTAGCAAGGCCAGCCGTGAAAGTATAAGTTGAGACTTGGAGGCTGACATTCAGGGAACATTATAGAAGGTGGAAATACTTTTAGAGTGAGGTAAGACCCTCTCCCACCCCCAAAGAGTATAATTACAAACATCCTCGACCCACAATCCAGATCACTGTAAGAACTGCTTCGATTCTATCTTGAAATAGTACATCTTACTAAGGTATCCCCTGGAAAAGGATTGCCCCTGTACTGCATCATGACAGAACAGACTTTTTAAAGTGACAGTTCTTTTGCTTTCCCCTTGTGAAGGCAAGGTGCTATACTTCCCCCTACTTCTGACTCATTACCTCTTTTCTCTACACCCCATTAAAAAGAAATCCTTTTATTGTTACTGTCAGGAAACATTTGCAAAGCAGATAAAACTATTACTGGTATTGTTTCCAGCTCTTAGAGGTCAGCTGTGTAGCTTTAGACTTGCTTCGTTGCCCCCAGTCGGAAACAGAGCTGACTGTATTTTCAGAATGCACAGCTTTCAATGGGCAGTGATACTTAGAGTGATAACTTGGAGACAAGTTAAGAAATAGCTGTACAGAGAGTCCCCCTGTAGAAGAGAACCATCTTCCTAAATTCAAATCATGAATGTGGATCTGAGATAGATAGCCTAATAGACTGATGTGTGCTTGTGGATGGTAAGGCCATATTCTCAGTAGAGCTAGATGAAAATTTTTCTGTACATTTATTTTATACTGCATGGACAACTGTAGTTTTCATCTCTTCTTTGTGGTTTCCTCAGTTACTTACCTGACTGTGGGCCATAAGCCACATTGTTTAACACTTAGTATGGCCATTTTCTAATCTGCAAAGTAAAGAGGCTATTAGGAGTTACTCAGAGAGCTATGGTAAAGAGCAATGCACCAGTTCTTTTGCACATAGGTCTCATTTTTAAAGTATATATTGTATATTAGAAATAAGAAGAGAAGGCAAATTTTCTGTTCTTCAAGGTATAAGGTATACTTCCTAATATGCATGGGGTTTTGTTTCATTTCCCCCCTCCCCAATTTTCTTGCATGGTAGGCAAGCACTCTACTATTGAGCTACAGCCCCAGCCCATATGTCATATGTTCTTGAGTGAACTGTCTTTCCACTTCAGTGACCTTTTCCCCTTAGGTAACTGTTTATTTCTGAGGAATTGCTTGAATGTCATTCATCCATCCTCCCTTGGTCTTTCAGCAAGCAGCCCATGGTATTAATGACTTCAAGTCTCTCTGTGTCTGTGTCTGTGTCAGTTCAAGGCTTCTGACTTACAGGGGGAAAGCTCTGTAACCATTAGAAATCACCAGCCTCTCAGGCCATTTATTTCCTTTAGGGACATATTTATAAGGCCATATATACTGTATAGTTGAAGCCAACTTCTCTATAGCTGTTAAAACCTGTACAACTACATTCTTAATCTTCTTTGCAAGATGCCAGGTAACAAAGCTGAGAAATCCTTACTCTAGACCTCTGAATTACAAGAGTGATGCTATTTCATAGTGACCGTTATTGGCTTCCTAAGAAAAGAATCTCTTCATGTTTCTGGAGCCAATGGGTCTGGTCCTCATTCTTGGCAGCTGATACTGTGTTTACATTGAAAAATTACTCTGCAGAGTTGATGATGGTTTTTGGCTAGAGGAAAGAGAAAAAAATTCAAACAGTTGAAAGTAAAATAATTTTTTATTTTGTTTCATGGATTTAATTTTGTGATGTATTGTGTTTGTCGGATGCATCGGTGGAAATGTACCCTGGCTCCAGCTTTGCTTTGAGTCTATGTTGACACACTTATTTAGCCTGAAACAATCTTAAAAGTCATGATCCTTATTCAATCAGTCATCAGTCATTGTATGTTGTTCTCAACTTGTCCCCTGCCCCATGGTGAAACTCTGACTGTCCTTCACTTTCAGCCTATCCTTTCTGTTCCTTCCTCCCTAATGGAGTAGATTCCTTTCCTCTGTTCTTTCTCTTTGTGATAGGGTTTCCTTCTATTATGGTAGGACATACTCTTTACTCTGTTACTTTGGGTTTGTGAACACACAGTGAACCTCTCCAGGGCAAAACTCATACCCCAAGTTCCTGGATCTCCCCAGTCATGTTCTGCTCACCATACGGCAGAGGTCAGTAAATCTTGGATGAATGAATAATCTCATGCCAGATCCCTTCTTATGATTCAAGTCTTAGCCAAAGCACTGCCTCTTCCATTTACCACTTTATTGACCACACAGTTTCAAGTAGCTGTTCTCAGCCTCTTTCTCATTCACATTCTTTATTGTCATCAAAGGAGAAACTTCTCTCAGGAATTAGGTATTATAGTGTTGATTCTCTCCACAGACTGAGTGCTGTAAAACCAAGACTTCAGCCTCTTCAGTCTTGCTCACTGCTTTATACCATTTTAACTCATGACACGTAGTAGGGCTTCCATGTGGTATGTTTAATCTTGTGAGTGCACCTGTCCTGTATTCCTTCCAGCCTGAGCCCTCCCTAGCACTTACATTTTATCTGCATCAGAACAGTGGGAATTAGTGTTCTCATTGACATCTATTATATTAAATAGCCAGTTAGTAAAGAATAGTGTGCATGCCTTGTTAAAAGTATTGGTTTTCAGATTATCATAATTTCTGCTTGAATGGAGGAATCTTGTTCTCAGCCCCCTGTGCCACTCCTTGGACATCTACAGCTCAGTGGTCTCTCTTGAAAGAGAGACCCCATACAAGGTGATATACTACCTAGTAGGCACAATATTCATAACAAGCATGTTGCTTGTAAACATTAGTGTTGTGACATGTTCTCCAATGCCCAGTTTCTTCCCCCACAACCATTTTCCAGATATTTCCTTCTAGACTGTTCAAGAAAAAGGAGATGTGTCCAATGTCATGTAGAATAGTGACGTCGAGTTTTTTGAAATGCTTAAAGAAAACCAAAGTGTTTGCAATGAATAGCCATGTCTGGAGACCCGGTGGACGGAGAATGGGAACCATGCTGAAGACAGTGCCCACCAGTGTGATGTACATTTTTATTATTTGTTAGATCCTCTTTGTGTGTCACAGCGACTGCAGAATTCACCCTTTCAACACCCTTTGCCCATTTTTTTTCTTCACTCTGTTAGTCAGAGAGGGTTGCTTGACACCTCATTTCCTTTAATCCTGGAGGACACTGTTTCCAGAGAAGCCTTCTGTCCAGGCAACTGAAGATTCACTCATTGCCAGAGTGAAATGAAGTTTTTTAGCTTCCCTGATAGCTGATCTTAGAACTTCACTGTTTCATTTTGTCATTAGGGCAAGGACAAATGTTTATCTAGACAAAACTATGTGTCAGCCTGGCATGGTAGCCAGCTGTATATTTCTTGGTTTTATTCAATATTTTATTTATTTACATTTCAGATGTTATCCCCTTTCCTTATCCTCCCCCCCCCCACATTAATCCCTTATCCCATCCCTTCTCCTCCTTTTTTGCTTTTATACTGTTTAAATTACATGCAACTATTAAGGTCAGTTCTAGATTAAGGAACAGCTGTATATTTCTAATGTTCAAAAGTTGAAATAGTTCAAAGCAAGCCTGGGAGATGTATTAAGACCTTGTCTAAAAAAATAAAAACAGAACAAAAGCCAGGACTTAATATATAGCTCAGCTGGTACAGCACCAATCTGGCATGCGTGAGACCCTGGGTTCAGTCCTCTTAGGACAAGGTAGGGAAAGTGATGGATCTGCATTCATTCTCAGGGAAAGAAGTGACTCTTGCAAGCTACAGAAGCCAACGATGTCCCTAGCAAGTGTTCTCAAATATGCTGTGTTTGTCTTGCTCTAAAGGGCAGTGCAGATTTTTCTTTATTGCGGTCCCTATGTGTATATGTGTGTTCATAATGAAAGCTCTCCTTGCTGCAGGAGATAGTACTATGGATAGTAAAGGCACCTGGAATCCCAGGAGCCAAAGAAAATGGTGTTTCTGTGTCTGAGTTCCCTTGTTTCCCAAATCTTTGCATATTGCTACTTTTTCCAATAAGTTATTTGTGCCCAGCCATCATATAATTTCTTCAAAAATACATTTTTCTATGTAATAATGTGAGAGTTGTTTGGGCAGCAGAATTTATGCCCTTACTATGTAATGGGGGAGAGAGCACTCCCTGTTGTGTTAATGGGCGAGTCTACTCACTAGCAGAGCATGTGCCTTTTGTTGTCTCTGCTGGGAAGTTTAGAAATCCAAGTCCCAGGATTTTCTCACTGCAGAGATCACACTAAGGCTCACACCTTGAGTATACGCCTCCCTGTAAAAGTGTGTTGGATTCTCTTAGAAGTAGCATTTGCTGCTGCTTGGGTGCTAGGAGCAGATGGTGCCATCCATAAATGCCTTTTTTCTCCCTCTCTGGGAAACCTTCATACCTTGAGTGGACCATATGAGCCCATTAAGGCAGGGGCTGTTTGTGCCCCTATCCCTCACAAGTAATATTCAACATGGTTTATAGAGCACAACCCTCTTTCCTGCTGCCACAGTATGCACAAAGAATGAATTTGCCTAGGCAAAAACCAGGGCCATGCCAGGAAGGAGGATAACATTCCCTCCTGGAGTCTTCCCAGCGTAGGGTGGTCTGCAGGTGATCCTTTCTGGGTGAAAGCTGTGTTTACATGATTTCTAGAGCTGGGAGAATGTATTCCAAAAGTGACCCTTTGACTGCATTTGAGGGCTTTTCCCAGCTGCTTTCTGAATCGTTTTTGCTAAAATAAATTATAAATTGTAGTAAGGAAGTTTGTTCCAGCTTTCATATTTATTAGATTTTAAGATTTAATGATCATATGGGCCTAAAACAAATCTTTGATTTCCCCCTGCTCCTCCATTTTGCCAAATGGAGTGTCTTGATTTTGACTACTTAAATATTAATTTGTGGTCATAACCCATTTTTGGCTCCTGTCAAAAGGTGTGGCTTTTAAAATAAAAGTTTCAGCAACTCACTAGCAGAGAAAAACAAAGCCCTTCTTACAAAGAGGTTCTTATTTGTTGCAAAATACAATTTATCTGAGGTTAGCTCAGACCTTCTAGAACATCATTAGGCAACTTTCCTAGAGGAAACACACAAACATTCTTTACTTGGTTGTTGTTAGCTCTGTTTCTTTAATGCTGGTTGATATTATATTGTATTGTATAGTAGAAGGTCTATTAACTAATTAATTTTATTTTAAAATTGCTATCTTACTACCTTAGTGAGATCAAAATTTTAAGAAGTGATGAATAATGTCCCTACTATCAATTTGGAAACATTCACAGAAGGCAAAACTGTGTGTCTGTGTTTGCCACCTCTCTCCTGTTACATGTCTCCGTGCTGTCCACATTCAGCGTTATGTTTTGGAAACAGTCACATTGTTACCTGTAGAGAGAGAGAGCTCATTCCTTTTAACCCATGTGGAATGCTTTGTGGGTTGGTTACCCTACAGGTTATCTAGAAGTTCTGATGGTTTCCAGTTTTCCTGTCTATCAGAATGCTGCAGTGTGTGTCTTTGTGGGGGCATTGTAGAGAATATGGGATTGTTCCTCTGTGGCAGAGACTGAAAATATCCATTACCCTACAATGGTGATCTTAAGAGACAGTGACTGCCCAGATCTGAGTCTGACAAAACCACTTGGAGACTCTACAAGAAGTTTTGTGGAGGTGGGTCAGTGTGATACTGATTAAATGAGTTTAATAAAAATTGACGGTAGTGAAACTTGCCTTATTCCATTGTGTATTAATTAAGAGAAAATGTGAACATAACCGTGTAACAGTATGTAGCTTGAAGGATATGCAGTGAGTGACTCATTAATGTAATTTGATAAAGATCCATTAAGGACAGCCTGTTGACCAATAAAAGCGCCCAATTCTTTTAAATTAAAGTCATATAAAACTTGTTCCACTCAGTCTGAAATCTGTAAGTAAATCCTTCCCTAATTCTTTTTATATGTTAATTAACACAGCAAAAATGATTTTTTTTCCCTGATTGAAATCAGCTAATCCTAATCACCTTTTCATAGATGATGTCAGTTAGCCAAGGAAGGTGAAAGAACATGATGTTGGAATCCAACCAGGACAGAGGCTCTCAAAGATTTTGTATTATTTAATTGACTTCATCTTAAAAGGGAGCCTTGCTACTTCCATTCATTAGTGCAGACACTGAGTTGCAAAAGACTCCAAAGTGACCTGTCGGCTTTGCCTCACTTGCAACTGTAACGCTCTTTCTGCTCTGCCACAATTTTTTAAAATTATGTTCCTGGGGTGACTCTTACCTTGGCATCAGAAACATTAAGAAACTGTATTAGCTGGGGGTCTCTGCTCCCCTGAGGTGGGTAGGGGGCACTGGGATTGCACTTTTTTTTAATGAGGTCTTATAGGAGAGCTACTCTGTCATACCATGGTAACCTCATTTTGTGAGATCCCCGAGAGTGCCCCCAACTTCTCTGAGGACCAGTGACTCTGGCCATTCCTCACCAGCACTGTGTGCATTAGCACTGCTCATCTGAGCGGCTCCCTCCTTCCTTACAAGCTTCCACTGCTTCCTGTTCTTTTCGCTGATTTAGCATGGTTTTAGAACTGACAAGTGACTTCCTGGGGAGTTGAAATCATCAGGCTACATCAGAACTGCTTTTCAGAACCAAGCTGAAGTGTCTGAGGAGACATCCCATCCCAAATGTAGCTTTGGCATTTGTGCTGGTGAAATCTACATCTTGTGGTCAAACCCCGGCTCAGAGGTGGCAGTTGGAGGAAAGATGACTTTTCAAACACCAGTGTGTGCTTGTTTTCCTTTCTCACCCACTTCCCCACACTTGTCTGGTAACAGGGACCCCATTAGCCTGCCTCTGATTGCTGCTACTTTCCTAGAAGTGATGAGATCACTGGTTCCTTCCTGCTCTAGCCCTCCCCCTAAGGACAGGGTCTGAGGACAGCCCACCAGGTTCAGCCACCACCTTTGTCTCCTTTGCCTTTCTCCCTCTCCCTTACTGCCTTTTCTTCTCTGCTTTGTGAAATTTCCCTTTTTCCTTCCAAATGGCATGCTTACCTCTCCAGAGCCTAGTCCAAACCCAGGTCGTTTCCAGAAGCCAAGTTAGGCGGCTGCTTAGATGACTGACAGATACCAAGATGAGTGCTGATGAGCCGAGGATGCTAGACCAACTTGAACTCGGGCTCTGATGTTATCCTTCTCTGCTGGCAAAAGAACATTCATCTCTGTGTTGAGGCTGAGCTCATCCAAGCTAAAGAAGGCATTTCTTCGCCTGAAATACATAGGGGGAAAAAAAAGACAGAAAGGTGGGGGGAAATAAATTTAACCATGCTGTCCTTTAAAACTAAATATATACCCTTTTCTCTGTCCTGATTGGTCCATTTCCGTTGACAAGTGGATCGTGAGGAAAGGGAATATCCTGAACTTAATTGTAAGTTAAGTCTCCCTTAATCCAGAAGAGCATTTGAGATTCTGTCCAAGTGTTCAATTTCCCAGGCCGCTGAGGTCTGTGAATTTCTTTTCCCAGCCTCCAGGCTGCTGCAGTACAAGTCAGCATAGCTAATGCAGATAGATCTCCTGCCTCTCGCTCTCCTCCTCCCTCGCCTTTGATTCGATATGAACAGCCTGGTAACTCCGATGCTGGGGAGAAATCTGACATAACTCTGCAGATGACTAGGTGGCCATGAAACACCTGGGGATTGTTCTTTAAGAAAAGGTAACATTTATATGCTAATCATGTCTTCCCCCCACCCCCTTTGTTGCCTTTTTTTCCTAGGGCTACCAGTTCCCAAGAAGAGTCCAAAGTCGGTAAGGACTTGTCATTTACTTGGTGTTTGGAGGGGGAGGGGGAAGCGGGGAGACCCCATCGGGAGGAAGGTAAGCTGCCGGGGTTCACCTGACTAAATGTGCTTTTAGAGTGGATGCGGACTCCAGGAGAATAGGCTCATTTTATGAAGTTCTGGGGAATGTTTGATATAGATGGTATTTGGGTTTGTCTTTTAACTGTGTAGAGATGTAAAAGCAGGATGCAAAAGCCATGAGGATTAAAATAATGCAGTGTGGCTTCCCTACACAGATGCTCGCAACTCCTTTGAATGGGCGAGTTTCTGAGCTGTTTCAACTTGATACAAATGCTATTGTTTCCTTTGGGGGAGGAAGAGAGAGAAAAGGCTCCACCTGCTTGCTCACTGGCTTCTCAACTGGTGTTCGCAGGGCAGCCGTTCACATGGCTACCGGCTCTCTCCAAGATTCCTTATGCACTCGATAGTGAATTATTATTCACAAAACCAATAGCCCATGGGTTTAGAGGAGAATTGCTATGCCCGTATATGTCCATGCCTTCAGATATCAGTGTTCATTGCCCAGCACTAAGAGTAAGACGTCTCCTTACCAGGGAAATGTCCTTTGTTGTTTTGCTAGCTTTAGCAGCATTATGCTGCAGGTATGGGATTCTTTAAAAAAAAAAAAAATCAATGTTTTGCTGTCCTTTCTAATCTGGTTTCCTTGAAGATGCATTACCTACTTGGCATGCTGGCTAATAGCCTAGAGGCTATAGTGTTTTGCTTGGTCGTATGAGCTTTTACTCCCAGGGCACTAACAACAAATTAAAATGCTACTTCAAAACTCAAAATCTGTGACTTGAATGCCTGTGAAATTGAACTAGGTGGCAGAAGCTTCTTGAGTCATTAATATTAGGATGAAGAAGGGGGCTTCCTTGTAACTCAGAATATTTGAGAACAGGGGAATGAGTGGCTTTGTGCCATCCGGAGGGAGGACCTTTAAAACTTTGCAGCTTCAAGTGCTGCAGCTGAATTCTTTCCACCTGTCCGCAAACATGGCCACACCAGGCAGAAGTTTATTAAGGAGCTGAGAGGAGGGGGCTGCATGCGTTCTGAAACCCAGCTTCCTAGTTCTGCAAAGAGAGAAACCTACGGTAATCGGGGTGGCTCTGGAGGCACAGTACCGTGGCAATTGGAACACTGACGTTGAGTCTGCTTCCCTTGTCAGTTTGTGTTAATGTCCAGGCAGGAAAGCACAGAGATGCATGTGTGCATGTGTTTATTGCTGTCCCTGGGTCATTGTCAGAAACCCACTCAGCCTTCAGACAAATCAAATACAGCTGAGCTTGAGTTAGTGTGAGCTTTCCTTTTTCTCCCCACCATGGCCATTCTGTGCTGATGCATGGACCTGTTTTACACATCCCACATGCTGTGGAATCTTGACAGGGAGGTTTGCACTAATAGCAAGATTTCAGGTAGCAAGGTGTTCTCTGCTGTTTGCCCCTGTGCAGAAGAGGTTTTGTAATGTTTGTCCATTATCTTCCCTACAGTATTTCAGAATTGCCTGGCTAGCACCTCGTATGAAGCATGTACAGGGCACATGTTCATGAAGTCAGTTAAGAGAATTCTCTGGCAGTTTATTTCTGTAGTTACCATGTCATTAGTGAGCAACAAGCCAATTACTTGGGTTGCATTCCTAGGAAAAAGCTCTCTTAACTGCTTTGCCTCCAGTCTGCTGGCTCCTAATTACCACAAGCTAAGAGGGTGGTGCTGCTGGATTTAAGAGCGGGTTCCCAGCTTGGGGCTTGTCCTCACCTGGGTCCTGCTCCAGGCCAGAGATGGCAGCTTGCATGGCATGCTGGCACACTGGCAGCTGCTGCACATGATTAAGGGACTATCAGCCAAGGGCTGCTATTGGCAGGAGAGCATTGCAAACATCTGTGATCAGTGGGGGCTTGTACAGGTGGATGGAAAGCTGTTTCCCTTTCCCCAGTTTGAATTTGGATGGTGTCCTGCCAGTGGGCCAGATGATGATGGGATGTTTTCAGTGAGGTTGGAGGGAATCCACAGGGATGCTGAGTGTCCGGTGCTGGTTGAGCCGCTCAGGTAGTGACAGATAGTGTCAGTTCTGCAGGCTGCGTAGTTAAAGGTGCAGCAGTTGTACCTGGGGTGTGATCCATGTGGATTCCAGCCCAGCTCTGTGACTAGAATCTGAACCAGGTCCACACTATTGGCTGCTTGCTGAGGTTCTGACACGCTTGGCTTCCCCTGATGATGGACAGGGTCCCTATATTCCCATACTTTTTCTTTCTTTTTTAATGTTTTCAGTAATTAGGCAGTTGAGATTTTATTAGAGCAGAAGGGTTTAGCATTTTAATGTTGTTTCACCTCCTGGATTGTCCCTACAGCTTACTCTGAATAAGTAATTTAACTTACTAGATTTAGTTTAAATGCTGTTTGTGGTTTTTGTGTACTCTTGCGGGAAATTGGTGGTATCTTAATAACATTTTATTAATTTAATACCTGGATTTCTACGTCATAAATTTTTCTACCACATGACAGTAAAAAAATAAGGCACATTTGCTGTGGGGTTTTAGACTTCTCTGGAAAACTTGCATTGTAATGCAACGTAATCATTCTGACTAGAAACTTTAACTGTCAGTTTAAATTGCATGCAGAGACCTTGTGAGTGTAGGGGCTTCTGAATTCTAAATTGCACAACAGACATTGTAAGTCTGTGTTTCTGCTGGGTCACATGCCACGGTCTCCATTCTCCCTTTGTCCATTTCTTTACCTGCTCACCAGTCCTATGCCCATCCATCCATTTCTCTTCTGCTTACTCAGCCATTTATCCATCCTTTCATTCAGCACATGTAGTACTGAGGACCACTAAGTATGAAACTTGGAATGAGACAAATCAGAAACACAAATGTTTAATAACTGTCTTCTAGGTGATAATAGTGCGGGTATCCAGGAACTAAGAGAAAATATCCCTGCCTCCCAGCAGCTGGGGAGTGAAATAGGTACCACTGCATAGACAGACCTGTCTAGACCCCCTCCTCTTGGGGATTAAAGTCTGGTGAGCATATACTTGGAGAGTGAAGGAGGACTGAGTGCACACATCATGCTCGTCATGCAGCTGTCAATCCCAGTGACTGAAGTTGAATGGTAGAATGAAGAAGTGTGGCTGACCTGAAATTATTTGGAATCCCCTGGCAGACTGGGAACACCCATAGTTTTAAGCCCAGTGGCAAGATGATGTCTTCAAGATAGCAGTAGAAAGCTTCACTCCATCATTGTCCATTCCTTTTACTTGTAAGAGATGCTGAAGGAAATTTCTGGAAGGAGTCATTAAGACATGTGAGGGGGACACAAGACCTCTTAGGACGCACTGGTGATGCTTGCCTGAGTCACCATCTCTGACATGCTCTACCTCTCACACTGCACTTCTAGGCTTCACAATCCCAAAGCCACCACATGATCACATCATAGGTTCTACAGGTCACGAGAAGCAGTGCAGATGGTGTAGATGAGGGAAGAATAGATGACTTCAAAGTGTCTTGCGGCCTCCCACCTTAGTGACCAGCCCATGGGAGCCTCTACAAGTATAGACTGCCCATTTTGCCAGTTTTCTTATATTTTATGTGACTCAGATTTCCTGCTTCTGTCGAGCCAGTGTTCTGTGCCTTCACCTGTCCGTGAGACGGAATTTGACTCAGAGGCAAGAGATATAGGGACGAGGCAGAGGGGAGGAGAAGCCGGTGCTCTGGCCGTTCTCACACCTCTGATGACCTTGGCCTCATACCTCAGCAGCACTTGGATCTGCTCCTATTGCCCATGCAAATCGCTGCAGTGGCCTTGGGTCTTGGCAGATACATCAACTGTAAATAATTTGGCTTTAAAATGGATCAATTTGTCATCTTTAAGCCACATGAATTCTTTCCATCATCTAAGCTCCTAAGTGCTGTCTGTATTCATTTGTTCTTCCGAGCAAATATTTTCAGTTTACTTTATAAGAACCTCCATTTCTAAATCATTCTGTAAAATACTGATGAGGTAAATTTTTTCCCCATTTCCACTTATACAAACCACTGTGCCTTCCCAATTTCCGTGACCTGACAGTAAGTAGTATGGGAGAATCATTCATTTTAGAGAGATAGGTACAATTTCATTCTAAAAGGTTTTGTGATACAAGTTCATGGCCAAGGACTCTTAAGGAGATTTTAAAATTAAGCCCATTTTCTTCTTCCAAGTTGGCGGAGATTTAAGAATGAGGAATGAAATTCTCAGTTCAGAAATCTCATCCCAGTAGCATTAGCATGGGTGACTTGTCTGGTGCGTAGCCCCCACCCCAACCATGAACTCAAGCTGGACTGTTCTTGGGGACAATGCAGTGTTTCCAAGCTGGGGCCTTGCTGCTTTGTTTCTAAGATGTCTTATTCTCCCTCCTATCTCCCCGTGGACCTGTTAGCATTGCATCTCCTCCATCATACCTCTGCCCTAGTAGAAGCTACCTCAGTGCAGAGCAACAGTGAACTTCACAGTAGCCCATCTGCTTCCAGTCATTTCTCTGCATCCGTCTCCTCCCCAGGAGCCTGACCAAACTTCCCAGAATGCATTAACTCTAATACATTCCCATTTTAAGTGCATAAATGGATTCTTCCTCTAAAGTTAAGAATGAAGCCAGTCCTTATAGTGTCACACAAGGCGCTTGTATTATCCGGCTTCCAAGTTCATGTCCAGCTCCCTCATTCAGTCACTATTCATTCTACAGAGTCCAAGCTTATTTTTTGTGTGAGGACTTAGCACAAGCTGGGTCCATTGCCAAAATACTCTTTTATACACCCATCCATGAAACCTGCTATCCAAACGACATTGCAGTACATTGTTTTAAATATATTCTGAATGCTTGATTCATTGAGTTTCCATCTGCACACATGCATTTATACTCAGATATAAATTCCAGGCAATTAGGTAACATCTTTTTATTTATCTGTTGTTTTTCTTATTGTCTGGAACAGTGTAGGTTATTCATTTGTACTTGTTGGTCGAGTGAATAAATATGTTGCAGGTGGTCACTGCAGGCGGGCCTTGTCTGATATCCTGTTAATGCACTAAGTGTTTCTCTTCATTCATGCACAGGCTTCCTTCAACAGGACTAAAGCTACAGCCTTATAGCTGCCTGTCTTTGAGCAAGTACCTCACTTAGAAAAATGAGGTGAAGGTAGCACACAACTATAACCCCGGCAGAGGCAGGAGAATCCAGAGTTTGTACTTAGCATGGGCTACATAGTAAAACTTTCTTACACACATACACACACACCCCAAATGATTTTAATTTGAGAGCTTTATATAAATGCTATTTTTCCCTTAACCAGTTTTGGGCTCTAATAAAGGATGTCACTGAAAATGAAAAACACTTTGAAATGTTTGCATCTATGCACACAGAGTACAACTCCAAAAACCCTGAGATTTTTGTTATAGAATGGATCTTAAAATTGAGAGGAGGGGTCAGTTTTAAAACTGAACATAAAGCAGGGCTAAATCTTACCAAGGTGCAAATCCAGAAAGCTTGCAGATTACTGGGCCGTAGTCCTTCAGTATGTCACCAAGTCAAGCCAGTGAGTGATAGTTCTGTGGTTAGTTTTTGGAGCACATTCTCCAAAATTTTGGAAATTCCCCTCACTGGTATTTTCCAACTGAGAGGCCACATTGGATGACATTAAAGGGACTCAGAGGCACAGTTTGACAGAGATGCAGCTTTGCCTCTCATTTTGTTTTAAATCAGACTTCAGTGAGGTGAGAAAGGCCATTGTAATGTCAAAGCTGGCTAAAGGGTTTTCAGGAGACTTCATCTGCATTCTCCCTTTGTGGCCAAGCAAACTCTATTTAAACCTGAGGCTAAGCCCTCAGTGTCACCTCAGGCAGAGTGTCTCTGAGATAAATATCCTAGGTCCTTAGAAACCCATTTGAGCAACATGTATGACTCTGTACACAGTTCCTTTCATCGGGGTGAGAAATTCTTGACAGAAGCAGCTTAAGGAGAAGAACCGCTCATTTTGGCTCCTGAGATTTGGGGTGGGATCAGCTTAATCTCTGTCAGCGGCTGATCACATGATGGTGACAGACAAGAAGCAGAAAGGCTAGACTAGCACCAGAACAGCATTATCATCTTCAAGATCCACCCGGGAGACCCACTGGCCACATGGCACCAAAAACTCAGCAACTTGCCAACAGCACCACCAGCTGGGGACCAGGTGCTCAAACCCTTGGCTCTGTGTGGGCCACCCACTGTGTATAAAAACCAGTTATAAATCAGAAGTGCCCAACACTTTCATCAGACTCTCAGTATGACAGAGAGGAAAAGCTTAAAGAAGTTAGAGGAACACATACCGCAAAGTGTACCCCCCCCCCCCAACAGCCTCATTTTGAGTATTCTCCCAGGTATACTGTAGCATGCAGGCCTAGGGGCTGGGGGTAAGTGACCTCAAATGGAGACTGGAGCTTTCCAGATTAGAGACTTAACTCATCTGTGAAATGAACTCCGTGACGATGGGCTCATCCTACAATCATGCATTTGCCGTTCTTTTAAGGAACAAAAATAGGGTAGGCATTGGACAGGAAGAGTGTGAGTCTCCAGGCCAACTTGGCTCCTGCATTGAATGACTTGTTTTTATATTTAGAATGTCTCCTTAACAACATAAAAGTCATAGTCCATAATAATTCTGGCTACTAAAGTTCACTTGAAGATGGAAATAGCCTTTACTTTTTCTTGTAAAATGTTACCTGTTGTTATTTAAAAAAAAAAAAAGATAAGCAGTACTGAAAAGTATGAAACTAAGCATAGTACCTTTTTTTTTCCTAAATATTGCATGATATGTTTACCCCAACAGTGGGCAGATGCTATGTATGCTTTGTGATTGAGAGCTTTGTAAGAGATACAAAATGAAAGACAGCTTGCTGTTCACATCCAAAAGAAAGCTATTCTTGCCCTCAACAGCTTCAGCATGTCACCAAAAGAAGGAACAGAGTAGAGACTGATTTTTCAGAGCGTATGGGGCTGTAGAGCTGATGTCAGTGTGGAGAAGGACCTTAAAAGGTGTCAGGGTGCCTATGTCAAGTCTGTCTAGTCAGTCTATCCAGTCTATCTAGCAGAGAGCCAAGTATTTTATTGCTTGAAGAAAGAAAGGGTGATGTGTTGTATTTGCCCTGTGCTTTACCTGGTGTCTTCACCACTTCATCTTTGCATGTGAGTGACTTTCCCTCAAGTACAGAACTTTTCCAAAACCTATAGCCAGAGCTCTAGCAGACAGGAGCAAATCAAGGAGTTGAGAGGTAGCTGCCAATAAAATGCTTGCCACATGAATGTAAAAAAAAAAAACCTATGTTCCTTTGGGACTTTTCTTCATCTATTTTTTTCAAACAAGAGCTAACAGGGGGAAAGGGCCATGGATATTTCTAACAAGGGTTGAAAGATGAGGCTACCTGAGGGGAGAGCAAGGAGTAGGATTGATGATAGTCTCTGGTGACAGAGCTCCAGGGGACCGGATGGCACACAGTCAGGATCTTATGGACCTCTTTTAAAACAGCTCTGTGGTTTGTGTGATAGAGGATAGAGATGCATACACATGTGCAAGCAAGCATACACACACATCACATACACGCACACATATGTAAACACACCATCCACACATGTGCACAAGCATGCACACACACCTTTCTCCTACCTCCTGATGCACACACACCTTTCTCCTACCTCCTGATAACTAGGCACAGAAGTGACATGGTGTCTTTTGCAAAGGAGGCAGAACTCCTGTTTAGCATTTGCAGGAGTGAAACCACAGAAGGGTCTTGGTTGTTGTCTCTGTCAATTCAGAGAACATTTCATAAGATGAAAGTCTGTACTAAGCTAGTATCAGTGATCAAGAACTTGACTCTGCCTTGAAGTCAATAAAGTTCACTCTTTGAAAGCTATGTGAACTGTGGACAGTTTGGTAACAGTCTGGGAAGGCTGACCCCTGCAGGGCAATGCATATACATACATCACATTTGTTCTTTAACTTTTAAGCTCACAGTAGTATCAGTAATTCAAGAGGTGGAAAGCAACACCTTTAGAATTGATTGACAGAAAAACTATAGAAACTCTTGACCTGATGGTTCTCTGCACATGAGTACCAGTGCACATGGCTTTAGGTGTGACCTCCTAATGCTCTGATCCAATCTCTGCTGGAATGGAACTGGTAGAAGGCTTTAGAGCAGAGCAGGTATTTTATTACTAAGAGGTATGGCCTGTGGAGCCACGAGAAGCCTTTTTATCCCTGGTTATATTGCTTGTAGATAGTACAGACTTATATCTGAAACATAGTATCTTAAGTCACATATCTTAATAGAGAAGCCCAGTGCATCTTCCCAAGAATTTAAAATGAAAATCAGATTTGTTCCCCTGCTATATAGCCCAGAGAACACCATGTTCAATGGGTATATCTTTCTGACTAGTCCAGCTCTCTGTCTTTCTGCCAATCATTTGAGGGTGTATCTCCATCCAACACTTGGCTAGAAAAAGGTAGAGGCCAGAGTTTGTTGTTCTAAGCTCATATGCACATGTGTACCTGCAAAGTCAGGCTGGGAAGAGATGCCCACTGCAGAAGCCACAGCCTTCCTTTCTTGGCTCTCTCATTTGCTTTCTTACAGCAGCCACTGGAGAGGAAAGACAGCCAGAACAGCTCCCAGCACAGTGTCTCCAGTCACCGGAGCCTGCACACGGCATCCCCAAGCCACAGCACACAGGTGCTCCCTGAGTACCCACCTGCAGAAGCCCCTGCTCCAGATCAGACTGACAGTTCTGGGCAGAAAAAGCCAGATCCTTTTAAAATCTGGGCCCAGTCCAGGAGCATGTATGAAAACCGACGTGAGTAATGCCTGGGTTCCTGCTTTTCCAGGCCCTTTCCCACTGTCTAACTTCCTCTTAATAGAAGAGGCCTAGGCGTCCAGGGGATAGAGGTAAAGAAGGTGGAAAGATTCAGCTTCTCAGAGCAGATAGAATCTTCTAGTTATCTGTGTAGCCTGGATGATGTCTCCATTTTGAGGAAGCTCGAGTAAAGAGGTGGTTGCTAAGAGCCACCATCTTCAGTTCTCTCTCAAGTGGAGAGCATGGCATGCCCTGTGCTCCTGTCAGACACACCACAGAGCACCACTATGATTGTGGGTGCATGAGAAGAGCTCAGGTGCTTTCTTTGTAGCCTTGTGGATTTTTAAAATTACTGGTAATGTTTTATTTTACCCTCTTCAATCTTTACAAACATTTCCTTTAAAAAGTGGGAGGAAACCTCACAGGGGATGGTTGTAGCTTAATTATCTATACACTGGTCAGGTGTTCTGTCTTTTTATGCAATGGACTTGGAAAGATGGGCTTCAGAACTTCCCAGATCTTAAAAACCTAAAATCCCCTCCGTATTTCTTGTCTCTCTTTTTTAATGACTACTGCGGACACTTGCCATCAGTAGTCTTCATAAAATGCCCTGGACTTGGTAGAAGCATTTCAGGCCTTTAGGAGGCTTTGCTGTCACTTACATTTTTCTCTCCAGATGGTTGGTCATTATGCCCTGGAATGAAGCAGCATGCGTTAGGAGGGAAGACATTGTATTTATGACTTGGGAGAAGCTGAGAGAGAAAACAGCATTGCTTTGCCTGGCTGTCCTTAGCATGGGTTTTATCCCTAGCCATGGCTATAGTCACCTCCATGGAGACTGTAGCCCAGAAGCTGATGAGAGGTTAAGGGTTCTCCCGCTCTCACCAACCACTCTGACTTGGCTGTGCAGCATACCTGTGCTGGATGAGGGTGTTTGTAAGGCCAGCAGCCCCAAGAAGAAAAATTGACCAAACCCTTAGGTAAAAGTCAACAATTAGGGGGCACATGAGGGTCTCAACTCTTGCCAATTATCAGCTGTTAGAGGTCCCTCGAAGTATCATCAGGGTACAACAGTGAGCCATTAGATAGGCTGTTGTACTGGCTCAGCCTCACCATGATGACAAAAGCCAGCTAATTTGGAAATGGAACACACACACACACACACACACACACCCCTACCTACCTCACCCCAACTGAGGAAGATGCCACCAAACTATTCTGGAAGCCAGACTCAAGGAAATTTCTCACAGACAACACTAATAACAAAGTTGAGCATCCATTTCAGATTTTGAAATATTTGCTTATCCATAATGAGATGGTCTGAGAATGGGACCTGGGTCTAAGTTTCAAATCCAATTGTGTCTCATATATCCTTTACACTCAAAACCACAAAGTCATTTTAAACCATATTTGCAATGATTTTATTTGTGAATGTAAGCTTGATGGTATGGCCTTTTTTTCTTGTGGTGTTATGTCAGTACTTAAAAGCTTTGGGTTTTAGAGCATTTGAGGTTTTCAGATCAGGGATGCCCAACTGGTATAAACCTGGGCTTCATACCAGGAATCCTCTCTAACTGTAGTAATTTCTCTTTAAAATACCACTGAAGGAATTCCTTCCAAGGGAGAACGTTCCATATCCCCTCCACATTTCTCTCTAACCCTGTGGCTTCTTCAGTCGATGACCCAACTTCAGAGGATGTTGAGCCATCACTTTATTGACTATGTCCCTGCTTTCTTCAATATAGAACACATTATGATTGAGTTTTTCATAGTCCAATCATTTTGTGATCCAATAAATCATTCCCTGAACTACTAGCTGGTCCTCTTGGATTGACAGGATGCTCCAAGCACATGCTCAGTGGTAAGCTTATTTACCCTAAAGCAACAGTATTTCTTGGGATTTGAATATTCAACTTTTAAGAAAATTTTCACCGAGAAAAAAAAATTGGAATATCCAATATGGCCATATCCAATTGCTATAAGTACTGACATTGCTCAAGTGAAGGTGAGACAAACGTTTGGAAATCTTTCAGTTTTGCTCCTTGACTTTGTATAACATCAAAGCAATCAGGAGCATGAGGGAAAATCAATGTCTCTTTGGTGATTAGAGGTTCTGTGATCGAGTGATAGTAGCAGCCTAATGGCTGTTAAGATCTGCATAGATTTTTTTTTCTTCTCTACTAAACGAGAATAATGAAAATCTACCCGCCCCCAGTAATTCTACCACAGATGTTCTTCTTTCCATGGTACCTACTGATGAACCTATATCAATCTTGCCTTTGAATTAATATTTTGTTTAATCTCAAATTTATTTCTCCCATTGCCCTAAATTTTTTGTATTTTGCCTTTTAAGAATATTTTTTTTAAAAAAGAGAAGTATCTGGATGGAGAGAATTCCCTCCCCATTCCATGATAATAAAAGCAAATACTGAAGGAAAATTAAAGTAAGTCATAGTACATTAAATATACATATTATTCCCTTAATGTTGAAATACCTTTTCCTTTTTATTAAACTTCATTGTTAAAGGCAACATAAGTAAAGATAGACACACAGCTGACCACTTTCCTTTACATGGTCTAGGTGTTTGACGAAATTAACATCCTCTCAGTTTGGCCATCTGCCAAAACAGCAGTGTCAAAGTGATTTAATCTGAGTTACAAATGTGTTAATGAATCCCTTTGAAGGATTTCAATGTTAATTAAAGACTTAAAGTCCTTTAAATAAGCCATCTTGCCTGCTTTGTATTTTCTCTACGTAACATGCCAATTGGATGCATGTCTTTAAAAATGACATGATTGGTCTTATTAGAAGATGTTCACACAGTCACCTAGTGCACAGCAGCATTTACTATAAAAGAAACTCCAACACTTAAAAGTAAAGTATTTGCCTGTTTGTAGTATAGCTTGAAAAGAAAGCAGTCAACACTGTCATCTTAACCAGCATTAGAAAGCTGTCCTTCAGGGAGTTGTGCTTACAAGTCTTGACACCAGGAATTTAAGATGATTATAATAATTTCTATCTGTGTGTTCATTCAAAGTTGACAGATTCCGTGATTGCATCTCAAACATAAGAAAGTCTATTCTGGTTTGAACTGCCTAGAATTCACCAGGGCATGCTTCAGCCTAAGAGCAGAGTCTCTCGGATTGATGCTCCCCTAAGTCATCAGTGTTCATGTATAATGGTGGCACTCATATGCTTCCTTTTTCTCAAAAGGCAATGAGAGTTTAGACCGCCTTCTAGTGTTCATGACATGAAGCAAGGTCACTCAAGATGTTTAGAGCCTAATTAAACATAAGGAGCCTACAATGGTAATGACGTCACAGGAAGCCCTCAGTGTTCAATTAGCTTTCTGACAAGTAAAGCACCATGAAAAAAAAAAGTGAAAACTAGAACTAAGCTACAGTTCTTTGAACCCAAACCTTTATTGTGATGCTGAATTGAACATCCCCTATCAGTCACAATGAAGTTAAAATGAACTAAGAAAGAGCACATGTTAAGCTTTACACAATTGTAAAATTGATATTCCAGCTATGTCACCTTCGCCTGCGTCAGGATTGAGCAAGGGGGAAAGAGACAGAGAAATCAATTCCACGAATTTTGGAGAATGTCAGAGTAAGGATCTGCCGAAAATGTTTGCCCCTCCATTGTCATCCATCCTGTCTGATGTTCCCATCTGTCTGGGGAGAAGTCCACAGAAGCGAGGGAAGATAAAAGTACATGAAGGGGTGTTGCTAGGCTTGTATTGGCCGAGCATAAACCAGGCTTCAGATGAGATTAGGGGGTGTCGTGTGTGTTTTCACAGTCTGTACCAGTGGTGACACCAGGGCCTGGTGACCCCACTCTCACTACACTTGAAGGAAAGTCATTCTGCTACTTTAAGTGACCATGACCAATACCAGAAGCAGATTAGCTGCACAGATTGTCCCCTAGGTGAGGATTTAAGATACACACAGCTAGATCAGAGCTATGAGCTCTGTAAGGACTGGCCTCACAAAACACCAGCAGTAATAAAAATATAGTAATTTGGGGGAAATGACCTCACCCTGCTGCTCTCTAAAATACAACCTCTGAAAGTAGAGAGTGAAAACATTTTGGGGAACTAAACTTTAGTACTTTTTATACAAAGAAGTAATATCATAGAAGATAAAGTTTGAATACCATAGTATGTGTCAATATCAATTCTCAAACCAAAGTTATAATTATTTGGGTAAATGGTATTCAGTTGGTGAGAAGAATAACATTGTTAATAGGCTGAAATTAAAGTACCAGAAGGCTTTCTTTGCCACATGTCTGTGTTGGTGTTTGTGTCTGTGTTTCCTTGTTCATTGTTAAGTGTCTTTTTATATTCCAAGTCTCACAAGGCACCTTTCTTTTTCTTTTCTTTTCTTTCTTTCTTTTTTATTTATAAACTTACATTTTCTTGTTGATTCTTGAAAGGAAGCAAACCTTTTTCCCCCCTGTGGACTAACTTAGATGATTGACCTAAGTCTGTTGGGTCTCCTCCTCCGAATACCATGATAGCTGAAACCTCATTGCCACATAAAGCAGAAATGAGCTACATTTTTTTTGTCCCTGTAGGATGGAGAAATGATACTGTGTTATGTGATGCTGAAGGGAAAAAAAAAAGGCCTGGGCTAAAGGCCTCTGCAGAGGTTCTTTTATTGCACACAGAAAGCTCTAGCAGCCAAGTATACTGGCTGAAAATCACCAGTGGTCTTTTGGGGTGCTAGTTTCCTTCCTTGGATAACCCAAAAGACAGAACACTCTCTGAGTTAGCTTGTTATTTCAGTGGGGCAATTAATAGCAAGCATCATTTACTAAGCTACTCACACAGGAATGAGTGAATTATTTATATATATAAAATATGTTCAAGGAAATGATAGTCTCTAATTGTTTCAATAGGGGTCCTGTGATTATAGCTGGGTTTACCTTCCTGGGCATTTTATAAGTTAGCCTCAGCATTTATAATAAAAAGATCTAGGTACACACACCTAGGTAGAGCCCCAGCGTTCAAGTAGCTCAAGAAAGTTATCCAACTGTGAGCAAGTACAGTCTGCCTTGTACTTACCTATTGATCTTCTTCCCCTTGGGTTATCCATTTACTATGCATCTTAGGCTCAAGACAAAGCACAAAGGAACACATCTAAGCTACCACTTTCATCTTTCCTGTCCCATCATACAAAATTGGAGTAGATGTGAATTAAAATCTGCCTGGCCTGGGCAGTGGTGGCACACACCTTTAATCCCAGCACTTGGGAAGCAGAGGCAGGTGGATTTCTGAGTTCGAGGCCAGCCTGGTCTACAGAGTGAGTTCCAGGACAGCCAGGGCTATACAGAGAAACCCTGTCTCAAGAAAAAAAAAAAAAAATCTCAGGCCTGGATACTCCTACAGCCCAAAACACAATTAATGAAACAAATAAGAAAGAATGTGGGGCAGTAATTTAATGCCCCTTCAGGATTCCCTGCAACTAAATTAAAATGTATCCTCTTTAACTAAAAGTTGTATCACTTTATAGACTATAAAACACTTTGTATGTACATTAAATACTCAGTAAGGATGACATGAAAGTAACCACTTTTATTGTCTTAGTGAAGTGACAGTGCAGTTATATAGAATGAGTTCATGTACAACAAGCATTCTCTGGAATTTATTGAGAGCTTCATTTTAAAGCACTAGGTCATTACTGAGTGTTAAACATAAAATAGCAAGTTATTGAATAATGAGTTATTACTTATAATGTTTAAATACTATAGGCAAATTAAGGGAAAGCTATAATTTAGTGATGAGATACAGTTAATTGCTCAGAAGATTCTGTCCTCACTTGACTCTAAGGGATGAAGTCTGACTACTTTGGGATAATAGGACTAAAATCATATTAACCTCTATTTTTACTAGTCCTAGAGTTGTTTAGTTTTGTCATGGTGCCCGGGATCAAACCCAAGGCTTGGGAAAGGATAGGCAAGCAGTATCCCATCAAGCTGCGCATCCCACAGCCCTGTTAAGGAATTTTTTTTTCTCACAAAATTGATCTCATATCAAATTACTGGTGTCTAGTCTTGATTATGTTAGGGGAAAAGAAAATAATTAAAAATTAATTAGAAACTCTTTTTAGCCCAAATCATAATACTTATCCTCTCAGTAAAATAACAACAAATCATTTAAAGGAACATTCCATAGAGCCAACGTCTTCTCCAGAGACACGCTCACTATAGGTGACTTTATTTGTGGATGCTTGCTTTGTAGTGCAACACATAGTGATTTAATTTACTGATCCCTGTTGCAGCGATGCTGCAGGGAGGCTCTTGATGACTATTGGCTTAGCTGTCTGTGATGGTGTGAGCTAAAGTAGGAATTTATCACAGGGTCAGTAGTCCTTTGGAGAACTGCAAAGCTGACTGGCCCTGCTACTTTCTTACTTGTGCCCCTTGTCATCCAGCCATGACCTTTTCTTTAGTTGTCTGTGATGCTTTTATCTGTGCATACACCATCCATCCTGGTCCTCTTTGTACCCATCTTAGACACGTGATCCCTTTTATTTGTGAAATGATATTTCTCCCTTCTTCCTTTGCAGTTCCAGATTACCAGGAACAGGACATCTTCCTCTGGAGAAAAGAGACTGGCTTTGGATTTAGGATTCTGGGTGGAAATGAGCCAGGGGAACCTGTGAGTCTTTTATCTGCTTCCTTCCCCAGTGCTATTTGCTAAGGCTTCAAAGGAAAGTGGCAGCAATGATAGAGCACCATGATAGGAATCCAGCTAGCTGTGGCCCTTGGCTCTTTCATCTTGGGTAGTATGGATCTCATACTGGCTTTTTGTAAAGCTGCATTTGTTGTTTGTCTTAAGGAAGAAGAAAAGTAATGTTTTCTAAAGCTTTTGTGTGTGGTGGGGAGTTTCAGCAGCTGTCCCTGCACACACTAGGAAGAAGGAAAACAAAAGGCAAAGTGAGCACCATCTTAACAAAGCTCTGTGGCATCTGCAGTAGGGAGAGGCTGTGTGTACTTGGGTAGGAAGTATAGGGGTCTGTGTAGTAAATGACTAGAGCACAGAGGGAACTTCCCTAGGCAGCGGTACTGGTTCAGGAAAATGGCACCCTGTCTTTAAATAACAGAAAAAGAACACTGAACAGTGATCTAGAAACATTGAGTCTCCTCCCTGGGCCTCAGTCTCTTAGAGTAAGTTTACTTTAACATCACAATGTCCTTTGCAAGGAAAACAAAAGAAAAGAAGCCTTGATCCCTTTGGAATAAAAGCTATTATTCACTGAGCAGTTACTGTGTGTGCTGTGCTAACACATGTATCCTTTATCCAGGATGTATCCCTTGTTTTTCAAACCAGAATATAAAAGCCCCAGAAATATTAAGTAATTAGCCCAAGGTCACAGAGCTAGCATAAATGGAAGGACTGGCATACCCCAAGTCCTTCATCTTTTTGTTTCTGTCCCTCATAAACTCTAAATGTCGTGTAAAGAAAATGATAACATTATTGTCTATGAGAAGACAGAGCCACACACCAATATTTAAACTCACATTTAGTGAATGGTAAAACTGCAAAACGTTGGATATAAACATTCCTCTGTCTTCTGGTCCTGAAAGATAGAAGAAATGGGAACGTTAGGCCAGACTGCTTCATTTTATACTGTTTAGTGAAATGCCCTACTGCTAAGCAGACAGTACTAGACCCTTTAAGAGAAGAAATATTGATACAATTAGTGGAGCATAATGAAAGTGAGGTTGTTGAACAGACAGGAAATGAGGAAAAGCCTTTTCAAGTAAGAAAATAAAGCAATCGTTTTTTCCAGAGTAGAAGAAAAGTACATGATTGACAGACCACAGATGTATCTATTTCAGAGAGCCTGGTAACAAATAGTTACTCATTCCACCTTTTACAAACTGCTACAGCACCTGGCACAGTGCCTTATACACAGTAGGTGCTCAATAATTGTTTGTGGCCTGCGTGTGGATATGAATGAGTAAACTGAATTATTTCTAGAGATGCACAGGCCATCAGTCTTGATAGTAAAACCAACAGGACAGTGTTTCACCCATCATCTGATTACTCAACAGATTTATATCGGTCACATTGTGCCACTGGGTGCTGCTGACACAGACGGCCGCCTGAGGTCTGGAGATGAACTAATCTGTGTGGATGGGACACCAGTAATTGGGAAATCACACCAGCTCGTGGTCCAGCTTATGCAACAAGCTGCCAAGCAAGGCCATGTCAATCTCACAGTGAGGCGTAAAGTGGTGTTTGCCGGTATGTTTCTCATTCATTCCTCCAGACCGTGCTCTGTCTGCATCTGCCTCCCTTAGCAAGCTTCTATCTTAGCAAATGTTTGCAAATGTGATCAAGCTCAGAATTTCCAGATGGTTTGTTCCTCTCCAGCCCTGCTGTCATTCAGAAGTAGTTTAATATGCTGTTTGCATATGCTCCAGAAAAACATCCAGAAGAATGCTAGTCGACTATACATCCCCTGCCTCTTGCCTCCTCACCTACCAGAACTTAGCCTTCCTCTTCACTGGGTGTTAATCCTCATCCCAAGAGCCCATGAGGACTGTGAGAAAAGGTCAGCTCAGGATTCACAAAACAGAAGCCATGTTTGAACTGCAAAATGAGCTCGTCCTCACCCAGCACCTGGCTGTTGCTTTATTCCTCAAGGCCTTTCTCTGTCCTTCACTGGAAAGCTAAGGAGCTGGCCAGTCCCAGGGCATCCCTGATTTCCTCTGCAATTTTTAAAATACCCTTTCAGGCTCAACTCAAAAAGAACTCTTCACCAAATGCTCTCAGGTTTTAGCACCCCCTTCCTACCATGCCCGTGGCTCAGAGCGTTATTTCTGTATCTGTCTCGCCACCTTAAGAAATCTCTGACATATCTGTTCTTTCCTGAAGCATGTATCTTTACTGTTCATGTTTGCAGTCTCTACTGAAAGCCGGTGCGACAGAATCCAGAAGAAGAAGATTAACTGTTGTGTCGGTTTATTTACTTAAGAATTATGATGTGAAACCCTATGAGTTCTCTGCAGCCTTAATGTCAGTTTAGCAGTTACTTACCGATAAAGTTAGTTGGCCCTAAAAAAATACTAATGTAGCTTACTTTAAGTGGCATATAATTAGTTACAGTATGATGTGTCTAAAGGCAGCCATTGAAAACAGCCCCACTCCACCACAGACTGTGTTCTTAGAACTCATCCCAGGCCACCAAGGTCTTATAGCCTGGCGTTCCATGCAGCCAGTGGCAGTCAGCTAATTTAGTTTGAGTTAGAGGTGAGTTGAAAACTGTGATTTCCCTGGCTTAAATTAAAGTAGTAAGGCAACATAAATTTCACTCTATTGTTTCAGGTTTGTTTTGAAAGACTTAAATCTTTGGGATGTTTAGCACATTAGTTCTTTGCAGACATCATATGAAATGAAATTAGGTAAACAGATAGCAAGCAGAAAGGGGGAGAACCGGAGAGTTGTTCTTCAGTAGTGACGGTTTCACTTGGGGAAGCTGATGATATTCTAGAAATGGATAGCGGTGACATTTACATAACAATGCCACCATACACCTGTACCCCTGAGTTACGGTAACAACTGCCTGTTTGTAACATTTGTGCTTCCCATAATCAAAAACACGTATGAAAGTAAAAGCTTTGTGGATAAAGATAATCCTAGCCACAGCCTACATCAGCGAAAGCTCCTTTTGATACCTGGTTCTGCCCAGGGTGCGGACTATCTAAGAATGTTCTGCCCCATTAGCTGACAAGGCAGCAAGACAAGGAAGGCTGACTGAAGTTGGAACAGAAGCTAATGCTCTGTGTTCAGAGTAGATGTTTACAGCTGGGAGCTGGGAGAACAGTTAAGTGTACCTACCATGGGTCCTCATGAATCCATTCCTGCGAACCTTAAAGGTACAACCCCAAGCAGCTTCCTGCCCAATAAAGGAGTAAACGCTGAGCAAAAAACATGACAGGAGGCAGAGGAGGGTCTGTCTGTGAGTGAGCCTGTGAAGCTAGAACAGTTGCCTTCACTGGTAGAGCTCATACCAGAGCACTTCCTCTCACAATTCCTTCCTATGCAGGAGAAAGTCAGAACTGGATGTTGCTGTAGACTGAATGTGGCATTATGGGTATTATCATTGTACTGTCTACCCTGTAAATACCGTCTACCTCCTAAATAGAGGACTATTTAAGAGTTCTCTCTGGGGGTCAGTGTGTATAGTCTGCCTTCCTGGAGCCTGACTATTAACGTTTCCACAACAAGGCTGCTTTTCATGCCTGTATGGCAGTTCTCTGAGTCAAGGAGCCATCGTTAGCATCTTGATTTGTTTTACAGGTGGGGAAGTTGGAAGTGTGGTGGCTGGGTCCATCTTCTGGGAATCAAATGGTTTAGACACACATCTCTCTTGCAGTCCCCAAAGCAGAGAATGAGGTGCCCTCACCAGCCTCATCACACCACAGCAGCAACCAGCCTGCGTCTCTGACGGAAGAGAAGCGCACACCGCAAGGCAGCCAGAACTCACTGAACACCGTCAGCTCTGGCAGCGGCAGCACCAGTGGCATTGGCAGTGGTGGCGGCGGGGGCAGCGGTGTGGTGAGCACCGCCGTGCTGCAGCCCTATGATGTGGAGATTCGGCGTGGGGAGAACGAGGGTTTCGGGTTTGTCATCGTGTCCTCCGTGAGCAGGCCCGAGGCGGGCACAACCTTTGGTAAGTGCTAGAAAGGACTGGGCCCAGGATGGCTCAGCGGGCCTGGGGTTGGCTCAGCGGCTTAGGATGTTTACTGCCCTCCCCTTACAGAGGATCTGGGCTTGGCTCTTAACAGAAATGCCTTAATGTTTTTTCGCTTCGTATATTAAAGTCTTGATGGAGTTTATTTAGTAGGTTTTGTTGGATCCCTTTCCCCACTGCCCCCTTTTAGCTTTCTTTCTAAATGTGTGGTTATTCACAACTTAAAGCACACAAAAGATTTTTGTCAAAGTTGAATAGCAGCCCCTTGGTAATGTGAAGGATTATACAATTTTTGCCAACGAAAGACTCTAAGAAAGTTCCTAAGTAGAGGATATTAATAATAGCGGCCTCAGAAAGTCATAAGGATTTCTAAAAGCAGCAGATGTATTTAAAAATGCCTAAGAAAAATAGAGATGTAAGAAGTAAAAAAATGCCCTGTGATTCTCCCCCACCTCATCTGGCCTTTCTCTGTCCCCACCTGAAGGCTGCCTGAAGTTTTAAATGAACTTTATTGTTGCTTTAGAATCTGGCTAAACTCTGAGTTGAGTCATTTAATTTGGGGTCTTACTCAGGTCTTAGATTTTACTGAAATATGGATAATGTTTTGTAATCTCCAAATATGAACTCTCTCCTGGATCATTCACAAAGACAAACAGGAAACCAGTTGACTCTCTGAGTCTCCTTCCTGTTGTAATGGGTGTGCACCCTCCTGTCTGACTCAGTCCCTTGTCGTCCCGAGCATACGAGAAGGCAATAGGAAACACAAAGAGTTACGATACAGGCTTCAATTTTCTTTCAAATGGCTCTACCTCATAGGGCCTTGTGGCCAGAGGTCTAGGTCACTCATTGAAGTTAACAAGGGGCTACATCCCTTTAACATTCTGATCCAATAGAACCCCACTCTGTCTCCAGTTAGTCCTGATAAATTGCTTCTTGCTAACGGGGACACTCAGTTTGGTCGGCCCAGGTGTTGCTGCAGTAGCCACGCCCATTACTAACCATGCCTGTCTGAGCTGTGAAGATCAAGTCATCACAGCATGGCCCAACATATCACCCAATGCATGGCCCAACACATGGTCCAATGCATGACCCAACCCATGGCCCAACTCATGACCCAACCCATGGCCCAACTCATGACCCAACGCATGACCTGGCAGCAAGGCACCAGTTTTTATTTTGTTTTATTTTGCTTTGCTTTTAAATTACCCCAAAGACTTTTCTGCTGATTTTAAAAATAACAAGAAACAGGGGAAGGAAATCCCAAGTTGCTTTACCCCCAGATCTCCAGTGTAACCCACGGCACACTGAGCTTTACCGTAGTTCTTGTTTTCAGACTCCAGGAAAAAAAAAAAAGCAGGTATGTTGGGTGACAGGCCCTGTGTCTGATGATGAGTATTGAATGTTCCTGCTCACAGTTGGATCTTTTGATTATTTTCCTTGGGTTCTTACAATCAACAAATTGAACTTTCCCTAACGCCTTGCACGGGACTGCTGAGCTATTCAGAGCCTTTCTTCATGGCTGCCATTTGAGACTCCTGTGCTGGAGGTTGGCCTTGGAGCTAAGCTGTATATACTCAGGACCATGGATTCCATGCGCACACCTTCTGCTGCACCTCCTGCCTACATTCACTGACAGCTCACTTGCTTTTTAAAATTCTTTGAATTTGGCATTCTATGTAGAGACACAGACCAGTCAGTTCCTCCATTCAGATTTGAAGAGTCGAAGTATGTTTTTCAGATAGCTTTCCCTTCAGGGCAGTTATAATGAAAGAGTCTGCATAGTTGACTCTGTTGTCTCCCCTATTAATATTGTCACCATTTCCAAAAGGTGGCCCAACCATGTCGCTGTTTTGATACTTCTGAAAAAACAAATTCTAAAAGTCTGCATAAAAAACACTGGAACTCAGCCGGGCAGTGGTGGCACAGCACTCAGGAGGCAGAGGCGGGCAGATTTCTCTTGAGTTCGAGGCCAGCCAGGTCTACAGAGCTAGTTCCAGGACATTCAGGGTTCAACACTGAAACCCTGTGTCAAAAACAAACAAAACACGCACACATTGGGACTCAATACACAAGCACCTGCTTATACCAGAGCACCCCTCAAAGACAGCTCTCCAAGCAGAGTGGTTCAAGTGTGCAATAAGCCTGCAGATCCCTTCCACCCTGTGTCAAGTCCTGCGTGTGTGCCTGTAAGCCCATGAGTCTATGCAGATGATTAAAGGAAGAGAGCTAGGGAATGACTTGAGGCTAGCTTTGGTTTGCTATCCTCAGCATGAGTAGGTACTAGATTTTCACTATGTCCCTTTAAGGGCACTTGTTTGTGAGGCAGGAAGAGGCTCAGAGCTAATGAACCCATGAGGGCCTCTCTGAGAGCTCCTGACTTGGGCAGAGTGAACATGGATCCCACATGGATCCATAAGTGTCTGTCTTGGTGCTCTCCTGGCTTATCTCTTACAATTATGCCTTTTCTAAAGCTTCCATCAGCGTACATAAGGAGCAAAGGTGTCGGTCCACTTTGTGTTTTCAGATTGAACTTTTAATGCTAGCAGACTCTTAACCTCACCAGAAGCCCAGTGATTATTTTTGTAAATGGAGAAAGAACAAAACATTGGCAGATGCATTAATAACAGTTGGCAAAATGAAGTGGCAGGAAGATAGAATGGGTAAAAGCATCCATCCCATCTCTGGAGTTTATATATACAGCCCCAAAATAAACCAACAGCCTCCAAGTTATTCTGGGGTTTCAAGACTCAAGTTGCCAAATACCCCAGATTCTAATTGTCTTAAGGAGAGAAGCTGGGGCTTTGCCATAATTTTAAAATAAAAAAGACTGGGACCTTGAACTGTAGACTCAGGGCTGTGGCTTTTTAGACACCCTGAGTATTGCCAATGTTTTGAGCATCAGCACAGCGCTACCCTTTAATAACATTTGCTTAATGCTTTGATTAATTAACACTTAACCTTCTCTTTCCCTTTTCAACCCTTTTCTCCTCCCTTCACTATATTCCCACATAACTTTAAAAAAAAATTAAAACTCAATACCAAAGCGGGCAATGCATGTGTGGCTATGCCTCACAAAATAGGTCGGATTATTGAAGGGAGTCCCGCTGACCGCTGCGGCAAGCTGAAAGTAGGAGACCGGATCTTGGCAGTAAATGGATGCTCCATCACCAACAAATCTCATTCTGACATTGTCAACCTAATCAAAGAAGCGGGCAACACAGTGACTCTCCGCATCATCCCCGGGGATGGTAAAGTATACCTACCTCTGTCTCTCTCCCCCCTTCCCTTCTTCCTTCTTATCTTCCCCATTAGTGTTCGTGTATAACAGAACGTTTGATTTTACTGTAGAGGCAGCTTTATCCATCCCTAACTGAACATGCCTATCAGATGGACCAGAGCCACTGTTACTAAACTCCTTCTCACTCTCTGACTTAATTAATCCTCTAGCCCTGCTATCCCACCTTAATGCACATGGAAAAAAAATTCAGAAAATCTCTCCAGCTTTCTCTGATTATTTTCTCCCTTGCTGTTCTTGACTTCAGAGCTATAAGAAAACTGGACTATGGGTAGTAATAACAGACTGATAGTGTAGTTGAAAGGTTTTTTTTTTTCTTTTCAAGAGTCACTGAAATGTGACATCACAAAACCTAGCTAACAGCAATGCAGAGCCAAGACTGTTTTGTCAAAATAAGAGAACATATCAATACTTTTGATTTAATGAACAGTTCCCTTTTAAATTTAAAACTAGTAAATTTAAAACTAGACACAATTAAAATTGAGTATTCCCAGAACAGAGTACTTTCCTTCCCTACAATATACCCTTTACCAATTATGGTTGTATATAATTTAGATATGGATGTCTATATTCTTGATAGATTATGTACATTAAACTTGAAGTACCCTTGTTTACCTAGGCTGTTTGTTATGCTTGGTTCTTTGTACATCAGTGGCAGTTCTGCATTAGGCTATGCCTGCAGTGTGTACAGTGTCCACATATAGATGAAGGCTTGGGATATTCCTAAACATCCCATAGTGCACAGAGCAGACCCAACAGTGAAAAGTCACTTAGTATGAAAAAAAACAGTGTTCATATTTACAAAGATGAAGTTGATGTGCTGATATTGGTAAGGGTAGGTTGCTTGTACACTTAAAACTCTGAGCATTGAGCTCACTAAGCCAGCTTTATATCAGGAAGAAACTAATACTTATCCAAAAACAGTTAGTTGGTTTTTCCCCATCATTTCTGTACATGTTATAAAATAAATTACATTCTAAATTGTGTGTTTCCCAAGATCCATAGATCTAGAAAGTCAAACATTTTATTTCAAATGAATATTCTATATGTCCATTGGTAGAAAGTGATACTTATGATTCAAAAGTTGAATGGCAGAGCTGGAGCTTTTCAGTAAATTTAAAACTAGACACAATTTAAAAAATGCGTATTTTCAGAACAGAGAACTTTCTCTTCCCTACAAAATACTCTTTTCCAATTATGAAGGACAACATATAGCTCCTTAAGTGATTATGTGTGCTACCTTGTTTAAATGCATGGTTTGTAATTTACCGTCTGATGCAAGGACCATTTCACTAATTTGCCCCTCTGGAAAGTTACCACAATTTACAAAACTGATCACAAAATGGCAGAGCCTAGATTCCAAATGGAGTACATAAGGGAAGCCAGACAAAGAGAGCCAAGAAGTAGCATAGAAATAGGTTTACACGTCATAGAGAGATCTTAGTTACAAACCCAAAGAACTGGGCACAGGAAGTGACTTAATGGCTCCACACTGGGCAGTCAAGATGTGAGAAGGAGAATATCTCAGGCAGAAGGAGGAACCCCTTAAAACAGGTGCCTAGAGAAAGTGTGAAGTCAGGAAAGGTAATGTATACTACAGCATGTATACTGAGAATCACCTTGATTAAATAGCATACAATATACCTTTTAAAAACCTGAATACCAAATACACACACACACACACCACTAACTGGCAGTTTAAAGGCCTTTTAAAAACTAATACTTATCTCCTACTTTGATTAGAAGAGAGTAAACAAAGTTGACAAAATATAGTATGATTGATTGATTTTTTTTTTTTAAGGCAGAATGGATTCTCTAAGGATGTGATTTTTATCTATAGTGTTTCAGGAAAGCACTGCCATGATAGTAAAACTCTCAGCCAGAGACTTAAGTGACTGTGTCAGGTGCTGGGTGAAGGCAGTCACACCTGGTGGGAAGAATATGTGACGTTCCTGCATTAAAAGGTCTGAATCTGGAGCCTGAGGAAAGGGAATTAGATTCCAGAGAATTTTGCAAGCATATAAAAAAGAGTAGCCATTACTGTGTAGTGGGGAGAAAACTTGCTGGTTCCATTTCTTCTGTATGTAGTTTGTAGGACAGGTTTATGGGGTGAAGTGGGGGATCTTTGGGCTAGGAAACTCTGGTCTCTTTCAGATGTTTCATCTGAATGTTCACTGTACTAAATAGTCCGAAGCCCCATTATTTTACAGTACCTATAAAGAGGCTGAAGTTCCTATCCACAGAATGAGCACTGATCTTTATTTTTTTATTTGGGTAATGCTTAAAAACATCCTCTGAATGCACATCTTTGGTTTTGTTGGTCTATTTCTTTTGTTGCAGACAAGGTCTCAACAGTGTAGCCCAGGTTGCCTTCAGCTTGAGATCCCCCTGCCTCAGTCTCTTGAGTGCTGGGATTACAGACATGAGCCACCACTCTAGATGAATTGTTCTGCTCCTGGTGCCTGGTTCTCTGTTCCTGTCATTAGATACCTCATTCTTTCTCTTGTCTCCCTGACTCTATTTTCCCCCTTTTTCCTCTGTCCAGTAAACCTCTAGGACATTGCCTTTATCTTCATTGATCTATACAGACCAACACTCCTTTCCTCTCTGTGTTCTCTATGGTAGTGATCAAGATAGGCAGTTGAGTAGAGGAAGTGCTTCTTCCACAGTATGTGAGCATGGGTTACTAAATATATAATGACAGCCAAGAAAGGCCTAGAAGAGAGCTAGCCATACTGAATCTGGGCTTGAACTTTCAGAATCAAAGCATATTTGTATTGCATAGAAATGCCTGTTTAAGTGGGAGTAAGACTTTAATCAGGCAAAGTAGAACTTGACTGAGCCTAGCTAATTTGGAATTAAGTTCCAGATAATAAAAATATGTATGTGCTTAAAATGTAACTAATATTTCATTTCACTGTTATTCAAAGTGTTTACTTATAGATAAGACAGAGCTTAGCAATAGAGTCTGTTGCTTCCTTGGGAGAAGAAAGAGAATAGTAAAAAGCTTCCAACAGCTTTCATGTATATATGGGATTCAGGTTTTCCAATGTATTCAGATACTTGTTACATATGTGTTAGCATGTTAAAGTATTAGAAAAAAACATTGTATCTTTTGTTGACTTGCTTGGCTTTTCTGTGTATATTTCATGAGAGAAGATAAGAATATTATTGTGGGAATGAAGTTATTAGTATGGTAACCACTTTTCATGGAGGGAAGTTGAAACCCAGTGTAGATGCGCCTATCAGAAGAACAAGGGTCCTGGCTTAGCATAGCCCTCTACCATGCCTAGAGAACTAAGGATTTGCTCTTTAAGATGTGTGATTGCTTTGAAAAATGAGGATTGTCCATCTTCATTCCTCAGGGGGAGTGAAAGTAGATGTAAATGCTGTTTAATAAAGGATATAGGCACGCTCTAGATTTTGTCATTGAAATGCCCAATCTGTTCATTACTGGAGAGCAGTGACACTCATATGCAGTATGACACTCCCTCATACCATTGCTGTTAGAGGATGGGGAAACCCGTGCTCCTGTTTCTGCCCTTTGGTATGTTTTTGTCATGTGCTGGGGCTAGACCCATAGTATATTTTTGATGATGGTCTGTATCTCTGTATCTGAAAGTTGGGCAGTGTTTTGGCAGATGTAATCTTGGTTTAATTCCAAATGAAGACTTAAATGTTTATGGAAAATAAGTATAACTTTATTGATGTTATAAAAGCATACTGGAAATCAAGCCTATTTAAACTATTTTGGTGCTCTGAAGATGGCCCGTAAAATCCAGTAGGCAGCACAGGCTATGCTATATGTTAAGTAATCACTGATGGTCTTTAGTGAAGTTACTGGTATTCATGGAGTAAAATTAAAGTATTGCTTATTTGAAAGGAGTGCACCAATTGGGTACGGTTTTCTTGATAAATATAATTCCCATATAAGACAAATAAGTTTGAAAATGAACTGTGAGGCAGGCAAGCCTTGGGTTCAATTCCTAACATTGACTCTTGCTTCCTGGGAGACCTTGAACATATTCTTTACAATTCAATGCCTCAGATCCACATCTGTAAAGCAGACATTCATTGAGCTGGCCTGTTTTATGGCAGATGATTACCATATTTAATGGTGATTATCATAGCGAATCTACAAGGTACAGTGTTTGCTTTGCATACTGTAAACTAAATAGTAACACAAACAATGGGATGAGGAAAACTCATTAGACTTGAAGCAGCATATTAGGTGTTAATGTGTTTTAAATGCTCAGTGTTAAGCTTCAGCACCCAAACAATTTGCACTGGGAGACATTGCAAGTGAAGAACTGAAGGAAAATTATCGATGACATTCTATTTATATGTGTAGTGCATGATCGTCATGTGCCTGCCGTCAAACCATGAAAACACCAGAAATAGAAAATCTGCTTGAGAATAGGATTTGATGTGCCCAGAAAACACTGGTGATTAACACCGCATAGACATTCTAAAGGAATTCATTAAGCAATTATAATTCACTTTAATTATAAGAAAACATTCTTTTTGTTGTCCCGATAATGAATTCACTATGACCCAAACATTCTCATAGTTTCCCGGATAATCATTATGCAATGAACGATGATGAGCAATATCAAGGTGTTCAGACACCAGTGTCCGTGGTCATAAGTGTTCCCATGACTCATACTGACAGGAAGTACTGTCCCTGTGTCTTCCACTGGCACAGTGAATTTGGTTTATGTAATATCAGACTTATCACTGTGGTTCTCCAGGTTAGCTGCTATGAAGTGATGTAAATGGGCTAGTTAGTGTTCCTCCAGTCTCCTAATAACAGTAATTAAGATTCACCAATATGCTCTTGTAACAATGGCAGTAGTAAGTTAATACCCCACACATTCTAATTATTTTGACTAATATTTATGTGTCAGGTACCATCCTATTTTTTAATTATAATCATTGCATCAGTTTCCTTAGAGACTTGTGTCATTCCTCTCATGCAGGTGAGAGAACTGAGGCAGCATGTGCTTACGTCACTTTGTTTAAAACCTATCCAGTAAGCTGCAGAGCCTAGGATGCAGAACATGATGGTGTGACTCTGCAGTCCGACCTTGCAACCACTGGGCAATCCTCCTGCCAGTTAATATGAGTACCACCTCATCACTCAGAGGACACAGAGAACATGTCACCACCTCCCCACTCAGAGGACACAGAACACATTGTCACCATATCAAACAGAGATGCTCCTAGGCACATTCTCCTTTGTTTCACAGGCAGTTCCTTCTTGGCCACACACTCTTTTCCTGCTATCTACAGATTTATTTGATAAGGACAGATTACAGGGAACACTGTCCTACAATGTGACTGGGATATAGAAGCAATTCTCTGGATCCAGTTAGAGTCTGTGCCTTGGCTGTAAGAGTAATAGGCTTTGGGCTATACTAGAGAAACTGTAAAAAATCATATTAAACTTTGTCATTTTGCAGAGACTTTAAACAACTTCCAGAAGCTCCCTTAGAAAATAATAGGAGTTTTTACTAGTATAGAGTCCCAAAGGTGGAATAGATGTGCACTGGGCACTCACTGTGTATGTACCAGGCAGTCTAAGAAACAGTTTCTATCCCTTCATCCACAAGACAGGATAGAACTCCTTTTACCAAATAAGAAAAATAAAGCTCATACCAAAATGAGGGGGGAAGCAATGATTTGAATACCAAAAATTAAAGTACTAGGAAGGTATGAGCTTAGTCCATGCTAAGGAATAAAAATGGAAGACAGACCACCATTAATTGAGATAAATGGGTTGTCTTTTGTTCCAAAAATGCAGTGGAGAAAGTATATTTCAGGTTTCTAGGTTTAGAATACTTAAAATATTTTCCTATAGAAACCTTGTTGTACCTGGTGGATAGATATTTGCATTATGCAAATGCTAAACTGCTTCCTATGAATAATGCCTTGTGGGAACTTTGAGTTTCTAAGGTGCTCCATGAATTAAGTGCACATGTACAGGCTAATACTAGAACACCACGACCACAGTTAGTACTTCCCTGATTAGAAAACATTCAGAGTCAGTTTAAAAATAAATACCGAGAGTAAGACTCACTCACTCATGGTTGGCTGCTACCTGGCTTGATCTAAATAGAAAAACAGATGACTAATATATATATATATATATAGATAATATAATATATATATATATAGAGAGAGAGAGAGAGAGAATGATTAGCCATTGCTAACAAGTGATTAGATTTTACACTCATGTAGGTGTGCAGAACATGGTTACATTCGTGAGTATTTTCAGATTCCGAACCTCCAACCTTCTAGAGATTAATGAAGTTGCTTTTGAATTTGATTAGTGGAGAAGAAAGTCAATTTGCATATGAATATAATTGTATTCATTACATTAAGGTGGCTTCATGATTTATATGGCTGATATTTGTAAATACTGGTTATTCTAATGCAAGTTTTAAAATGAATCTTTCATGAGAGATACTAAGTGAGGTTTGTCAAGAGTCCCATCATCTTTGCTGAGTCCCATCTTTGCAGTTGGGCTTCAATTAAACCAATGGGGAAGAAAGCAGATATTTCTTATATGTGTTTAACAAGATGATACAGCATTTCTGGTTTTAGTATTCACATGAGGAAATCAAGCAGACTCAATGAAATATAGCTGATAAATTACAAAAAATGTTAGCAAAGCCATTTATCATCACCCTGTAAAATTCTTGGAACTTCAATGTGGTGTAGTATTTTGATGGCTCCTACCTTCTTCCTTCAGTGTCAGGACAGAAGTGACACACCTTTGTAAGCAACATTGTGGGGACATGTCTGATGGAGAAGAGAATCCTGCAATAGATGCAGTCCTCGGGAAGGTTCATCACCCATGGAATTGTTTAGAAATTTCAGTCAACTATTTGAAACGGAGATGAGGAAGTCATCTAGATACAGGGTTTCTGCATGCCTCTCAGTTGGTAGATGCCTTCTCAAAGACGTTCATGTATTTATGCTCTGCCCTACAGAGTCCTCAAATGCCACACTGCTGACTAATGCAGAGAAGATCGCCACCATCACCACCACTCATGCTCCCTCTCAGCAGGGGACCCAGGAAACAAGGTCAGATGTGGCTTAGGTTCTTTGTCATTGTCTGCATTGTCTGCAAGCTCCTGTCTGATGAAGGGGCTTCTTTGATTTTTTTCCTCTTGTTTTTCCTCTTGGGTTGCTGTTATATTTGTGTCTTTCATTTTGGCAGGACCACCACCAAACCAAAGCAGGATTCTCAGTTTGAGTTCAAAGGACCCCAGGCTGCACAGGTGAGGGGTGCTCCTCCTTTTACTCTGAACCTCTAACTCATTTCCTTCCAACTTCCTGATGCTGTTTTTAGAAAATATATAAAACTATAAAATATATAAATATATAAAAACTCATATTTGAAAATAAACAATTTTTGGAAGGTGATTTAACCAGATGTACATGCACATATTTGATTGTCTAGGAAATGACATTTTATTTTTACTGCCTTTGAAAAATATTTCTGGGTCCTCTTTTCTAAGGGGGAAGAAAGAAAGGCTGTCACAAGTCTCAATGATCAGAGAAACAAGGCAGCTAGTGTCTCGCTTCTCATGGTTTTCAAAACCCTGTTACTGTCAAGAAAATATCTTTTTATATAAGACATTTCTCTGGCTAGTGAATTTCAGATAAGACCCCTGGTGTGCAAGTCCTGTCCTCAGGTTGGAAATGCCCAAATAATAGCCAATGGTGCAAATTTGAAAAACATGGCTGATGCAAAGTTAATTTTTTTTTAAACTGGCCTTCTTGAAGGCTTCAGTAGTTATTCATGATCTTCCCCCAGACAGAATGCAAAGAGGACCCTCATTTATAAAGCTGACATTGGGCACTGCTAGCATTTGTCAGGTATCAGGCATCTCGCCACATCTCAGCCAGCGATTGGTCTTCTACAGTGACAAATTTTCCTGCCTCAAATAGTAAACTGCAGCCTGACTGACTAAGCACTATAAATGCATGCATGTGTATAGGTGTGCTCATGAATGTTTACAGATTCAGGATTCCTAACCCCTCAGATGAACAAGATTAATGAAGATGATTAATAAACAAGAATCTCTGAGTTGCAGATGGATCCTCTACCTTTCTGCAAAGTCACTAAGAGAAAGGGGTGTGGATCTGAGTTCCCCCAGAATGACTGCGTTTAATTTCTTCAAATAGGAGCAAGATTTTTACACTGTGGAATTGGAAAGAGGAGCCAAGGGATTTGGCTTTAGTCTTCGAGGGGGCCGAGAGTATAATATGGATCTTTATGTCCTGCGCTTAGCGGAGGATGGTCCTGCAGAAAGGTGTGGAAAGATGAGGGTAAGTAGCGAGGAGGCCAGAGTGGTTGAAAGTACATCCTCTGTCTCTTCTTAACCTTCCCACAGCTTTCAGGATGCTGAATGGATGGCTCCTGCCTCCGATTTTTTTCTAAAGCATACTTAGTTATAGCTTAGTTATAGTTAGATGGATCTTCCTTGTGGATTGTACTCCACTCCAAGCATAGTAAAGCATGTTTTCTGAATGCCAATCTCCTTGTTTTTGTGCATCATCTTGATGGTAGGCACATCCTGCCGCAAGAAACTTGATAGCACAGGCTGCATAGAAGGCAGGCAATCCAAGTAGCCCTATAGGTTCTGAGTAGAGAGCTCATTTCTTTAACTGGTCACTAGCTGCCTTCCTTTAGCCTCAGAGATTCCCAGTCACACCTTGACCCCAGCATGGGGCCAGTTCCATAGCACTGTCACTGCAAGTTGTTACAGGTGTGTCAAACTTTTTGAAATTGTCATTTCATCTACATTATCATCTATAAAGTTGATACACATTTTGGGGCCTCAAAATTAAGTTTTAAAAGTTGTCAGAAATAAATTTCACAAAATTTTGAGTAAGTTTACAGTTTTGTGTTGTCCACATTTGTAGCCACCCTCAGCCGTATGTGCCCTCATGGCACAGGCTGGGCATACCTAGCCTGGGAATTTGAAAAGACACATATCTGAGGCCTTGTTCTCTTTAGATATTTAATGTTTGTTACTATGGGTAAATGTTACCTTCCATGCAGATTAGATAATGGAGAAGAGGCAAATCATCTCATATAAATAAGTTACATAGCTCAAAACACATAGGGAACCACTGCAGTAAATGAAATCACCAGAGAAGGAAGAGAAGTGAGTTGGAAAGAAGACAGACACACACACAGACACACACACAAAGCCAAAGTGAGGAACTTTAAATAGACTGTTTATACATGTTTTCCCTCTTTCAATCTGAAGTGTTTGGGAGTTTTGTTGTTTGTATTTTGATACATTATTCTGCTTCTTATGTGTATCTGTATCTGTAGATATGCATGTGGAGATAATAAGATGGCTTACAGGAGCCAATTCTCCACCCACCGTGTGGGTCCCTGGGATCAGATTCAGCTTGTTCGCATCTGTGGCAGGAGCCTTTGTCTGCTGATCCATCTCACTGGCCCCAGACTGAAGTTTTTAACAGCCTTTTCTTGACTGGGAAAGCAGAGCATAGTTTCAAGAATTAGAGAGTGAAAAATGATAAATATTTGGAAGAAACCATTTCTAATAGCATGAATTAGCATCATTATACAGTAGCACATAGCTCCAAAGACACTTTTATCCCATGCTCCCTTGAGCTTTGTAGGCATGAGCTTATCTTCAGCTCCCCTGTAGTTGAAAACCAAGCTGCAGGGGACTGATGGGCCATATGATTACTTGGCAAATGTGAAATGTTTTCCAAAGCCAGTCCTTTGCCTCTTCCTCTAGAATGTAAGCTGTATGGGAGTCAGATTAGCCTAGTTTATTCATTCTGTTTCTACACAGTGCCTAGGTGAGACTGTGGTCTCTCAAGACTCCTCTGTGGACAGTTTTTTCTGAGCTCATTCTTGGGTTGTCTTCAGGATTTGATGCCTGTCAGCCTATGGCTGGAGTCTTCTCTCCTTTTCCTATTGTGGAAGTTCTTAGTGATATATTAGTCAGATTTCGGGAAACAGATGACTACAGATATAAACCTGAAATGAGGAAGAGCATACTGTGTCTCACAAGGATCACAGGTTTTAGTTCCTGTTTGGAAGGCAGAATGTTGTATTGGGGTGGAGGGATGTGTGATGCAGCAAAACTCCTTACCTCACAGGAGATAAGACACAGAGAGAGAGGAGTCAGTGTCCATGTGTTGTTCCCTTCAAGAACATGTTCTCCGGTACCTAACTTCCTTCCATTCAGCTACTTGGAGGCTCTAAGTCTTCATTCAACATGGGCCCTTGGGGGATCACATTCACCATAGCAGGTACCCCATAACCTGCATCAGAGTGAGAGACTTAAAAAACAAATGAGAGTAAGAAAGACAAGAGATAGAATTATTCTGTAACTGTTGAGCTGATATCCTATCATATTTGTCATATTCTTTTGATTCGAAACAAGTCTCCAGTTCTAACCTCCATCCAGAGGACAGATGATTGCACACAAGCATCCCTGCATAGAGGAGAGCTTCTCCATGGAAGCCATGTTGCTGTACCCTCCTCAGAAGCTCACATTCTCCTTGAAGCTCTTTTGCTTCAGTTAGCACTTAGCATTATGTAATGTACTACTTTTATAGTATGCCTATAATTGCCTTTCCCTCACTAGAATCTAATTGTCATGAGGGTTTAATATTTTCATGGCTACATCCTGAGCAATAGGAAAGAGTCTGGAATATGCCTAATGTGTCTGTGGAGAGTCCATGAGGGGAGAAGAATTTTAAGTCAAAAGACTTGCAGAGCTTATGGAAACCTGGTGTGACCATTTCACTTTGTCTCTTACTTTGGCAGATTGGCGATGAAATTCTAGAGATCAATGGTGAGACCACCAAAAACATGAAACACTCTCGGGCCATAGAACTGATCAAGAATGGCGGCCGCAGAGTCCGTCTGTTTCTGCGACGGGGAGACGGCTCCGTCCCAGAATATGGTGGGTCAAACTATGAAAACATCCCTTCCTTCCCTGGCATGACTCCATGAGTTTGTCTCCAGAACGGCAACAGGAAAGCCCTTTTTGTTTCCCTATTCACCAGTGTCTTACCAGCCTCTCGCACCATGTGGTTCTTTGCCTCGCTTGTTCTGAAATCTCTACACATTTCATCCTTTTGCTTGCTTACGTGGACTGGGGCGTGGCCTAAGACGAGATCTTGATAGCCCCCTTTCTGATAATCAGAGAGAACATCCTGTCTGGTCCAACCAAGAGCGAAGGAATGTTTGTTTGAACTGTGCCAAACTGTTTCTCAGATCCAATTGCTAGCACAAATGACTATACAGTCCTTTAAAGAAGCAGGTTTCCTGACTCAATGCTGAGGCACAATATCTAGTTGGGTTTGCTTCTTTGTTTGTTTTTTCTCTGTTTTGTTTTTGTTTTGTTTTGTTGTTACTTAAGAGGCGTGAAGTTTTGAAATATTGGGGAGGGGGGCTTTGCTCACTTTGTTTGGACTCTGTATATGACAGTTCTCTGTCCCTCTCAACTGGTCTTTTACCCCAAATCAGACCACCTGAGCCCACACTATCAAACAAACAACAACAAACAAATGTTGATCAATTAGCCATATGTTTTTAAACGATAAAGGATGAAGTAGATTCCCAGTGCTCACCATGAGGGAAACATGTTACTATACCTTTCCTATGAGGAAAGCCGGGTAAAACGTAGAGGTCCTCTGTCGTGTCTTTAAACATAGTTTGAGTAGATGGCAATGCTCTTTACCTAGCTTAGTGTTCTGATGGCAAAATATTGTATATTGTGATAATTATGTCCTATTTATTTGAGATTCTTGTTTAAAATTTAAAAAACAAAAAAACAAAAACAAAAAAAATCAAAAACAAAAAAACAAAAAAAAGGAAGCTATGCCCTAGATGTAGGGCTTTTTTTCCCAACCAAAGGTCTACAAAAGTTTCTATAGAAACTGTGATTGAAAGATCCCCATATACATTGGTCCCCTTTATTCGGGATTTCTCTGTTATCACCCTCTTTTCTGAACGTCTTTCTGCACAATTCCCAGATGCATTTTGGGCACAATGAGATATTCAATTCAGACATAGTTCAAGGAGGAGAAGGGTCCCTTTGCAGGGCAGCCTTCCTGGGTGTTGGACATTGGTACTGGTTCACTGTGTGAGGGGTCTGAGGTGAGGGGGAACCTTGATGACAACATCAGGTGCCATGGCTGCACACCGTGCTTGATTTCTGACCGTTAGGTGTATTGATACCACTGAAACTGTGTAACATGTCTCCCTTTTCTGTCTTCCCTATGCTTCTGTTGGATGTGATACCTCATTTGAGAGTCATCGTCAGTAACCTGTGTATCTTCTCCAAACCTATGTCTGTTGCACTGAGGATGAAAATCCAACACTAACAAATGTTCTCTGGGCTAAAAATAAAGATCATTGAAATGAACGGTTTTCCACAAAGGGTTGAACCTGCCGGGGTTGTGCTGCTGTAATGTCTCCATGCGTCCGTCATTTGGACTAAAGCTCTCTAATTCTATTGATTAGAGTTACAAATGGGTTATAATATGTTACGTTCCAATATTTTTCTGACTTGACTGGAACCTGCTTCTCTGTGAGGCTATTTTTGTAATGAGTTTTTTGTACTTAATTTAACTGCCGCGGTATTGGGGGTGGGGGAGGGACTTTGTTCTTTTATTGTTTACTGTTAATGCTCTCTTATGCCAGCCTGTCATTGTTCCAGTTGTTTGAGAAAAAAAACACAAAACAAAACAAAAAAACCAAAAGGATGCATTATCATCTGGGTTTTCGAGTCATCTTACGGCTGTCTAAAAACGTCATTGCTCCAACTGCAGTCTCTGCAGCCTTGCGTGTTGCCTTAGACTGTCTGACTGGACGAATAAACTCTCTTTGCCCTATGTTAACAAATGAAGATTTTTTTTCTTTCTTGTTATAGGGAATCTAAATGTTCAACTTTTTCTCTTTCTCTCTTTCTCCTTCTCTCTGACTGTTCTTGGTGCTGGGCCCTCCCTCCTCCAGCGATGATACCTCCTAATATCGCTGCATGTATGAGAAATGAAAAGCTCGGGGAGGCTTGCTTCTACCTTATGGGCCATAATCAAACTACGGTTTGTAGCTCGATCAATACTAGGTGTTTCTGTGCTGTGGCCTCATTTCCTCATTGCTTCTGCTTAGCTCTATTTTGATATGTTTGGCAATTCATTCTGAGCACCCTGCGTTCTTTGAATTGTAAGTACATGGCTGACCTGTTGAAGTGTTGCTCCCCGTTGTCTTAAGACTACTGTAAGGATCTAGGTTAGATTTATGCTAGCTACCTAAGAGCTTCCCTCCCCCAAGGATGCAGTGACATTGTCTTTGTCTAGTGGCTTATCTAGCATCCTGATGCTCTTTCCTGGTGAGTAAGGCCTTGGCCACATAGGAACAAGAGATTCCCTGGCTCTTCAGGTGTCTCTCAGCGAACTCCAGCCCAGGACCCAAATACTACTGACAGCCTATTTTTGCAAATAAGGCTTTATTGGCATATAGTACAGCCATTAATTTTTTTTTTTTTTGCAACACAGGCAGAATTAAAGAAAGATTGGTTGACACCAGATAAGTGTTAGCTGCCCCCCCCCCATCAAAAAAGAAAAGTGGTGAGGACCCATGCCCTAAGCTACATTCCTGCCTTTGTTAAGCTTGTCCTGGGTTTGGGGAGATCCTTCATGAGACAGATCATTTTGTTACTGTTGGGCTGGCTATCTCATAACATGTTTTTAAAGCCCCATACCCCATGTTGTAGTAGTACAACGTCTCAGGCACCTAAAGCTTGGTGGTTTTATCATTACAACAAAACGTCCGGCTTTGCAAAGGCTCTCATAAATTCAAGATGCTGCCTTAACTGGCTATTGTGTAGGATCAGATAGTTAAATGATAAATGGGACATGTCATGGGCTGTCCAGTGTTTAGATATGTAGATTCCTGCGTGAAATAGAGGCAGCCCAATGGCTTCATGGCTCTTTCCTCTCCCATCATGAAGAAAAGTCCTTTTACACTTCAAAATTTTATAAAGCCCTAACTAATTTCAAATGTGTGCCTAACAACTTATTCCCCTTGCTTTTGCCTGGCAGAAAGTTCTTTTAAATACAGTTCCTTGTCTGTTTTGTTTTTTTCAATTTACTTGAAAGTAGACAAAATAGTTAAATGTAAAAGTAGTAGTTTAATGGACCTTCAAGCAGATGTCCCATTTGACAGTTGCGTTGTCTAGATAATCCCCTCTTTCCGATACCCTGAATCAGTTTTTAAAGTAGAAGTATGTTTTTCATATAATATAACATATTCTCAAGGGATTGGCCTTGCTGTTAGAGCACCACCCAGACAGGCCAGCGACTATTTCCAACCCTAGGAAAGCTTTCCTTGTGCCCATCCAGGTCTGTGTCCTAGGTTAATTTTAAACAGAACACGTATTCTTCAAATAAAAAAAGAGTATGAGAAGGAAAAAGAAGAAAGTCAGAGGTGGGAATGGGACTGATGGGTAGGTGGCCAAGAAGGGCAGGCATGGGTCAGGTGGAGCAGTTTTGGTACCTCTAGACAGACTCCTGCAGTTCTCCTTTTAAACGTTAAAACCATTTATAATTTCTCCGACGGCCTGTCTTTGGGGTGTGGGCAATAGTGAGTTAGATGTTGAAAGCCACAGTGCTAGTTTTTAATCCTAACTAGTTGCAGTAATAAATTAACCAAGATTCAGTTGGCTTTGATTGACTGACTGCTTTAACAGTTGTTTGTTTGTTTTGTTTGACTAATGAGTCAAGTGTGGGAGGGAACTGGGCCAGGAGCCGCAGATCCTTCTTATTAAACTGTTCTTCTGTCTCTCCCCCACAGACCCCAGCAGCGACAGGAACGGCCCCTCCGCCGCCGGTGCACAAGGTGTTCCGGAAGTGAGGCCGGGCCCCCCAGACCATAGACCACATCCAGCCTTGGAATCCAGTTACCCACTCGATCTTCACAAATCATCACAACATGCCGAAAAGCGAGCACACGCAAAGGATCCAAAAGGCAACAGGGAACACAGCAGACAACCCAACGAACATCACACCTGGAATGGAACTTCTAGAAAACCCGACAATGGGGCATGCCGGCCCAAAGACCGGCCACCCGACGCATGGAAAGAGGCGCAGCCAGAGAGGACAGCCACCAATGGCCCAAAGAGGAGGTCTCCGGAGAAGCGCAGGGAAGGCACCCGCAGCGCTGACAACACTTTGGAAAGAAGGGAGAAGCATGAGAAGAGAAGAGAGATGTCTCCTGACCGGAAGCGAGAGCGGTCACCCACCCGGAGAAAAGACAACTCCCCGAGCCGCCGGCGGAGGTCCCTCGAAAGACTCCTGGATCAAAGACGGTCCCCAGAGCGCAGAAGAGGAGCCTCGCCCGAGAGGAGAGCCAAATCCACTGACCGGAGGAGGGCTAGGTCCCCTGAGCGCAGGCGAGAGCGGTCACTGGACAAAAGGAACCGGGACGACAAGGTTGGCCACCGAGAGAGAGAGGAGGCTGGTCTGAAGCTGGAAGCAGGGAGAAACCCCAGAAATCCCCCAGAGCAGAGAAGGCGGCCTTACAAAGAATGTAGCACCGACCTCAGCATCTGAGACTCATAGAATTGCAACCTTTACCGTGTCAAAGGTTCTAAGAGGAAGGTCGCAAAATTTAGTTTCTTACCTGAGGAAGCATCTGACACCTGATAGTCCTAAGAATAGTAACGAACATTTTATGCACCTGAAATCTTATAAGGAAAAAATATATATGAAAAGTCTTGTGCCTGATGTATAATATTAAAGAAAGTATTTTTAAATTCATACTTTTTTTGAAAATTATTTGCCAAAATACTGGCCCAAAGGGATATACATTTTGTTTCTTCACAAGCTATAGAGTTGTTCCTTCTTTGGGGCAAGCTCTTTCTTTCCTAAATAAACGGGGCTGTTGGTCATGTAAACGCAATTCAATTTAACTCAATATAAACTGTTCCGAAGTGATGGGGTGCTGTACTGTTAACCCCTGTTTTTTCTGAAAAAGCAGAACGCAGAAAAGACAAACTCCTACTTGTACAGACTGAGGATCTTTTAGGATGGATTAGGGTGGCCAGTGAGCCTAAAATTCAGCAAGCTATGTGACAAGAATACTACTGCAAGTGAAGGATATTTATGACTACAGTGCACTGCACTAAGAAACCTTATGATCGTGATTATAGTTGGTATAGTCAAAGAACGGTTTGTGTTCTCCCTGGCCCAGGAAGGTGCAGAAACAAGAAGGTTGGCTGCCGTTAACCAAACCCAGCCTTAGCTCAGCCGACCAGGTTCATCAGGTTCCACCACAGAATACATCTCACCTGCAGCAGTGCCCATCGCAGAGTGCCAGACTCGGGCTGGAACAGACCAGCTCCTTCTGGGCTGTCTGGTCCAGTGTGAAGCTGAGGAGATGGAGTGTAGGACGACCCCGGGCCTTTGGGATGAGGGAGATGTAAATGTCTCCAAACATGGGAAGAATCCCCTCCCCCACTGGTTAGCATAAGCCACTGCTTGCCTTCTGCCCAGTGCGAGCAGAGAGCGAACTCTGGTGGAGGAAACCTCTGTCACGATATTTTACAAGTATTGGGGCCGCATATTTCCAGAATAGTTGATCATGCACTTTGAAACCATAATCCAAGTCGTAAGGATTGACTGAAACATGGCACCGGTGGGTCTTGGTCCATCTGCTGGGAAATGACCCTATCCCCTGTATTTGGGGACAGCAAAGGAAAATGTAATTTTTTTTGTTTTTGTTTTTTGTTTTTTGCTAACATAGACCCATTTTCTGAAGCCTCAGAAGATGTGGTTGGGTCAGCTGTAGCCCTGAGGTGTGGTTTAAATGGATTACTGCCTAGCTGAGCCAAAGTGTTTGCCTGTACCTGTTGGACTACTACAGCAAACCCTGCTGACAGAGCATTTGTATTTCTGTAGTACTGTTTTACATTTTCCATTCAGACCCAAAACTTTGCAAGTCAATCACTGTTGTTCCTGTGGTACTGTAATAAGGGAGGGGGCAAAAAAGAGAAGAAAAAAACAAAAAACAAAAGCAAAAATAGAAAAGAAAACCAGCCAATCATTGTATGTAGAGTTTAAAATTGTAATTAATAGAGCCTGTTTGGAAAAAAATAAATAAAACAACTATTGCCTTTTTTTGTATAAAAGAGAATTTATGACAGAAGTCTAGCTGTGAGGAATGTGACATGTGTCTATATTTCTGAGTATGAACAGATTGATTCTTGGAGATATACTTTATTGTAAACTAAATCAGGTATGTAAAGTTGTTTTACAGCAGGACATTATATAAGTAATCGCTACAGCTTGAGTCTGTTGGGGCTATCGTTTCTCCGTGGAGAGACTGCTCATGAATAATCAAGCATTCATTTGCATTCTCTGTTCTTCATTTATTTCTTGCTTAATGCTCTCTCTGTGTTGATGAAAAGCAATGTGTGGGCCAATCTTTTTATAAAACACTATGCACATATAAATATTACATTGTTCCTAGCTTTATTTGACTTAGAGTTTATATATAACATTACACTGAGTACTTATAGTTATGTGAACATTTATCCAAGTTCTTTCTCTGAATCAAACACAGTATACATGCTATAGCTAAAGGAGGCAGGGGGTCTGTGATTGCTACTTCTGTTACTGGAGTTTTCCCTACAAATCATACATTGATTAATGACATCATTAATTGTATTAACGCTGAGGAAGATTCCTACTGAGTGGTGATGTTTATTTTATCCAGTTTCTGGAGAGCCAGCTTGGAGGTGTTGCTCTTGAGGCCCTGTGGCTAGGATTTTTCTCATTAGTTCTAGCACAGCCCATGATGTTAACATGATGTTCACTCTCTTGATCATGGTCTATGGGTTTTAAACAAGTTTAAAAAAAAAAAAAAAGGTTGATTTTTGGAGTGCATCCTGAAGTTAACATCATGATATCAAGAAATGGTATAGGGCATTTAAAGTCAGTGCTACCCAACTGAGCCTGGCTTAGTATATGAGGACTGTTTTGCTGTGACAATTTCACCTTAAATTCCATACATCAGATTTGGGTTGAAAGTATTGCACTGTACGGAAAACTACATGTGCTAAGCCGAAACCTAGAATTCTCTTTAATCTACTGTAGCCTATATTGAAAACTGATTCTTGTGAGCCTACTTCCCTAACCTTTTACTTCCCATAAGAGGGCTGATGAGGGGTGAATATTCTGTATGATTAAATCAAACAATTAAAATTCTCTTGCCCCCATGACATAACCAATGCCTGAAAGAATGTTCAAGGGGATAGGGGGAGTCAATAGCATACTTGTATTTTTTAAGTTTCTTTTGTGAAACATTTTTTAATGCATTTTTACTGTAAAAATACATGGAAGTGTATGCATTCCATAACCACTATTGCTTCTGGATTGGTATCTTCTTTGTCTCCATGTGGTCTCAGATATATCAGATATATCAGGGTCAAGTAACTGCTTGAGGGCCCATGACTGCAACTCTTGAAGTATCACTCTGTTGATGACAGGGGTTCTTCACCGTGGAAAAGTGCCTTGCTATTCAGTATGTAGCATATGACTTAACTGTCTCATGATTATCAGGGGGGCTTATTAGGAGTATAAAATCTCAGACTCCGCTCCAGACCTCCCTAATCAAACTGTGCACTTAGCAAGACCCTCTGGTAATTCACATGCTCATGAACTGTAATTGCAGACATGTAGCAATAGCAGCTTCCTCAGAGCAAAGAGTCGAGTCACTCCTTAAGTGTGGGCTACCTGACCAGGAGGGTTCCTTAGTCTCTTGAAGCCTGCCTTCCTCCTTTCTGAGGGAGCAGACCTCACAGTTATAGGTCAGAATAAGGGCAAAGTGCTCAGGACATACCTGCCAAACAGTCACATCCTCAGCAAGTGACACTGCCTGCAGTTAGCACTTCCCTTAATTATAAAACCAGCAAGTCACACAGTCATACTAGGGACAGATGGGATTCAAAGGTGTAACCAGAATGCTAAGTTTTGAGACAGAAATTGGGTCTCAGGACATAACATGGGGGTAAACACATAGGGGGAGTCAGATGTACTCCCCAGTCATACAGGAAGTTAATTGGATGGTTAACATACATCTTAGCTGATCATGGAGCTCCAGTGATCCAGTTTCCTTCTACCTTTAGTGTGTTTGACATGGTGACTGGCATTTTTTCTAAGGAGATTCAAAGAGGATATTGTGTAGAATAGTAAGCCTTCCCACAGCCTGCCTCTGCTTGCTGCATTATGCTTTATCACCAACATGGTAATTATGAACATTGCCTATTTAGTATCTCTTTTGCTGAAGATGGCATCTAGCACTGGCCCCCAACGCAGCCCAACAATTGAAGCTATTTGTAAAGCCTTTGTGTCCAAAAGTTCTTTACCTGCCATAAATACCACCACTGAAAAGAATGTCCTGAAACTCAATTACAGCTATCAGGACACTCCTGCTGGTGGCCAAGCTGAGTCTGCCTCTGATGTTCCGCGTTGCTCTTGAAAGGAGTAGACCTTTCAGACTCTCCCATTATGAGACAACACAGTCAGCATGAGTGGTACAATCAGCTGGGAGTGTTTCTACAATAGAGACCATAGGCTCCAAGGAGGGAAGAACAAAAGCTCCCAACATAATTATTGGGGGTATGTTTCACAGTGATGGGCCTAACACGAGCCATTTTGACACGCTTCTGTGCATTGAGATCATCACTAGGGGCCCAAGAGGTATAGTAGGATTTAATTAGTTCAGGCATTACTTGTTGACTGGATCCAAAGCACTTAGGAGTTCAGCCAGATGTTACATTATAACATGTTCTTTAGCACAGCATATGATGGCCTTACATTTAACTAGAAAGCTTGTTGTATGTCTGGGTCTAGTCTACATGGCCTGCAGCTACAGACACCACACCCATAAGCATTGTTAGTTTATGTTTCTGTGAATAAATTCTCTTTGATATCAGAATTAAAGACAAAATGGAATGTCTGCTAATCTGTGCAGGTATAGTAACCAAGGCTGTTTCCCAAAGGCCGTTTGTCGAACGTGCATTTATTGCAAAGCAGCTCTACAAACTAGGTGGGGAGAGCTTATAGTTGGGTAGAAGGGGGAAATGGATTAAAGACACCAAGTCAGGGACAAGGGCCCTGCAATGGTGATTTAAGGGGATCTAGCCAGATTGAAGAAAAGGGGAAATAGATGGAGTAAAGAAAAAAGGACTTACTTGGTGACATAAGGATTGTGGTGCAGGCTGAGGTGAAGCTTAGAGAGAAGGTGTGACCCAAATGGAAGGACTGGCCCGCCTTGTTCGCAGTTTCTGACTTCAGCAGCACACCACTGGAGAGTGTTTACAGAGCCTCTGCTGGGTTGCCTGTCTCTCTGGGAAGGAGATATGGCCAGGTTTAAGTTTGAGAAAGTTGATCTTAAAGCACGATGACCTCCAGACTGAAAGGGGGGCGGGGTTAGACATTGATGCTCTTCCACGTCATACCTGCCACCATGAATGACACAACACTACAACAGCCATGTTCCCGGGACCCAGCCTCGCTCACTGTTTAACTAAAAGAATTTGGTTTCTTTCTAGTCTGCATATTCATTACTTCTTTTCGGTGTACCTTTATAATTCATGTAAAAACCAATTGAATTTTGTACCCTACAATTTATTTTCATTTTCTTGAAGCTTACAAATCCGTACTGTTTGGGTTGATAGATGACATCTTTGTCAGACTGCAAAAAGCATATGCATGTATGACATGGTGCTTGCTAGGCACCCTCCTTTTGAGTATTGGAGAGGAACCATGCTTCTGACATTCCGTTTTGAAGAACACTTCTAAATTTTGAAAGTAATGTAAACTTTTAATAGAATACTCAAATATTTCAGCACCATATAAAGAGCAAGGTAGTGTACCTTGTGACCAGTCAATTCTGGTCTTTCTGTATGTCGTATAGAGTTTGCTAGAAGGCACTTTGGGGTAAGATGTCAGTTTACAAGTTCCTTCTATGTCAGAAAGATGAGTCAGGTAATGAAACAAAAACTATATTCTCCCAAGAGGAGGAAGGGGATCAGGAGTCAAACTGGAAGCACCAGGGTAGCTAAAAAGCATGGAGAAGCTGGTAAGAATTCTCAGCTCCAGCCTTGGCTCCCTCTCAGGGAGGGGATCCCAAAGCTACACCACAATGTGAGCCATGGTCCTGGCAATGAGCATCAGTCTCAGGAGAATCAGTGTTCACAAACCTGAACGTCAGTGCATGTTTTCAGCATAACCCCACTCTGGGTTAGTAGCTAGCACTGGAGAAATCCATGACAACAGTCCTCATATCTCCGAGCACTAAATCCAGGTACCATCCTGACAGTGGTTCTATCGTTTTAAGACTGAGTACTCTGGGGACTCGAAGCTGAGGATCAGTCATAAATGAAGCAGCCTGGAAACATACCTCCACCAAAGGGTTAGGCAGAGAGAAGTTCAGGCATCAGGAAGCTTTAGTTGTCAAAACCAGTGGCCAGTGGCTCTTCACTCTGAAGAGGAGTAAGCTAAATTGCCTGTAAACGAGGAAATGAGAGTTCAGAACCCGTAGCTGGCAGTCACATGACCTCCACGTCTACCTTCCTTCTGCATGTGGTTAGCTGCTGAGAAGGATTTAGAGGTCCAGCAGACTGCTGTATTCTCGCAGCCTCCTTTATCCTACAGGGCAGTTCCCTGCAGTGTAGATTCTGAAAGCTCTGAAGCCATCCGGTGGGCTGCCAGTTCTCTCAGCTGTTCCACAGAGCTCAGACCTCTTGTCAGGTAGGAGGGACTCCTCAACTGGAATGTTTGCTCCCTCTACATGTACAAACTGGGCTCTCTGGAGTGAGTGCCTAGCCTGTAGCCCACAAGCTCATGATCAGCAGTATCTCCCCAGTAAAGAAAGAAATGAATATGGCCCAGATGCTGACAGCACATCCTTGACTACCTGACTATCAGCCTCCCGAGTGCCAGGTGCAAAGAACTGCAGAGACCCCAGCTTCAGCCCACCACTCCCTTCCGGTGCTAGACGGCCTGGAAAGATGTCTCACCAATTCACTGTAACTGGTTTGTTGAGAATTGTGTACAATTAGTTTTGATATTTACCCCATCCCATTCCTCACAGATCCAAACCCTTTTCCTATCTACCAACTCTGTGTCTTTTTTTTTCATACATCAAGTTCAGTTTGTGTTGTCTATAAATTCTTGGATATGTGATCTTCTAGTCAACTTACTAGAGGCAACAATCATTTTCCCCTGAGAGGGGATTGGTACATTTCTTACTTTAAAATCCTCCTTTTCTAGTCAATTTAAAAGATCTTGAAACCGAAGTCTCCCGGGACGCCATCTTCTGGGTTCTCTGGTGAAACAGTCACTTGGCATTTGTCAGTATCCTCTGCTCCCAGCTCTCTAGTACATTGTTTTCTATTTACTAGCGTATTTTCTCTTTTTTATTCTTTTATTGGAAACCATTTTTCCATCACATGATGTATCCTGACTACTGCCTCCTCTCCCATCTCCCAGTTCTTTTCCCCTTCCCTCTCATCCAGATGCACAGATCCTTTCTGTGTCTCGTTAGAAAATAAAGAGGCTTCTAAGGGATAATAATAAAATAAACTATGATAAAAAAACAACACATCAGAACTTGATGAAAAAAACAGAAGGAAAAAAACACAAGAAACAGAAACCCACTCATTCATACACTAGGGAGTCCTATAAAAACACTAACTGCTAGAGCTGTCCACATAGACTCTCTGGGGCCTCCTCCCATCCCTGGTCTCTGGCACATCCTAGAGATTGCCCCCCCACCACTGCCAATCTCCCTTCTGTCTCTCCCCTGCTCTCCCTATGTGCTCTCTCCCTTCCCCATCCCTTCTCCTACCAAGTTCCCTCCTTCCATCTACCTCTGATATCTATGTTACTTCTCCTTCTGAGAAAGACTCAACCTCCCTTGGGCCTCCTTGTTATCTGGCTTCTTTGGGTCTGTTGATTTTAGCATAGTTATCCTGTATTTTATGGCTAATATCTACTTATAAGAGAGTATATAGCATGCTTCTCCTCTTGAGTGTGGGTTACTGTCTTAGGGTTTCCATTGCTGATAAGAGACACCATGACCTAGGCAACTCTTATAAGGGACAACATTTAATTGGGCCTGGACTATTGATTCAAAGTTTCAGTCCATTATCCTCATGGCAGGAAGCATGGCAGTGTCCAGGCAGACATGATGCCGAAGAAGGAGCTGAGAGTTCTACATCTAAATCTGAAGACACTTAGAAGAAGACTGTCTTCAGGCAGCTAAGAGGAGGCTCTCAAAGCCCACCTTCTTCATAGTGACACACTTCTTCCAACAAGGTCACCCTCCTAATAGTATCACTCCCTAGGCCGAGCATATCCAAGCCACCACAGTTACCTCACTCAGGATACATCCGTTTACCTGCAAAATTCATGAGGTCCTTGTTTTTAATGGCTGAGTAATATTCCATTGTGTACATGAACCACGTTTTCTTTACCTATTCTTCAGTTGAGGGACATCTAGGTTGTTTCTGAGCCGAGACTCCTAGCAGTGGGAGCTATGGATCCTGAATTGGCAACTCCCTATAGCCAGGCAAAGAAAAGCCAGAGATAGGGCAGATTAACTGCTGAATTATCTTAGACTTTTCAGAGATGCCCAATACGAAGTCAGCTAAAGCAGCTGCACGGAGTATGAAGAGAAGAATGCTTTCAAACCCATTTTAAAAAGTCAGTGCTACACTGACACCAGAAGCAGATGAGGTCACGGGAGCAAACTCTGTAAACCCATTTCCCTGATGAGCATGGACAAAAAAGTCTTTAAAAAGTATAAACAGGGACAAAAGAAATGGTTCAGCAGTTAAAAGTATTTACTGCTATTGCAGAGAACTGTAGTAAGTTCCCAGCACCCACATAGGGCTGCTCACAACTCCCTGTAAGTCCAGCTCCAGGGAATTCAATATCCTTTTTTGCCACTGAGGGCACTTGAATGTATACATGGGCACACACACACACACACACACACATAAAATCTTTTTTAAAGGTATAAATTATAATATCATAGCCATGATCACATTGGTTTCATTCTGAGGATTCAATGATGGTGCATATAGATACATATAAATAAACATAACATCACATAAATGTAATCAAATATGCAAATCACCTAATCATGTGAATTGATACAGGGAAAAAAATCCTTTGGCAAAATTCAGCATCCATTTATGGTAGAAGCCCTAAGGAAGCAAGCAACACAGCTCAACATGGTATGGTTCAAGATGATGAGCCAATAGCCAACACGTTGGCCAGGGAACACCTAAGTCAATCCATCTATAATAGGGAAAAGGCAAGTGTGTCTCCACTCTTGTTTAATATAGTGCTTGAGTTCTCAACCAGAGCAATAAGTCAAGAAAAAGAAAGGGGATATAAATAGGAAAGGAAGATGTTTGCAGACAATACAAAACCTATCCTAATAAGACCCTAAAGATATCACTAGAAAACTCTTAAAAGTGATAAACAAGTTAGGCAAATATCAGTATTCAAAGCCAGTAGGTTTTTGCTATGTCAGTAATGAGTGTGCTGAAAAAGAAATCATACAGACTTGTTCACATGACTCCAAAATAAAATAAAATACCTAGGAGAACTCTAACAAAGGAAATACAAGACTTCTCCAAGGCAAAAGGTGAGAAATTGAAGAAAGAAACCAAAGAAAATATGTGTGTGTGTGTGTGTGTGTGTGTGTGTGTGTGTGTGTGTGTGAGAGAGAGAGAGAGAGAGAGAGAGAGAGAGAGAGAGAGAGGAGAAGGAAAGAAAGAAAGGAAGGAAGGAGAAAAACAAAACTCATGGATTGGTGAATTTACATTCTGAAAATCATAATTACCAAAGTAACTTGTAGATTCAGTGCAGCTGTCATCACAGTAGTAGGGGTATTCTGAACACTAAAAGGTTTTCTTTAAAAAAAAAAATGAATTGGGGCAAGAGAGATGGCGCTCAGTTAAAAGACTTGTTGGTTTTGTAGAGGCCCTGGGTCCAGTTCTCAGCACCCACATGGATTGAAAACCATCCATAATTCCAGTTCCAGGTCATCCAATGTCCTCTTCTGACCTTTGCAGGCACCAGGTATGCATGTGGTACATTTACATACATCCAGGCAAATCCACTTGTACACACAATGTGAAATAAATTAAAAGTAAATTAAGGACCTGAATAATCAAAGAAATCCTAAGCAAAAAGGGTAATGCTGAAGATATCTCAATTCCAAATTTCAAACTATAGCACAAAAAACACCAGTATGCTGCCGACACAGAAGCAGACAAGAAACAATGGAATCCAGGATAGTACCAGAAAGTTAACCCGTACAGCTCCAGCCTGTTCTTGACAAGATGTTGAAAACATGTTGGCAATAAAGACATGCTATTCAAAAGAGTGGTAGCAAATCTGAATAGCCACATGTAGAAAACTGGACCTATTTTCCCACTCCCACCCAGTCCAAAACCCAACCCAGCATAGATCAAATTGGATACCACTCTTGGAAAATACTTCAAAATACAGTTATAGTCAGGAACTCTCTCACTAGGTCCATAGTTGCTTAGAAAATAGCAAGAACTGGAGATCGGATTGTACCGAATTAAAAGACTTTTACTAACCAAAGAAAACACTTTCCAGAGTAAAGAGACAATTTACAAGAAAATGGAGAGAATGTTTGTCGACTCTTCATGCAACAGGAATTGATTTCCTAAATATAAAGAACTGGCAAAGTTAACCACCAAAAGAACTGAGACCAATCAATAAGTGGGCAAACGAACTGAAGGGATAATTCTCAGAATAAAAACCACAAATGTATAAATACATGGAAAAAAAAAGCTGTTAAACATCTTCACAATCAAAACTACATTAGGATTGCATCAGTATGATTGTCATCACGAAAACCAAACACAGAAAGTACTAGCAGGGGTTTGGGGGCACCAGAGAGAAACCTTTACACACGGTTGTGATGTTAGTCCAGCCACTCTGAAAACCAGCATGGGAGCCCCTTGAAAACTTAGAGGGATACCATCCAGCTATCCCTCTCTCCTGGATATAATATACCCAAGAGCCAAAGCCAGCACACACACACACACACACACACACACACACACAATTTACCTGTACACAAGTTCTGGAATCAGCTTATGTACCTACATATCATTGGTTGAATGGGCAAAGAAAAGGTGGCATATATGAAGCACATGCATGTATTTATGTGTTATTGAGCCAAAAAAAATGAAAAAAGAAAAAAGAAAGATCTACAGTTTCCAACAAATGTGTGAATCTGAGAGCACAATGTTAAACAAACAAAGCCGAACTCAAAAAGAGAAGTATTATGTTATTTTTCAAGTACATGAAATTTTAAGGGGAAATATTTGGGAAGGGGGGGGGGACCAGTGAGAGAAGAATGTGGGAGAGAGCAGTGGAGGGTGACAGTGACTATGTACATGTATGAAAATTCCATGATGAAGTCCATTATTGTACACAACAGTTAGAATGGACCAGTGAGTACTTGAAAAAACTAATTGACAAGTGTTTTTTTTATAACACTTCTAAAATTATCAGAGCACAAGGTGTGAGAGAGAGAGAGAGAGAGAGAGAGAGAGATTAGAGAGAGCCAGCATGTGTGTAAAGTCTAGTTTTTATTTCTTTGAATTGCTTAGGAATCACTATTTTAGTGAATTGTTTCTTTAGCTTTGCTATTGTGACATTTTTACAAGTTAGGGGTGTATACACACATTTAAAATAAAATCTACAAACTGTAGATCTCCATGCTCTCCCTTTTTCTTTGGGTTCCTGCTATGGCTTTTTTACTTTTCTGGAGACCTTTTCACTAGCTAGCCCTGACTACATACTGCACTTGGCTAGATAGCCACACTGGCTTTGTTTCCCTCACTGTTTCTTGCACCATTTCCTGACTACACTGCTGGAGAGGAATTTTAATCCAGCAACATGGCTGCTCTGGCAAGGGATCACAACCAAAGACCTTCTAGGTCTTTGTGATCTGGCTGGAATGCAGACACACCCTGGATTACAGTATAATCTGTCTGAAATACAGACACATCCTTAGTACACACCTTTAATCACAAAAAATTGAAAGTAAGGTTACCTTATAGGAGGAAGCAGCCATGTTTGAAAGTGATACCTAATTAAGGGGCAGACAAAATGATGAATCAGAGAAAGATTTGACAGAATGAGTCTGAGATAGGATATCCGCAACTATCATGAGAACGGCACAGAAAAGAGGGAGCTTAAGAGGCAGGAGAGAGAGAGAGAGAGAGAGAGAGAGAGAGAGAGAGAGAGAGAGAG
>NW_021604665.1:3227766-3240590 GCF_004785775.1 Grammomys surdaster | reverse complement strand
AGAGAGAGAGAGAGAGAGAGAGAGAGAGAGAGAGAGAGAGAGAGAGAAAGGGAGAGAGAGAGAAAGGGAGAGAGAGAGAAAGGGAGAGAGAGAGAGAGTCAAAGAGACAGAGACAGACAGAGAGACAGACAGAGACACACACACAGAGAGTGACAGGGAAAGAGAGAGACAGAGGAGACAGTTTTACCAGAACAGTTTTATAGAGACAGGTTGCAGGTGAAGATAAAACAAGCCAGATAATGAGAAGGACCCAGAGATTAGGAGTCAGAACAGCTGAGTTGAAGCAGCCAGCCAGAGTTCAGGAAGAACTAGAATGGGTGAGCTTATTCAGCAGTATGCCTCTGAGATGACCATCACATCTGGTGAGTAAGTTACTTTTACACCCTACTTTGAGACCAACCCACATCCTGTTCTTTCTCTTCCGTAGCACTTGCTATCTTCTAACTGCTGAGTCGGCTTTCCCTTTTCTCTCCACCATGGACCACCTGTTCCCTCTTGAATACCTCTAACTTGCAGCCTGTGCAGTCACACACACAGCCATGCATGAGGAAGGATCCCTGGGCTGTTTTAATTCCTAGCTATTGCCTGTAATTTTTAGTAAGTCTTTGAATAAGGAGCCCCTCAACATTGAATTTGCATGGTTCATCCTCATGTAGAGCTAAGGCCATGCAAGAGCCCTCATGTACGCTTGGAAAAGTCAAGGATCTTTGTCTTTTAGACTGGGACAAACCTGCTTATAGTTGTCGTTCTGTAATTTAAGTAGTTTGTTCTTTTAATAACTACCTATTCTGTTGTTGACCACAATTTATTTAGCTGGTTCCCTATGGATACACAATTTCTATTATAAAAATCTGCTGCACTGAAGAGTCCAGCTCTTAATTAAAACCTGGTACCCTTGAGTAGTTTGGTTTAAATACCTTTGAAGGAATAAATCATGGCTCCTCGTTCTTTTCTATTTCTGGTGACACTAATACTGAGAATATGTATCCTGTCATTGAGAACAGCTGTTTTCAGCTAAGTGTTTGCAGGCCTTGGGATGGTGTCCCATTGATGTGCGTTTCCAAGCACAGAGTAATGGCTGACTGGGATAGCTCACAGCCTCAGGTGCACACAGCAGCCTCCTGGGGAGCTTCAGAAAATGTGATGCCTGGGACCCTCCCAGGGACTGTGATGTAATTGGTCTGCCCTGCAGCCTGGGTTTATAAAAGGTCCCTGGTGATTTCAATTGGCAGTGGTGACTTTCTCTTTAACCTCACAGACAGAGAGGGATGCTTTGGCTGTAGGGGGTCTGCTCTTGCCTTTTACAGTCCCTCCTTTGCACAGAGGAGAAATAGGTAAGATGATTTTTGCAGACCTTCATATGAGGCTATTACCCAGATATAAACTGAATAGGCAAGTGGTTTATCAATTGTGAATTGTCTGATATCCCTGTGGTGGCTGCATTTATGGTAAGGACAGCAGAGAGACGCCTGCGCCCTCAGACACAGCAGCGGTGGATCGAGGTTTGGCAAAGGTAACTTCTTTTACTTAAAAGCCTAGAGGAATACTTTAGTGCTCTTATTTAAATGGAACATATTGCATGTTAAAACAGAACAAGAAAGAGAATATTAAATAATGAGCAGTTTGATGTGATGACAAGAGTAGAATATATATATATAAATATATATATATATATATATATATATATTTTTTGGTTTGGTTTTTCAAGACAGGTTTTCTCTGTGTAGTCCTGGCTGTCCTGGAACTCACTCTGTAGATCAGGCTGGCCTCGAACTCTTGAACTCAGAAATCTGCCTGCCTCTACCTCCCAAGTGCAGGGATTAAAGGTGTGAGCCACCACCCAGCAGCACATTCTTTCTTTCCAAAGCGTTTCTGGGTTCCCCACTCCCTCCAGACTCTGCCTGTGACTACTTTGAACACAAGACTTTGTGGGAGTTAGAGTGGTCAGAGTGGCTGGTGTATAGTATATACACATGTAATATTGTTTTAAAACAAATTTAATTAGTAAAAATATTGGTTAAATTGAGCATTTTTTAAAGATTGTTTTTTTTTTAAATTTTACATGTGCATGTGTGAGCCTGAGTGGGTGTATGTGCAGTGGAGGCCAGAAGGGGAGGTTGTACCCCCTGGAACTGGAGTTGAAGGCAGTTGTGTACCACCTGATGTGGGTACTAGGAACTGAACCCTGGTCCTCTGGAGGAGACCATCTCTGGATGAACCATTTCTCCAGCTCCTTAATTAAGCATCTTAAAGTTTAAAAACTATGTGTGACTGACTGAGCAGGGTGTGGTATTCCTCTAACCAAGGCAACGGTCACGTTTTAAAATCTGAGAACATTCCTGAGAGCTTGTTGTTGTTCACATTAGCCCAAATCAACTCATGTGACTTATATTTGTCCAGACTAGTGCCCCAGGCCACAATTCATCATTGATATTAGTTGCTCTAACTAGTGACTGGATGAGAACTCAATGATCCATCGGATGTGCTGGGAAGATGGTTCAGCATGTAAAGACAGTCCTGAGCACTCAAGCATGGAGACCTGAGTCAGGATCCCCAGAACCACATACAAAGCTGGATGTATCATCAAGTGTATGATACACCATGATCTCAGTGCTTGGAGGTAGAGACAGAAGGAATCCTGGAATTCTCTAGCCAGGTGGTGTAGCCAAGAAATGAGTTCCCAGTACAGTGAGAGGCCCTGTCTCAAAAAATAAGGTAGAGAGATACAAGAAGACATTCAGTGTTGGACCTTTAGTACACACACACACACACACACACACACACACACAGTTTGGGGAAGGATGTTTGTTTATGGAACCGATTATCCTCTTGCAAACTGAGGTGTGACTGATTGATTAAACTGCTTCCTTTAGCTCTGTCCAGAACAGTTTGTTTACAAGTGTAGTGAGTGGCCCCCATTTTGAGGCATGGCGGGCAGTGTTTGTGTCAAGAGGCAGGGGTGGGGGCAATAAAATTCCTACAATCCTGAAGTTTAGAGTCTGGCAGGAAAGCCAGACACTGGCTAATTGAGTTTCCTTGTGGTAAGAGCTCTGGAGGTGTATGTGGTGTCCTTGAATGTCTATACTAAAGAAACTTCATCTTTGCAGAGCCAAGAAGGGAAAGAAAGAAACCGGAGCTCTCCACAGGGAACCAGGGAGTGGGCAAAAACTTCAATGAGAAGCTAAGGTGGTTTTTCATGGAGTGGAGGGGAGGTCTGAAGGACAGAGATGGGAAAACGAAGGCAGAAAGCTCAGAACGGCTCTATCTGAAAGCCTTAGGGGAAAAGACTCATTGTGTGTATACAGCAAAGATCTCAGAGAACCAAGGCTCTCAGTGATTGCTAAAATAACTCCCATAGCAAAGGACAGTGAGGGCAGTCCACATCCAACATCCAGAGAACACCAAAATCTATTAGAAGAACCAGAAACATGTGAAGGGGCCATCATGGGTTGGCATCCTTTCTGCAGGGCAAGAAGTATTTTCTTAATTTCTCTCTTAAGAGTCAATATTTGGGTTCTAGAGAGCATGCTCGGGCTGGGTGTGCCTTCACTGCCACTGACTGGTCAGTTTGGAATCTCAACACAGGTAAACATTCCTGAAGGAAGATGGCCACAGTAAATACACCCTGTCACCAACTCCATGAACTCACTAGGCTGGCTTGTGGTTTTATTTTTTACCTCCCTCCTCTTTGAGTTTTATTTCAAAAAAAATCTTTTTTTGCAGGTTATTATTATTACCATCACCATCACCATCACCATCACCATCACCATCACCATCATCATCATTAATTTGGTATATTTTGTTTGTATAACTTTGTATTACTCTTTGTATAAATTATTTTGTTTGGTTTCTTTGTATTACTCTTCATTCTCTCATGCAATACATTCTGACCACAGTTTTCTCCCTCCCTTCACTTCCTTTCTCCCCTAGATCCACTGTTCCTCCATTTCCCTTCAGAAAAGAGCAGCCTCCTGGGGTATCAACCAAGCATGGTATAACAAGATACAATTAGAATAGGCACAAACCCTCATATCAAGGTTAGACGAAGCAACCTAATAAGAGGAAAAGGGTCCCAAGAGTAACCAAAAGACTCCAAGACACCTCTTCTCCCACTGTTAGGAGTCCCCCCAAAATATCAAGATAATAACCATAATGTGTATGCAGATTATTCTTCATATTTATTGTAAATTTATTTTGTCTCTCTTTCTAGATTCCATTGAAATGCATGAAAATGTCTATCTTCCTCTACTAATGGAACTTAGATGAGAGAAGTATTCTGTGCATTCCACTACTGCCTCAGCAACTACGTTCAAATATAGAGAAAAAGTGTGATTCACTGTAGAACTTAGAGCAGAAAGAACTGTATATTTCTGTGACTTTATACTGCTTTTGGAGGAGGCCAGACATAGGTATCACTGGGGACACAATTCAGACTCTGAGAAAACAGAAGAAGAATTAGGCAATAAAGGACTTAATTACTGTTTATGATACAAGCAGTACTACATGGTACACTAGTTGTATCGTGTGTGTGTGTCTCAGATGTCACTCCTCAGAGGCTATCCACTTTTTTTCTTCAGAAGGGTCTCTCACTGGCCTGAACTTGCCAAGTAGGCTGTGATGGCTGGCCCCTAGCCCCAGGCATCTTCCTAGTTCCAATTCCCCAGCACTGGGACTCTAAGTACTTAGTGTTGCTGGGTTTGTGTGTGTGTGTGCTGGACACCCAATTTTTGTACTTCCATAGCCAGTACTTTACTGGTTGAGCCATCTCTCCACATGAAAAACTCAGTTGAGTTTTTCAAAAACAAAACAATAGAGTATATGGAAAGCACAAACCGAACTCTGTGGGTTACAGAAATAAATAAATAAATAAATAAATAAATAAATAAATAAATGCTAGGCCATGGTAGTGCATGACTTTCAGTACTCTGATAGCAGAGACAGAGGACCTCTGAGTTCCAGGCTAGCCTGATCTACAACCTTAGTTCCTGGACTGCTAGAGATAAACAGAGAAATTTTGTCTCAAAAAAACCAAAATGGAGGAAGAAGAGGAGGAAGAAGAGACAGGAAGCTGGGAAAGGGTGGAGGTAAGGGACAGATCTGGGGGAAGTTAAGGGGAGGAATACAGGTGAATGTGGTCAAAATACATTGTGTGAAATTCTCAAAGAATCAATAAAATATATTATTAATATAATAAACATTATATTATACATAAATATATACAAATATATAATATTTATAAAATAATATAATAAAATATATTTATTTAGAAACTTTCCAGATAGCATAAGATAAAACATCCCTTGACCATTTTCAACCCAGTTCCAGTCTTCTCCTAGAGCTAACTGGGGTTATCACATTGGGATGATTCTCCAAGACATCTCTGTTTCTACACAAATGTCTCAAAGCATTTACATTTGACTGTGCTCATAGCTTTGTCTATGGACTCTTCAGATGCCACACGGTAATGTGTCTCTTACTCAGAGGTTGTATGTTTTTTCCTGCCCAGTAGATCACGCTGTTTCCTGCCCGGCTGTTGAGGATCTTGTACTTGCCTTCTGTTTGTCTGTTTTTGTTCCATTTAGTTAACTGTTGAATTCCATAGTGCATTAGTCTTCTCAGGTTGCTCTTAGAGACTACCATGGAGTTGTTGTCAGAACAGACACTTATTTTCCAACACTTCTGGAACCCAGGAGTCCAAGGTCAAGGTGTCAAGGTTGATCTCTAATGAGGGCTCTCAGCTTCACTTTCGAGTGGCTTCTCTGCTGTCTCCCACTGCTCCTTTCCTGGTGTCACTTCCTGGAAAGGACAACAGCTCTGTCTGATTAAAACCTGTCCTTATGACATCACTTAGCCCTAATTGTTTCCTTACAGGGCCCTCTGTTGCAATTTGGGCACACTGTGTGTAAAGCGGTTATATACATGAATGTGTAAATGCTAATTTGTTTTCATAACACATAGTATGGCTAGCCTATACTTAGCCCTATGCTCATCATGAGATAAATTCTTTTATTTGTTTAAAGCTTTAGTAGAGCATGATTGTTTCCCCCTTGAACTAATAGCAACTAGGGCTTCTATCTCCAGAGACAGGGCATGGCACGAGAGGAAACCAGAGGCGCAGAGGCATGGAGGAGTGGTTGTAGAACGCTGATCCCCAGTCGCTCATTCTCAAAAGCCCACAGAGTTCTCAGCTCGGAAAGTGGGAGAATTTGGCATTTGAGTCTGCAGAGATGGAGGAGGCATGCAAAGCCAGAAATGTCCTGTGTGGGCTGCTAGCCTTCCCTGAGCACTAGAATACCCAGCAACCAACCTGGGAAGCAGAAAGCTACACGCCACAAGAAGACTCCCCCAGCTCCATTCCCAGCACACCCCCACCCTCATTGTCCAGGGAAGCCATTTCCTCATGCTAGAGTGCACTGCTGCTTGGAGGATCTTCCAAGACACTTGGGGTCAACCAAACCCCCACCTACCCCATTTCCAGGAGAAGTTCTGGAAACCACTGTTCACATCAGTCAGAGTACCAATCCAGGGAAGATGAAAGGTTTCATCCCTTGGTAAATCTAAAACACTGGGCTCGGCCACCTGTCCTCAATACGTCAATTAAGCAAGAGTAGTAAAAACAAAGAATGGGAGTTTACTCAATGTAGCCATGCTGAGAAGAGGGCCAATGAAAGAAGCCCAGTGACCTCCGAGACAACTTCCTAGGCTCTGACATCAGGTTTAGTTTTCAGCAGAGAGCAAGAAATAGGCTCAGTTTAGCAATCCTGCCACAGTGTGATCCTCCGGTCATTGACCCATTCTGTCTGCTCAGCTTCCGCCTCTTCTTCAAGGTAATCTGACCAGCTGCTGGAGCCCTGTGAAATCTGTTTTCAAGAGACAATTTCCTGCTATGGCTGGCTCAGCCTTCCCCTTCTCCCAGCATCAGATTCCTGGGAATTTAATTTTGGGAGGAGGTTTATTGTCTCAAGAGTCTGACCGCCAAAGGCAGGGATAGCAGTGTCTCTTTAGAATTCCCTCATGATGGTCAGGGCAGTTACAAACCTACAAGGGCTCTCTGGATGTGGAGAGAGCTGGGAAGAATTACTTTGACATCTAGTCAAAGTATGTAGTTCTTACACATGCACAATTTGGACGGCCAGGGGACTCGTAGAAGTGATTAGAGATAGTTTGTTATCATACTGGGAGAGGGGTTTGTGCTGTTAGTATCTGTCAGTGCTCCCCAGCGTCCTCCCACAAGGCACAGAGACAGAGGTCCTCCTCGTCAATAGGCAATCAGCCAGCCACAGTGGCGGCAGTGGGGAGGTTGAGAAAGGCTGCCCTAAGCCAAATTTTAGGAATTTTCTGGGACATTGAAACTGGAAAATACTTAAAAAATATTAATGATTTAATTTTGTAGAAGATATAATTTTAGACAAGCACAAACTCATCCTCTTAACTTCCAACTTGCTGGTTTGAATGTTTCTTTGAAATGGTTAGTGTATCAATCAATTTCCCTTTATGTTTGTTTGTTTGTTTTATCAGACAGCTCCCAAAACAGTCTGTTAAACTCCTCTGTCAGAGCACCCAGGGTTTTCTGAGAAAAACATGTGACATCCACAGCTGTCCTGGTTTGGTTATAGATTCCCATTGCTGCATGGCCTCATTAAATTTTTAGCCTCAGCTGAAGATCTGAAGTCTATCCCTTGACTCAGAAGGCACTCTTCAGAGGATGTTTTGAGGATTAATTAGTTAACTTTGGCAAGGCACTTTGAAGATAACAAGTATATTCTGCATTCTAACATCATTGGGCAAATAGACACCTTTTAGACATTATTACCTCAAGGCTTTGGTCCTGCCCATCCTCTCTCTTGCTTGAGCAGTTCCCTGGGAGGAAGGGTATTAAGAGTCGGCAGTGGCCAGCAGCCGAAAATCAGGAGCCTTATTGAAGACTGCTGGTTGAAGAGTCTCCTTGTATGATGAGAAAAACACTCCAAGGGAAGTTAAAAGCCCTTGGTAGTGAAGGAAGACTTCTGAAGTGCAGTAAGTGAACCAGAAACACCACCCATTCTCGCATTTGTGATCCTCGATCAGTGCCGACTCTTCCCTTTACTCTCTTCCAAAGAGCAGAGCCTGGTCAGGGACCGCTCAAAACCCTCCCGTGGGAAAAAAAACCCTGTAATTTACATTCACGACGGTTTAGCTTCCATGCAGACGTTTTTAATTCTCTATATGGGGAAGATGCACACGAACGCAGGTGTCCTCAGAGGCCATAGGCGTGAGACTCCCCCTGAAGCTGGAGTTACAGGCAGTTGTGAGCTCTCCAATGTGCTGAGAATTGAACTCAGACCCTCTGCAAGAGCAGCGCATGCTCGGAACCATGGCGCCATCTCTTCAGCCTATGCAGACTTGACCTTTAAAAAGATACTTATTTAATTAATTTTTAAAACAACAGCAACAAATTTATTTTTATTTTATGTATACAGGTGTCACCGGTGAGTAGGACTGCTGGTTGCCTCCCTCCTTTGGAAGCTGGCATGGCGCCTACCAGTACCATTAAAGCTAGTCCTCAGGTAGGAGGCATTCAAGTCAGTTTGAGCTCACGTGAATTTTCTTTTTCTTTCTTCTTTTATTATCATTTGCATTGCATTTATTGTTATTTGTGTATTTTTATTTTTATGCAATACTTTTGTTATTTGGGAATTTCACATCATGAACCCAGATCATACTCACTTCCCTGTTCTTCCAGCCCACCCCCCACCACGCCTTGTGACCTCATTCCTGAAGGAGGAGGAGGCGGAGGAGGGGGAGGAGGCGGAGGGGGAGGTGGAGGAGGAGGAGGCAGCAAGTCAAAGTCAAAATTGTGTTGAGCATTGGAGCATGGTCAAACTCCCAATGGCCATCCCCCTAAAGAAAACTGTATGCAACTGTACCATGTGCATGTCTGGTGACCACAGGCCAGTAGAAGATATCAGATGCCCTGAAACTAGAGTAATAAGTGTGGCTGCTGTTTGAGTGTTGGGATCTAAAAATTCCTTTTTCTTATAGTCTTAATTTTTATAGCCATTGTCTGCTGCATTTGCAAAATCATTCAGATTTGGGCAAAATCGATTTGAAAAGCACCCACTGTGTCAGGTACTGTGCTTGGAACCTATCTCATCCTCCAACACTATTAAGCTAGGTATAGTTTTGTCCAGTTGACATAAACCAGCATGGACATGTCCTTGAGGTTACTCTCTAGATTATGGTCACCAAACTGGGAAATGAGAATCATACCCTAGTTGTTTCAAAGTTAATGCTGTATTATTTCAGCATCTCAAGCTAAGACAAACCTGTGCATCCCTTTTCCCACTTGGCTTTCATTCCCCATAGGAGTTGAGTAGGGAAGGTAGCACACTTGTCTGTTTTCAGATAAAGGCAGGAATGATAGGATTGGTACCTTGCTCATGTTTCCCAGCACCAGAAAGCTGGCTTCCAAGCAGACTCCTTGACCATGGACCCACCAGTGCCACCTACCAGCAGCTTCTTAGTACTGCAACCTTCTTTGTTTCAGGGCTGCTCTAGATGAGTCCTTCCCTACTCCCTTTGATTTGGGTGGGTCATTCATCAAGCCCAAATCAGCACTCTCTGTTCCTCTTGCTGTCCCCTTGTCCCTGTGTACCTTGTAAGCACTAGTTGCTCTGCAGGGAATCAAGTTGGGCATTCTTTTCAAGCTCCATCAGTGACTTCATCTCTTTCTCGGGCTTAGATCAGTGGTTCCTAAACTTTGTTGGGGATTAGAATCACCGTGGGAGCCTTTAAACTTCCTAGACTGCTCGATAGATAAATTAGCTCAGCAGCGCTGATAATTAGGACGTTTTTCACTTTATTTTTTCAAAGCTCTCTGGGCGATTCTAAAGTGCAGTCAGACGTGAGACCCAGACACATGAGTCATGTCCTGTGTGTTCTTGGGTGACAACTTATAAACTCCTCCTTCCACTCGAGGCCCGTATCTCTACCTGTTTCCAGTTTCCCCCAGACCCCAAATGTCCAAATTTAGCAAGTGAAATGCAGACAGTCCTGTCACACTCATGTTTCTCATAGGACATGTACTAAAAAAAAAAAAAAAAAAAAAGTATTGGCTGTTTACCCAAAATGCCTGTTGTGTCACATCTGGCGACCTTGCTAAGGAGAACATGACCTCTCTGAGTTTCCTTTAGTTGGAAAGGCTTTCCTATGAGCCCAGGGGCAAGCCTTAGCTTTCTCTGACACATCTCCCCCTGCCCCTTTGACTCCTGCCATGTGAGGCTGGGCCACTTTTCACGTCTTTCCCCTGCTCATGCTGATTCGCTGGTCTATTCTCAGCATCTGAGTCTTTGAGGATTTTACAGCAATGGAACTGGATCCTATACTCCTTCCCCTGATGATCCAGGTTCCGTTATTTCCCAACATGTCCTCATCAAACGCTGAACTAATTCTGCACTTGGACCAGTAAAGGCCAGTCGTAAAATGTAGTCCTCTAGAATGCACAGCCCTGAAGGGCGTTTCAACAGGGCTCCCTGGCAGAGCCCAAATACTGGGGGCAGTCTAAGAAAACCATGTATCCTGACACATACCAACACTTGTCTTCTATTTAGACTGGGATAACCGATCTTTCCTAATAAACTTCTAACCATTCAAAGAAAGCAGAAAACATGCCTTCCCAGAGTCATTCTTGCTGAGTCCTACTGGCATTTCCTGAAGACCTTTCTTATAGTTCCTGCTTGCTTAAACCCATCCACCCCATCTTCCCTAGCATGTCACACCTGGGATAAGTGTAATAGGTTTCTAATTTGGTACTGCAGCTTCCAACTTGTGCCTTCCTGATGTAATTATGTGTGTTGTATAGGTTTATAATGTGTGTGTGTGCAAATACACAGGTGCTTCGCCAATCTTTCTCCACCTTAACTTTTGAGACAGGGTCCCTCCCTGAACCTGGAGGTTGCTACTTTGGGGAAGCTGTCTGGTTGCAAGTGTCCACTTCCCTAGCACTGGGATTATAGCTGTGTACTCTGCTCTATTTTGACATGGGTGCTGGTGATCAAAGCTTAGACCCAAACCCTTCTGCAGCAGGCACTTTACAGGCTAAGCCATCTCCCTAGCCCAATGTGACCATTCTAAAGTAGGTTTGCTCTTGTTACCAATGTGGCTGTGTGGTTCCTTCCCCATAGTCCCTAGCTGTCCCCACACATATTGCTTCATAGCACACCAGCAGAGATTGTTCTAGCTAGAAGATGAAATTTTGTGCCCATGGGCATTCAATAGACAATGGAACCAGCTCTTTCCATGTAAGTAGCAATCTGGCACTGCTGGGGAATTAAAACACCAACTCAGAAGACTCGACTAATGTGGCAAGTCCTGGGTGCACAGCCCCACTGTTTCTCCAAGTTCTCCACTCAGATGCAATTGCATGAGGTGGCTGTTTGCTTGTTAGTTCTTCATGCACTGATTTTTCATAGACCTTTTATGTCTAACTTCGTTGCCCTTTTCAATAACTACTCATGTCAACTACTCAGTAAGACAATAACTACCCAAGTCAACTAATCACCTTTGGAGCCTTAACTCAAAGTCTGTTTGTGGAGGAAGCTCTCATTCACATTTTTGGCATGTTAGCCCATTAACATAAATTTACCCAGTGATGGGGAAACATGAAACGTGAAAGAATGCATAGATTCAAGAAGTTCATGAATCTACAAGACTGACCTTTTCCCTCCTTGCTGAAGTCCCGGCTTAAAACTCTGGAGATGTTTTGTCATAAGCTCTTTGGGGCATCCTTGGGCAGCTTTCAGCACCCCTTCAAGTGTCCCTTCAGCCACAAAAAAGGAGACTTGGGAATCAGGTTATGTTTTCCAACCATGGTCATAGATGACTGAGCTGAGAGGTTACCAGACTCAGAGTAGACTAATAAAATATCTATCATCAGGAATATGCGGTCAATAGTTAAACATTCCAGGTCAGACACAGACAGGGGTCTGGGCAGATGGCTTGCTCATAAAGTGCTTGCTCCTACAAACCTGAAGGCCTGAGTTCACATTCTCAGCACCCATATTAAAGAGCTGGGAGTGGCAGTGTACACCTGCCATCCTTGGGCTGAGGAGACAGAGTCAGGAGGATTCCTGGGACTAGCTGACCAACCAGCATAACACACTGCTGAGCTCCAGGTTTAGCAAGAGACTCTTGTCTCAAAAAATTATGTGGAATACAGTTGAGGGAGATATTCATTGTGGTACTCCACACTTAATCTTCACATATGGTATGCATGTACACACACACACACACACACACAACCATACACATACCACAGTCTTAGTTTTAACTATCATCAACTTGACACAACCCAGACTCACCTGAGAAGGAAGTCTTAACTGACGGATTGATTATTCAGATTTGACTAGCCTGCAGGGATTGTCTTGACCATTGCTTGAAGGAAGAGGGCTCTCACCCTGCTGTGTGTGGCATCATCCCTAGGCAGGTACTCCTCAACTGTATAAGAAAGCTGGCTGAGTATAATCTGGCATGAGAGAATGTTAGCAAGCAGCATCCTTCATGGTCCCTGCTGTATCTCTTTCTTTGGCTGTGAAGTGCATTTCTTGGTTGGAAGTGATACTGTCTGGAAGAGCAAGGGGGTTTTGCCTCCATGTTTTTGCTCTGATTCCCATCAGTCATGGACTATAACCTATCAGCTGAAATGTACCCTTTCTCCCCTAAGTTGCTTTTGGTCATAGTAGTTGTCATAGCAACAAAATGAATCTCTCTCTCTCCCTCTCTCTCTCTTCCTCTCTTTCTCTCTCTTTCTCTCTCTCTCTCTCTCTCTCTCTCTCTCTCTCTCTCTC
>NW_021604665.1:3186545-3227756 GCF_004785775.1 Grammomys surdaster | reverse complement strand
TCTCTCTCTCTCTCTCTCTCTCTCTCTCTCTCTCTCTCTCAAACACACACACACACACACACACACACACACACACCCCAAAACCAACCAACCAAAGAATAGCAAGAAAAAGTCCACAAGAACACAGGACAGCCATGTCCCCCTCCATGCCTGGGTTAAGAACTAGAACAAGCTCATGGCTGAAGTGAAAGGGAGAAGTGAAAAAGCTGAGGAGAGAAGAGAGCACCATCATCCCTGACTGTGTTTTAGCCCCTTCTTGAAGCTTAGCTCCCATTCATCACTGCTTCTGAGAGGCAGCCACTGGGCCCTAATGCTACATTTCCTTTCCAGAGCTGTAGCTTGCTCAAGATGGCTTCCTGTACTTAGGACCAAAGGGTCCTCATGAATACAATTCCCGTGGAGCTTGCTATAAAAACAACAAAAAGAATATCCTTTACTGTACTTTCCTGATGGAATATTTTGTCTAGACCACTCAGATGGCCAACAGTAAGAACTTAGAGCCTAGTGTCTTAGTTAGGGTTTTACTGCTGTGAGTAGACACCATGACCAAGGCAACTCTTATAAGGACATTTAATTGGGGCTGGCTTAGAGGTTCAGAGGTTCAGTCCATTATCATCAAGGCAAGAGCATGGCAGCATCTAAGTAGGCATGGTACAGGCAGAGCTGAGAGTTCAACATTTTCATCTGAAGGCTGCAAGTGGAAGACTGGCTTTCAGGCAGCTAGGGTGAGGGTCTTAAGTCCACACCCAAAATGACACGCCTACTTCAACAAGGTCACACCTTCTAATAGTGCCAGTCCCTTGGACAAGCATTTACAATCATACCTAGCTTGGGATGCTGGGTAAAGCTGTGTTCAGAGGTTCAAGGCTATGTTTTTGATTTCTAAGAGACTTTCTTTTCTTGGTATTCTTTCTATGCCTGGACAATTGGACACTTCTGGTGCTATTTCACTTCTTATAGTACTTTGTCTTTGAACTCTGCAGCAGAAGTGTGTCCTCTAACCTTGGGAATGACAGACACTTCTTTGTGACATGGTCACATGGAAAGAAACAAGCAATAACTTTTATCTATTTAAAAAATGTAATACATTTAGAGCACAAATTTTCAAAGAATTTGAGAATAAATTGATTTTGTCCCCAGCTTCCTCCTAAATGACATGCTAGCACTGAGAAAGTATGCCAGTAATGAGCTGGTACTGGAGTGGTCTGGTGACAACCTGACTCACTGAGGACCCCAGTTAATGACTTCTCTGTACTCAGTATTTTGCCAACTAGAGTCTTGCTTCAGTATGACCCTGGCCTAGTCTATAACTTACCGTAGCTAAGACGATGCAGTAGAAATGACAGGCTGACAGCTCCACGCTTCTGTTTCTAGAGGCCTGAGCAAGCCATTCGCTCTACAAAGGTTTACTCTTGCTCATACTTGGACTTCCGCCTGACAGTGAGGACTATGTAGAGATGAGAAGCCATGTAGAACAGAATCAAATCATTCTAGCCAAGGCCAGCCCCAGCTAAACTGCCAGCTCTGCAGAAATACGAGCTAAGCCAGTCCAGATCAGAGGCCCATGGACTTTGGAGTAATTAAGTGACTGTTGTTTGAAACCATATAGTCTTTGTATGTTTATTAAATACTGTGGTAGTAAACAATATAGCTTAATCTCCCCTCAACTGGGAGCACGCACGCTTAAATCCCTAACATGGAACCTGGAAGAAGATAATAAAGACCTGCCAATAGATTTGGAGGTTGTACTCCAGTGACTGATTCAGTATGGGCCTGCATTGCGTGTATGAAGGCCATGCTGTAGGGATTTCATATCCTGGGAGATTTTGCTCCATGGCAGTGGCTAGCAAATGATAGCCTGTAAACCAAATCCCATGGTCAGTCTTGACAACGTTTTATTGGACTATAGTCACAGTGATTTGTTCCATGGTGCCTTTTTTACCGCATTGGAAGAACTGTCTAGTTGTGACAGATAGGGGCTTGTAAACTGTGAACTATTTACACTCTGGCCTTTTACACAAAATGCAACATGGATACTTGCCACAGAGCATCTAAACATAAGATTCCATGCAGTAATAATTGGACAATACACGGAGTATGAAATCGGGTTGCCAAGTCAGGGGAGGTGAGTATTGCAAATAAGAAACCCCTTAAAGGTGCAGAGGCATGTTGGGCTCTGAACAGTAGCCATGGGGCTCGAGTGGTGTGTGTGTGCCCCAAGGACAGTAGCAGGGAACTATTTAATTAAACACCAACACACCCCTAACTTGAGGGCACAGTTTGTTCTAAATATAAGTGGCACCTTTAACTCCTTCAAAGTCACTTTCCTCTGCTCTAGCTTATGACTTGTGATCCCCTTTAGGGTGTAACGTTTTTAGGGATGGAAGAGACCATAGAGAAAAATATGGCATTTGGTTCTGATGGCTTCCACCATTGACGTATTATCTGATAAATAAGTGGAGGGAGAGGACTGGAAAGTCAAGCTTCTCACCCACATTGGATCCCAGATCTGCACATACTTCCTCCCAAAGGCAAACTTTTCCATCTCAGTGTGAAATTATGGAAAGCAAATGACAAGAGTGAATGACGGGCATAGAATATTCTTCCTAGGTTTATTTTAATTGAAATGTATGAGGGAAATACATAATTTAAAGGGATAGTTCATAGGCCTTTGTAATGTAAATAGCTTCGTGATGTGAGTGTCACATATGACTGCTGTCTCTTCTTGCCTCACTGAACCATTGCGATGTGTCAAGCTTGTGTGATGCAACTTGCATCTTGACTCTGAGACATCACTCTCAAGCCAGTATGTCCAGAACACCATTGACTCAGCATGCCGCCACCGCCCAACCTCCCAGGCCTGCCCTATGGTGGCCCTCCTTCTGAACCTCATCCTCACTTAGACACAGCTATACTTCTACTCGGTTCTCTTAAAATATTCAGATTCTGTCAGTTCATCCAGCAAATCATGTTAGGCAACTTTTCTATGACACTGTGATCCCAGAAGCTCTTGCCTAGAAGTCCAGACTATAGGCCTATAACTTTCAACCATGCCTGGTTCTCACAGCAGCCAGAATGAGCCTCTTAAGAGGAAAACTGGGTCAAATCCCTTCCTGCCAAATCTCCCAGCAGCCTTTCTTGCCACTCAGACTCTAGTCTTCTCACCCCCAAGTGCTGGTGGTCTGGCCGTGCACGTTTCTCCACGTTGTACCTGTGATGGGTTTCTTCCGCTGACTTCAGAGTCCAGCCCCTCCACTCTCCAGGTCACCTGCATTATTCCTAACTGTCCGTCCCAGCTCTAAACGTCTCTAGGGCACTCTTCTTTGCATATCAGGCCTTGTCTGTCCTCATCTTGTGCTAGCAGCTCTGGGATGTGGGATTCCATCCTCTGTGGGAGGGAGAGAGGTCAGGCATACTGACAAACACCCTACTTGACACAGGGAGCCCCCACAACAGAGCTGTTCTGGTCCCATGGCAGTAGTTTCTAGGCTAAGGAACCTTGCTCCTTCTCAGTGCTCCAATGTTTCCTCCCAAGGGAAAAAAATGTAAACTCACACTTCCCGAAGTGTCCTTCCCTTTCCTTCCTACTCCCAGCCCTCCCTCCTGCTCAGCAGCCATAAGAACATGCATTTCTGGTTTTGTCTCTTCTCCTTGGTTGGGAGAAAGTTCCCCGAGGGAAGGATCTTTGGCTGACTCACTGCTGATTCTCTTGGTTTGAGGCACAAGGGCCTGGCACATACATCATTTGATAAATGTGGCTACACCCTGAAGTTTGGGGAGCCTGCCTCACACCCACAGTTGCACAAGCTACCAAGAAAACTAACCATCTGTTTGTCAGTCCTTTAAGCCACTTCAAGGCCATACATTTAAGCACATACAGTATAAGCAGAGAGTCTTGCTCTTGTTACAAAATAAATCTTGCTTTGTGGGATGTACATGTACCAAGATGTCATAGGGGAAACCTATTCTTTATTTAATACAACATTTAAAAAAAAGTAGTTAACAGCTAAGGAAGACACCCAAAGTCAGTCTCTGACCTTCACAGTCACATGTACACTCATGAATGCACACATGTATAAACACATGAACACACACAAAGGAAAACCAAATGCTGCTTTAACATCATGTTCCAGGTTTCCTCCTTACAAGTTGGCACGCCCTATTGACCACCTTTCCTGCATAGAGAGCTTCGCCCTAGTATCAGCCAGGTCCTGTCCTGCAATGACCACTGCTCATCATCTGTGACCCTTCTTCCTAATCCCAGTGTGACTGCTGTGAGTGGAAACTCTGGGTAGTTTGATGCCCTCACCCATGGGGACAGGCCCTCACCCTTTCAGCACACCCCAGTGTCAATATTGGATTCAAAACTTACTTTATCTTAAGCTGTCTGTCGATTTTTCTCTTGGACAAAGTTACCAGTCTTCGTCAGCCCCAGACTGGTAATAATGGAACTTTGAAATGGTTATCCCAGTTTAAAGACAGCATAGACTCCAGGCTCATTTTTATGAACATAAAATTGTGTGCCCTTTGTTCTTAAAAATCATGAATGGGTCTCTTGTCAGGCATCCTCAAAAGAGTGACATCGTCTTTAAACCCTCCATGGCAATATCTGATGCACTGCCCATTATACTTGGGGAAGACAGGGCAACCTGGAGGTCCAGCTACTTCCTTAAGATCATCCAACTTCTGGATAATTACCCAAACTGCTTCGTTATGGGAGCGGACAATGTGGGCTCCATGCAGACGCAGCAGACCCGCATGTCCCTTTGACGGAGGGCTCTGGTCCTGTTGGCAAGAACACAATGATTCACGAGGCCATCAGGGGGCATCTGGAAAAGAACCCAGCTCTGGAGAAACTGTTGCCTCACCTCCAGGGGGAACATGGGCTTTATGTTCACCAAGGAGGACCTCACTGGGATGAGGGACATACTGCTAGCCAATAACGTGCTGGTTGTCCCCTGTGCTGTTGTCCATCCCCCAGGATGAGGTCACTGTGTTAGCTCAGAACACTGGTCTGGGCCCAGAGAAGACCTCTTTCTTCCAGTTTTAGGCATCAACACTAAGCTCTCCAGAGGTACCACTGAAATTCTGAGTGACGTGCCGCTGATAAAAATCGGAGACAAAGCAGGAGCCAGTGAAGCCTGAACATGCTGAACATCTGCCCCTTTCAGCTGATCATCCAGGAGGTGTTTGACAGTGACAGCCTTTACAGCCCGGAAGTGCTTGGCATCACAGAGCTGACTCTGCACTTCTGCTTCCTAGAGGGTGTCCGAAATATGGCCAGCGTTCGTTTGTAGACTGTTTACCCGACTGTTGTCTCAGTGGCACACTGTATGAGTATGGTCAACGGATATAAGTGGGCCCTGCTTGGTTTGTGGAGACTGAATACACCTTCCCACTTGCTGAAAAGGTCAAGGCCTTTTTGGCTGATCCTTCGGCATTTGCGGCTGCCGCTTAATTTGAGAAACTAGGAAATAAAGGCTTACTTCTCTTAAAACAACAAAAAACAAAATAAAAACCAAACCAACCCAACCCAATCAACCAACCAACCAACCAAAAAAACATGCATGAAGTTTAGAAAAAATGAATTCATTTATTTTTGCCACTTAGACTTGTCTGCATCTCAAGATGACTTCAACTTTTATTTTTCAGAGATGTGAATTTCTGTATTTGGAATTAGGCACTTTAATTTTGGACTATGACCATTTCTCTGCTTTACACCTACACTCCCTTCCCCGACAGTCCTGTGCACACATGCACACTGACTGTGCATGAGCCACACTCAATAAATAGCCACCATTCCCATGGAAATGGCATAAACAGGTGCTAGCTGGTTAGCGGGAGCCTCCAGATGGAGACCCCAGTGTTACCACACGATGCCAACCTCTTCCTTGGATATCCACAAACTTATCCATGCTGCCCTGCTGGCCTTATCAGAAGTTTTGTGCTTTGCTCTGTTCTGCAGTCTACTCCGTAATGAAATCACTGTGTTTGGCAGCCCCTTAGCACTTGGCTGAGTACTTCAGCTTCTCACTTGGGATTTCCTGTTGACCTTGACCTCCCTTGGCTCTGACTGGAAAAGTAGCCTGTAGACTTGTCTGACTCCACCCTTGCCTCCTCCAGTTTCCCTCTTAGGATACAAGAAACACACTTGTCTCCTCTCTGTTATCCCACTGTGCTGGCTGGTTTTGTGTGTCACCTTGACATGCTAGAGTCATCAGAGAGGAAGGAGTCTCCTTTGAGGAAATGCCTTCATGAGATCCAGTTGTAAGGCATTTTCTCAATTAGTGATCAAGTGGGGAAGGCCCAGCCCTTTGTGGGTGGTACCATTCCTGGTCTGGTGGTCCTGGGTTCTATAAGAAAGCAGACTGAGCAAGCCATGTGAAGCAAGCCACAAGCAGCACTCCTCCATGGCCTCTTCATCAGCTCCTACCTCCAGGTTGCAGCCCTGCTTGAGTTCCTGTCCTGACTTCCTGCTATGATAGATTATGATTTGGAAGTGTAAGCCGAATAAACCCTTTCCTTCCCAGCTGGCCTTTTGGTCAGGGTGTTTTATCACAGCAATGGAAACACTAAGACATCCACTGAAGTCTTTAGCTGGGGAGAAGCCCTGGGGCATCTGAGTCACATTCTAGAAGCAGTAGAGTTGGCTGTGAAATCTAAATTAGCAAAGCCCAGGAGAGAGTGACTGAGCCCTTTCATTTTCCAGAAGTATGTAGGCATTGAGCAAGAGGCAAGAAGTTGCAAAAGCTGAAGGAGTCAGCATGGGATGTGGTGTAGGTTCAAGTTTTTGCTTTATCACATATGTTGACCCATGGTAAATCACTGAACCTTTCTGAGCTTCACTTCCAAGGCTCTGCCCTCCCCTATCCTCTGCCCACCTCCACCAAAACAGGGGTTGTAGCATCTACTGTTTTAGAGCTTAAAGAAGGATTAACAGTAAGGAGTATCTTTAGCATCAAAGGATGTGGCTAACCCATGTTAGGGACTTGTGGTAGTTCACACTGATTGTCAACTTTCTGGGATCTAGAGTCACCTAGGAGACAAACCCCTGGGCATGCCCATGAGAGATTATCTAGATTAGGTTAATTGAAGCAGACTCATTTTCCATGGACAGGGATGGCTGTGGTGAGGGTGGGTGAGTGGGCAGGCATGGTGTCTCCTGGGCTGGATAAAAGGAGGATATTGAGCTGAGGGGAGTGTTCATCTCTCTGAACACTGCCTGAGTTCAGCTGCCTGAGTACAGACGCTGTGTGACCAGTGCTCTGAGCTCCTGCTGCCCCAGATTGAACCATACCCTTGAACCGTGAGTCAAAACAAATCCACCATTTTTTAAAATTACTTTTGTCAGACATTTGGTCCTAGCAATGTGAAAAATATCGGATACAAGGCTCTATGCATTTCATTGAGGATCTTAAGCTGTGGGATATTTGTTCTCTGGGAAAACACCCATGACATCTATTTTGTATAAACACACTTCATAGCTGGGTTCTTGCCCTGTGACAGTAACTCCTATTTTTTTTTAATCTGGGCCTTGTGAATTTTCTCACGAAGGACTCTAAGGTGTGTTTTTAGTGGGTACACTAGTGTAGATCTCATCAAACAACTATTTGAGTGATAGGCCAGTGGCTAGACCAGTTCTCTGAATCCTCCAGATGTAGTCTGTTCCCTCGCCATTAACCCATTCGCTGTGATTGTCTGTATCGAGGTATTAAGAGGTGATTGTGTTGTAGGGTCTCTGCTCCCATGAATACATGGGTGGGTGAAAAGTCTCTGCCTGTGAGTTGGGTACTCTGGAAATGAATTGGTTACTGTGGTTACTGTTCTTGTGGAGCACGTTTTCCACTAGTGTTCTGATGCACCTGTGGTCACCTACGGTCACTAGGGCACTGGTTCCTGCCATAGGACTCACATGAGAGGCTGGGATGTCATCCCACAGGGACACAATTAAAAATGAGTGTTTCCAATATGACTCCTTACCATGCTTTTGAACTCCGCTACTGTGGTCTACAGAAGATCACTTTCTTGTTTGTAAATCCTTTAGCCTCAGGTATTTGGTCTCCAGAAGATAGACTAAGATGCATTTGGTTGTGTAGCTCAGCTCAGCACATTCTCCTGGATGCCCAGTGAAGGTCTATTACCACTGGGGTTGAGAAACAACTGCCTTTGTATTTGTTTTGAGTTTTAAAGCTTCAGAGTATCATATAATAGCAACATGTCTAATCCATTGGAGCTCTAAAGATATATCTATCTATCTATCTATCTATCTATCTATCTATCTAGTAATTTTGTGTCCATTTTATAGATTAGGAAGATAAGCCCCAGAGGAAAATTTCCAAAGGTTGGCTAATGGATTAAATCCAGATATCCATCTTTACCAGCATCCTCACCGGTGTGTACATGTGATAGTCTTCAGGATCAGATTGAGGGGTGCTGTGGCTTCTAAGTGTTCTATACAATACTCACCCTCCTTTAAAGTACTGTGCCTGCCTGGTGTGTGGGATGATGTCACAAAACCATGTCCCTTCAAATCTGAGTAGTTTCTCTGGCTTGTCTCACTTGGAGTCTGTAATGTCCTGTCAGCAGAGGATGCCAATGCCTTTTGACAGGGTCTGGACCGACAGTGACAGTGGTGAGTGTGACAGCAGCCAAGGTCTACTCAGGACTTTAGTAGTGATGAAGAGCTCCTGTGCAGACAGCATGTCCATTGCTCTGGGAAAGAGGACAGAGAAGCAATGTAACCTATTCAGTGTCACACAGCAACACATATAAAAAGGCAGGATTAGAACTCAGGTCGAAGAGCTCATATGCTGTCTTCACGATAACAGCCTAACTTTTAATGGACAAAACTATTCAATAACATTATTCTGCATGCCTGTTACATGCCCAGCACTCTATTAGGACCTGGCTAGATGTCCCTGATGGTCATACAAACTAACATTCATGGAATAACAGTGAGGCATGCCATTCCGAATCTATCATAGATGTTAATAGTAGAGAGGGACACAGGTAACTGTGGGACAGGAGTAGCTAACTTCACAATACAGTTAGAGACTACGTCCTTCAGGAACACAAGACAAAGAAGTGTTTCTTAGAAGAATCAAAGGATGCTCTAAGGAAAAGTGTACTTCCTTTACAAAGCATGCCCAAAAAAGGTTGTGTATTTTTAGAAACAGCCATTGTTTTTACACTTTTTCCATGGCCAATACAGAGGAACAAGGAAGAGAGGGAAAAGGATAATAAAAGAAAGGAAAAGGAATCTGAGTCAGGACAGTGATGATGTCATGTGCCACTCTAACAAGGGGGAGCTGGACACATGGCTCCTGAGTAAGAGCAGGTTACTGCTTGTCCAGAGGTTCCACCATGCACACTGGGCAGCTTACAGCTGACTCTAAGTGCAGCACCAGGGCATCCATGCCCTCTTCTGACCTCCACAGGGCTTCTGCACACTGGTGGTGTACACTCAAGCACATACACGACACAACAAAAAAGTAATCCTAAGTCTTAGAAAGATGAATTGGCTACTGAAATGAAGAGGCCTACATGTTACTTTAAGCAGGGAAATGCTCCTTTGAGAGTCAACTTTGAGAGATCATTCTGGTAAGTGAAAATTGGTTTAGCCATGGAGCAGTGGTAGGGAACACTAGTGGGGTATCATCAAAGACCATTATTAAAAGGATGTGGGCATAGGGAGATGGCTTACTGGCTAAATCACTTACTTTAAAAGATTTAGGGCCAGAGATCAGATCCTCAGAAGCTTCTTAAAAGCCAGTAGGCATAGTGACACTTCTGTGGTCCCAGCACATTAGAGATAGAGGAATCTATGAAGCAAGCTTCCTAACCAAACCAGCAGACATTGTGAGCTCCCTATTCCAGAAGAGAGTCTGCTCCAATGCAAAAGGTGGAGAGCAATACAGAAAAACACTGAATGCCAATCTTAGACTTCCACATCCATACATGTGCACGTATGTCATATACATGTGCATGCTTGCCCTCTGACCTCTACGTGAGCATACCATACACACACACACACATTCATACATGCACACACATGCTCACACACACATACATACATGGTCACCATACATGTACACAAACACAAGCTCTGGGGGCTGATCTAAGACTAGAAGTTAAGAGGCAAGGAAACCGAGTTTTGAGACACAATGGACAGAATTTGCTCTTTGGAAGGAAGATGGAAGAGATGGTGAGGGTGAGCTGATGCTCACTTCTCAAGCTTGGGGAGAACAAGTGAATGGGTTTTCTTCTCAGTACGGTGAGAGATGGAGCAAGAAGAAATATAGCTTTTCATCTTAAGATATATCTATATAGAGATGTCTAAAGGCATTTGAGTTTAAAGTTTGAAGGAACATTTACAGTTTCTTCTTATGAGGCCCAAATCTGTATTATAGGTCAGGGCCTCTGATAAGCCTGGATGCAAAATTCTCAAAGAAACACTTCAATTCAAATTCAAGAGCATATTAAAAGGATCACCCACCACAATCCAGTTGGTTTCATTCCAGAGATGCAGGGCTGATTTAACATATGGAAGTTAATAAATGTACATTTCCACATGGATCCAAGGATAGAAACAACATGATCCCCTCAGTAGATGCAGAAAAGACCTTTGACAACATCCACCATCAATTCATCACAAACACCATAGGGAACCTGAGTGTACAGGCCACATATCCCAGCATAAGTAATAAAGGCAACGAAGAGCAAGCACACAGCCAACATCTTGTTAAATGGAAAAAATCTCAGGTAACTTCTACTGAAATCAGGACCAACATGACGACATTCATGCACCACCATCACTTGATACAGTGTTTGGAGTCTCTCGATAAAGCCAATAAGACAAGTGAAGGAGATAAAGGGATACAAATAGGGAAGGAAGATGTCTAAAAGGCTTTATTTTTCAGATGATCTAATTCTAGACCTAAAAGATCTCAACAATCAATCCTACCACAGAACTCTTACAGCTGATAAACATATATAGAAAATAGCAGGATACAAAGTTAACACACATACAAATTAACACCTTCCTACAGAAAGACAAAAATATACCAAGAAAAAATTAGAGAGACAATGCTATTCAAAATAGCCTAAAAAAATCTTGGGATTAAAAAAACAAACAAACAAAAAACAAGGTAGTGAAAGACTATGAAAACTTTAACACACACACACACACACAGACTCACTCACTCACTCACACACACACATGTATGTGTGTGCAAAGAAACTGAAGATGTATCAGAATGTAGAAAGATCTCCTATGCTCATGGATTTATACAACTAATATTATAAAAATGGCCATCCAACCAAAAGCAATCTACAGATTCAACACAATACCCATCAATTTTTCAACGTAATTCTTCACAGAAAAAGTAATCTTAGCATTTTATAATCTTAATCTTTTTAAACAGATTATAAAAGTAATCTTTAACTTTTTAGACCAAAGGTAGTCAAAACAACCCTTAACAATGAAAATATTGTAGATATTTTCTAAGAATTCAAGTTACACTACAGAGCTATAGTAGTAAAATCAGCATGGTAGTGGAATAGAAACAGACACACTGATAAATAAAATAAAATAAAATAAAATAAAATAAAATAAAATAAAATAAAATAAAATAAAATAGAGGACCTTCACATAAGCCCAAACTTCTACAGTTACTGATTTTTTTCAAAGGAGGCCAACAATAAATATTAGACAGAAGGCAGTATCTTTAATAAGTTGTGTTAGTCAAACTAGATAGCTACATGTAGAAAAATGAAACTGGACTGTAATCTCTCATCTTGCACAAAACTTAATTCGAAAGTGACATTTAGCAGATAGAGGCCAAAGATCCTTCTAAACAGTTTGCAATGCACAGGGAAGCTCTGCATAGCAAGGAGTTATATTGACCAAAATGTCAATCATGCTGAGGTTGAGAAGCACTGTCTGTGGGTCAAGATGCCCAGCAGGACCAAGCTGAACTTCCTCTTTTGGGAATCAAAGAGTCACATGGTGGTAACATTTGTGGTTGGAAGGTGTCTTAGTTGGGTTTTCATTGCTGTGAAGAGACACTGTGACCAAGGGCCAACATTTATTATTATTTTATTATTATTATTTTTGTTTATTATTTTTTATTATTATTTTCACTTTTTACAGTCCAGCCACTGTCTTCCTCCTGGTCCTTCCTCCCACAGTTCCTCATCCTATTCCTTTTCCCCTCTGTCTCCAAGAGGATGTTCTCTAAACACACACCAGGCCTCCACACTCTCTGGGGCCTTAAGTCTTTCAAGGGTTAGGTGTATCTTCTCCCACTGAGGCTAGACCTGGCAGTCCTCTGCTGTATGTGTTCAGGACCAAAGTACCAGAGACTTGGGAGGTGAGGGCCTTTCAGGACTCAAATGGAGGGGCCTTAGATGAAATGTTCAACAGTGGGGAGAGGGAACTTGTAGAGTCCACCTCCAGTAGAAAGACAAGTGGAGGATTGGGGTTGCCATCCCATTGTCAAAAATTCTGACCCAGAATTGTCCTGTCTAAAAGAACTGTAGAGACAAATATAGAGAAGAGATGGAGGGAAAGGTGGTCATTGGACTGACCCAACTTGGGATCCATCTCAAGGAGAGGCTCCAAGGTCTGACACTATTACTGATGCTCTGGTATGCTTACAGTCAGGAGCCTAGCATGGCCATCCTCTGAGAGGTCCAACAAGCAGCTGACTGAGACAGATGAAGATACTTACATCCAATCATTCGAGTGAAGTCAGGAACCTCTGTGGTTGAATTAGGGAAGGGCTGGAAGAAGCTGAGTAGGAGGGCGACACCTTAGGAAGTTGAGACCAGCAGTCTCAACTAACCTGGACCCCTGAGATCTCTCAAACACTGAGCTGCCACCCAGGTAACATAAGGGACAACACTTAATTGGGGCTGGCTTTCAGGTTCAGAGGTTCAGCCCATTATCATCATGGTACGAAGCATGGCAGCATCCAGGCAGGCATGGTGCTAGAGGAACTGCATGCTCTATGTCTTGTTCAGAAGGCAAACAGGAGAAGACTGACTCCTCAGGCAGCTGGGAGGAGGGTCTCAAAATCCACACTCAAAATGTCACACTTCCTCTAACAAGGCTACACCTCCTAATAGTGCCACACCCTGGGCCAAGCATATTCAAAATCAGGTCATATTGTGATAATGTCCTCAAAAAAAAAAAAAAAAGTAAAAGGCTACCTCCAACTGCTGTCCACACGTCCTTTAGTTGTTCCATCTCCTGTTTGACTCTTAGACAGGACTCCCCCAAATTTACTTCACATTTGCTATGGTTTGAGTCTGTCATGTATTCTGTGTTATTTATGTTTCTCCTTGCTTAAAAAAAAAAAAAACACCCAAGGAAAGCAAATTAAGGAAGTATGGCTCACAGGTTGAGGGTACAGACATCATGGCAAGGAGGTATGGTGGCAGGAACTTGAGGGAGTTGGTCACATTGTATCCAGTCAGGAAGCAGAGAATGACAAATGCTTTTTATTAAGCTAGCTTTGTCGTTTTCATTACAGTCTAAGACCTTAGCCCACAGACAAGTGCTGGCCTCATTTGTGGTGTGTCTTTCCATCTGAAGTAATCCAATTGAGAGACTCCCTCACAGACAGGCCCAGTGGTTTGTTTCCTGGTAATTCTAGATCCTATCAAGTTGACAATGGATATGAACCCTTGCATCCCAAAGACTCATGTATTATTGAAGGCTTCATCTCCTCCCATGGCACTGTTAGGATGTGTTGGAGCCTTTAAGAGGTGCAGCCTCATGAAAGGTCTTGTTTAGGTTTTAGGACTGATCCTTCAGTGAGACTGTGGCACTGATCTATCTCTTCCTCTCTTGCTTCATCTCCTGCCTGACACAAAGCTAGTAGCTTCCTAGCCCTCCCACCGTGATGTTCTCTCTCACCATAGGCACAAAGTACTACAGTTAATGAACCGTGGCCTGAACCGTCCAACAGTAAGTCAAAACAAACTCTCCCTGTTTTAAATAGACTTGTCCCAGTTATTTATTATAGAAATAGCAAGCCAACCAACACAGTGTTCAAATGCTTTCATTAGTTCAAGTTTGCTTACAACCAAAGAACTTTCATTAGTCAGTACTGTGCACTGCTAATAGCAGAATTACATTCCAAGGCAACCAAAGCTAACAGCAAAATGTTGGCTCATGATCCAGGGATGGTTGGCTCTTTCGTACCTTCAAACACCTTTAAATAATGACATCAAGATTGATTCTCCTTTCTCTGTTCTGTGACTAGGAGACAGAAGGACATGCTGGACAGACTATAGTTTCCACCCCTGCCCCTGAAATGGGACTCTTCTGGAATAAAAAAATAGTTGCATTGCTATGTGTGAATCATTGCAAATTAGAGCTACAAATGATTGACGAAATCTGCCATTGCCAGTGGATTCCACCCAGAAACCTATGGAGACGTTGCAGTCACCCCCTCCAGGATTCAAACTCCAGCCATTCACGGGCAGCAGCATACACCTATGCAGCCACATTGGAATCTCGCTGTGTAGATTGATATACTTGCCACTTTCATACCTCCCCCTCCACATTGTAAAAGCAACCCAAAGCTATCTCATTTAGAGTCAGAAAACTTGAGTTACTTTACCATAACTAGCTAGTAGCTAAGTCTAAAAAAAATCATAGCTCCTGGATCAAAGTGAGAGAGCCTATGGAAGAGACTGCTGTCTACACGACTCGATACCTCCTTCTTTTCAGGCACCGTGAGACCATTAGCCATAGGTCTCGTTAATGGACTATGGTCAGAAGCCATGAGCAACACTACAGCTCTACCTGTAAATACTTCCTCCTCCCCTCCCTCCTTGTTCATCAGACTGGTTTTCGAGGTAGCTGACTCAAATTGAGACTTGCATTCAGCCCACCATGGAATTCATATATTGAAGATGGTATCAGTTCCACCAATTTGCTCCCTAACAAACTGTACAAGAAGGTTCCCTGTCAGTGTCTACGCACCCATAACTATTAGAAAATCAAGAAATAATTATTCTAATATTTAAGTTGTATTTGTTACAAATGTTAGCTAAGATTTTGAAGTTATTTAAACTGTGCATAGTGCTGAGGACCTGTAATCCAAGCTACTTGGGATTCTGCTGAGACAGAAGAATCACAAATTTATGGCCAGCCACATAGGTAGCATAATAGGCTCTTTCTTGAAGTTAAAAAGAAAAAGGAAGGCTGGAGCATGTCTCAGTGGTCAAGCATTTGCCTAGCATGGGTGAGGCCTTAGGTTCACCCCTGTTACCCTCACCCTCACAGAAGTTCTTTGCCCATAACATTACTCCATATTCACTGTGTTAGACATGCTTCTGTAGGATGAAATATGACTTCTTCCTTTCAGTGCAGTGCAGAGGAATGTAGGCTTCATGGTGGTCATATTTTGAGATAAATATCATGGTCATTTTCCATTGGATTTCCACTGGGAGCTTGACCTGCCTGATTACAAAACTGGGGACAAATGACATCATTTCTTAAAGATCTTTAGGAAAGGACAGTAAAATTTAAATTGGAAGCAGAGACCCATGAATCATTTTCCAGGAAGCTTTAAAACCCATCACAATAGCTTTTCTCTTGTGTTTTCTGTGGCTCTTGATTCTGTTCCCAAGGCCGCTTTCCTTAGGATTAGTTAGCGCAGTTCTTAGAACACAGCATTCTCTCTTCTCAGTGGTTCAGACAGGCTGCAAGCCAGTCTTTCATGATGAAAGAGGAGGAAGTCCTGCTTCTATAATCCCCAGCTGAAGAGAGCCTGCCACCAGGACAGAGTGGTAGGAAGCCAGGAGAGTGGGCAGGAGGGAGGCTGCAAGATAACAACAGCATGCAGCACACTGTTTCCATAGCTGTATTGTTAGTTAGCCTTACCAGCTCCCCAGCTTTACAGATAAGAAAACACTCACAGAGACAGGGCAGCTGACCATGCTTAGCAGTGGAATTGCTGCTTGGCCTTGAGCTGTTAGCCTGGTTCAGAAGCTTCGAGTCAGAATCAGTCCCATTTATTTCTTTGTTGGCTGATGTCTTGGGGAAGGTAAATGAGCGACCAAATCTTCCAGGTTAAGGGTTTCTGTTTGAAGAATGTAAGCAGGGGTAGACTTTTAGGGAAGAGAGAAAACAGTATTTAATGGGTACCAGCTGATAGAGAGAGATGCTGCCTGGCTTGTGTTGCAACAATGCCTGCAGAAAGGGTACAGTGACTTTATAGATGGTTTAAAGTCCTGCCTTGAGATCTGCACGTGTGTTTGGACTTAAGCATACTTAGACTGGAGAACTGCCAACGACCAGCCTGTACCTTCGGTTTCAACTTTCTGATGTGCACATATCTCCCATGTGCTCCCCAGCTAAAGTGTTTGATTTTATGCTAACATTCTCCTTTTTTTGTTAATTTATCACATTTGTGGAAGTTTTATCTTGTGCTATCCCAGAAGCAAACCATGATCTGAGTAATTGTGAGGTGATACTATGAACCTCTGAGTACATGATGAGGAAGCAAGAAGAGGAAGAAGCCAACACAAGGAACATTAATCATCAAGGTTCGTCTGGGCGCAGGTGGGGCTCAGCCACATGGGGAGGGATTATTTGGGAGGTGGGGTACATACAGCATACCCTGGAGATGACTTGCAAGAAGCAGAAGTCACCAGCTGAGCGGTGGATGCTGAGGTCGTGAATGGACACAAGAAAGATGTGTACAGTAGAAATGGGGTAAAGCAAGCAAGACGTTCTTGGCAAGAGCCAGGGCTGTGTTGGTGAAAGAGCCATAGCCCAGGAAGTATGAGCAAGCTAGGATGGCATTACTTAAGTATCGTCCACTTTTCTTAGTGTGTATATATGCTTTTGTGTGTGTGTATGTGTGTGTTCAGGTGTGTGTGTGTTCCGGTGCATGTGTGTGCATCTGCCTGACCGTGGAGGCCAGAAGGCAACCTTTGGTTTCTTCCTCAGTTGCTCTCCATCTTGTTTGTTTAAGTCAGAGTCTCTCATTTTATCTAGGAACTTACTGATTAATCTAGACTGGCTGGCCAGTTGGACCCAGGGATCTGCTTGTCTCTGTTTCCCTAGTACTGGGATTACAAATAAATGCCTCTGCTCTTTGCTTTACTGTGGGCTTTGAGGACTGAACTTGGGTCCTTGTGCTTACGCACCAGAAACTTTGCAGATTTAATCATCTAACCTGCTCTGCCTTCTAGTTATTGTCTGAGACAGGGTTTCTAATTGGTCTGGAACTTTTCCAAGTTGACTAGCCTAGCTGGCAAGTGGACTCTAAGGATCTGGCCGTCTCTGTCTTCTGCATCTCTAGCAGTGGCATGCCACTGTACATGGCTCTACTTATAATCTGGGGATAGAACTCAGATCCTTATGCTTACAGGACAAGTGTTTATCAGTTGAGATATCTCCTCAATATAGACTTTCTACTCTCTAATGCCACCTCTGTCTGTATCCATCAGGGTATGGTTAGAGAGTAATGTCCCACCTCTAGATCTCAGTTTACTGCTTTCTAAAGAAAAAGAGTTGGGTACATGATCTTAGATGCACTCCACACTCAGACATTCTGTGGTTCTTTGAATTGAGGCCTGTGGTGACTGACATTGAGGATGTTGCTCAATGTTAGAGTGCTTACAAGGCATTGGGTTTGATCCCCAGCACTGCAAGAAGAGGTGTGTACAAAGAAGCACAGTGATTCTCTTTACTCAGTAACACTAAGCACAGTGATTCTCTTTACTCAGTAACACTAAGCACAGTGATTCTCTTTACTCAGTAACACTACCCGTGTCTGTCTAACAGACATGTGACAAGCTGTGTCCTAGAATGGGAATCTGTCATTGAAATACACTCTTTCAAGATTGTTATTAGTGTCATTGCCATCATGTTAGCAATGGCTTCTGGAAGACTTACACATGCCTGACACTATTCTTAGCCCTCTATATTAGCTTGTGCATTCTCTCTGTAGTAGAACCCCATGGCATAGGAACGGTCATTGCTCCCCATTTTGACTGGATCAGATACTGTATTAGCTAAGGAGGAGCAGAAGTGACAGGATAATACATTATGTAAAGGGATTTATTAGATTGGCTTGCATGATAGTGGCTGGGTAGTCCAACCATAGCCATCTGCACACTGGAGAATCTAAACATCGTGTTCCTGTTCAGTCCTCAAAGCTGGATGTTTCAGTAGTACCACTCTGATGCTGAAGGTTCTCAGTACACACTTCAAAGGCTGATGGAGCCAGATTCCAACAGCAGCAACAGAATAGATACCTCAGCAGCAAGGAACAAAGGCAGTGCTGCCCACTCTCGGAGAGAGAAGCATCCATTTTCCTCTATCAGTTAATGTGTAAAAGTTAACAATTACACATGGCTAGTGAGTCAAGATTCTGGCTTCAGAGACCATAATGTGTTCTCCAGCTTGAGCTCCTTTTCCAGATACAGGCTTGGATCTGCATGTTGGAGCTTGGAGCTATCTGATCATCTCACCTGGAAACCAACAAAGGGAGACGACTGAGGCCCTTCCCATTTAGTCTAAGTTATCAGGTGTTAATATTAGCTTAAATGAGAGTACACAGAGATGCATTCTTTGTGCATACTCTTTGCCTGTGGCTTGGATAACATCTAAACACATGTTAAAAACAATCCATTCAGGGTTATGGTACCTGGATCCCTGTGATTATGCAAGAGCTGTGCTTCATACTGCATATGCAATGCATGTGAGTGATTTATAGATTCTGTGCTGGACGGGTTTATGTCAACTTGACACAAGCTAAAGTCATCCGAAGGGAGGGAACCTCAACTACGAAAATGTCTCTATAAGATTGGGCTGTAGGGCATTTTCTTAATTAGTGATTGATGGGAGATGGCCCCCTTGTGGGTGGTACCATCCCTGGGCTGGTGATATTGGGTTCAATGAGAAATCAGGTTGAGCAAAGCCATGAGAGTGAATCAGTAAGCAGCCCTCCTCCAGGGCCTTTGCATCAGCTCCTGACTTCAGCTTGCTGCCCTGCTTGTGTTTCTGTTTTAACTTTCTTTGATGATGAACTGTGTTGTGGAAGCTTAAGCCACAAACGAACACTTTCCTCCCCAAGTTGCTTTTGTCATAGTGTTTTGTCATAACAATAGTATCCCTAAGTTACTATTGAATGTGAATAGTAACCCATTCACTTTCCGCTACCAGTTACCCCTAGTCCAAGGTAAACAAGTTATTCTGCTCAGTGATGGAGTTTGGAAAATGGGATGGTTGGGGTTTTTTTTTTTTTTTGGCTTGGTTTTTTTCTTTTCTTTTTTTTTTTTGAGATTATAATTACGTGATTTCCTCACATTCCCTTTCCTCTCTCCAATCTCTCTCATGTACTTCCTTGCCCTCTTTCTAGTTCATGATTTCTTTTTCTTAAATTATATATATTAATATATGAAACCCTAAATATACATATAACACTTGCTTAGTCTGTATGTTACTTGTACATGTGTGTTTCTCGTGGCTGATCATTGTTTATTGGACAATCAGTTGGTGTGTTCTTCCCTGAGGAAGACTTATTCTACCACTCTCAGCATCCCATAGTTGCCTGTAGCTCTTTGTCTGGAGCTGAGGCTTTATGAACTGTCTGCCTTCCACGTTAGTATATCTAACGCTGTAGTCCTTGTTCAGCTCATGTTTAGGCAGACATGTTGGTAAGACTTCATGGGTGTCGATTTTAGGACGTGATAGTTGTAAGGTTATCCTTTAAGAGCTATGACTTAGTTATGGTTATCATTATTAGTTGACTAGGTTTCCAGTATCAGGCATGATTTTGTTCTTGTGAAGTGGATCTAAATCCAATTAGAAAGATGCCAAGGTATGCCATCTTTGTGCCATTATTGTGCCATTAGGGTAATTATGCCATGCTGGTCTTTGCTGTGGTTCACAGGTGTCACAACTGGGTTGCTTACCTCCTTTGGATGTTTACATGTCATCTTCTGGTTCATGAAAAACTGTCTCAGAGGGGAGCTTTTAGGTCAGATCCACCTCAGGAGCCTCTGGGTCCTGTGTTCAAAGTTCATGGTGTCTTCAGCAATAAGGACTTAGCTACTTTCCTTTTCTGGGAGATAACAAAAAGCAACAACAGCAATAGCCTATAATATTTTGAGAGTCTCTTGAATAACCCTGATAAACTCAAAAGGAGGCTCATATGCTTGCTATTTAAGAGTTTGTTAGATAGTCTATGGCACTTGGGGGGAGCATTGTTAGCCTAGTTGGGACATTTTCATTTAAACTACATATATCTACACACACAGAGTCACACTATATCTATCTATTATCTATCTCAATATCTATTTCTATATTTACATTTATCTCTCTATTAGACTTACATATGGTATAGGGTTTTGTTTTAGGTAGATAGTTAATAGCATAATCCCTTAGAACTTTTCAGACACTGTTGCTATTATTGTACCCTCATTCTTCTGTATTTATCTCCTTGCCTCCTCTTTCATTTTAAAGCGGCTTTAGCCCCCTCCACCCTTCCCATTTCTCCGTTCAGATCACTTATGCATGGCTGTTCCCCTGAGAGCATTTTCTATGTGAGGATGTGTAGGCAAAGACTGGCCATCCAAAGACACGTGTGGGGACTTCCTCACCTGGATACTCAGACACTCATTCATCAAGTCACTCATTCACTGACAGATCCATTCATTCAAGAATTCCACATCGTCTTACTGCCATATTCTAGATGAAGTACACAGGCAACTCAAAGGGATGAATCAGACAGTCAGAAACTCCAAAGATGGCTGAACAGACTATTGACAAAGAATTGAGGCACAGGAAATGAAAAACCTGTTAATTATAGAATGAAATTAAGAGACAGCCACATCTTTCATTAAACCAATAGTCAACAGTAAAAGATGGCCATGTTGAAAAATATGGACTTTGGAAGGATAAGAAGGTTATCCCAGTTTTGAGATGACAAAGGTTTATCTCAAAATTGAAAAAAGAGGAGGGTTTGGGTGGCCTGTTTCCAAAATAAATGGCTATTTCATTAAAAACGAAAGGGCATCTTTAGTATTTGCTTTGGGAAATGTGAATTTTGTTGTTATTTGATGAAGGTAAAATTAGACCGTGGTAAGTTCCGTTGTCTTTTACTTATAACTCATTTGATTCTAACCTGTTGTAGCCTTAAGCCACCTCAAAGCACGCTGTCAATCAACGCGTATTTGCAGTTCTTTTAACAGATACAGAGACAGTTTATAATGAAAAAGAGGAGATAGAAAAAAATGAGAGATAGAGGGTGAGAGGGAAAGGGTAGGGGGGAGGGAGGGATGGAAGGAAGAAGGGAAGGAGGTGGGGGGAAGAGAGATAGAGATAGAAAATCTAGATTGCTCTAAAAAGGTAACAGCTCCAAATGTGAAAGTGTTGACTTCTCTCTATAATAACAGCTCTATCTGTCTCCTGTTCCATCATCTGGTGTGTTATATATATGGATCTGAGTGTGTACATACATGTGTGTGTGTGTGTGTGTTTGATTACACGCGTGGCTGCTGTGGTCACAGATCCCTCTTGAATGTCTTCCACAGTTGCTTCCCACAGTATGAGGCAGATTCTTTCATTGAACACAGAGCTCATCTCTTTGGATAAAGCAGCTAACTAAGAGTTCCAAAGAGCATCCTCCCCCCCCCCGCCCCCCCCAGCTAGGATGACAGGCTGTCACAGTGAGCCTTTACATCAGTGTTGAGAATCTGAACTTGGGTCTGCATGCTTGTGCAGTAGACATTTTACTGACTGAGCCATATTCTCAGGCCCTCTAAAATTAAAAAAAAAAGTTTGTCTGGTCTCTCCAACTAGCATACTAAGTTTAATAACTATTGGGATGTATCAGAGTAGATATTCTAGTCTGGTTCTGGTTAGTAGCACTTTCTGAATTTGTATAAATCTTATATCTCTGCTGACTAACATGGTAGCAGCCAGACTATGTGGCTATTGATTGAGTACTTGAAATGCAGCTACTATTCATGGAAGGCAGTTTAATTCAATCTTAAATAACTCAGAATTATTCCTAGATAGACATCTGTGACTAGTGGCTCATATTGCACAATGTACCTTTGTGTGTGTGTATGATGTATTTACATGTATAGGTGTGTGCAGATGCATATAAACATATATTTGTTAGCACACAGAGGCCAGATCTCAGTATTGGTGTCGTCCTCAATTGCTCTCTACCCTGTTTTATGAGATAGGGTCTCACTGATTCAACAAACAAGCCCCAGGGATAGATACCCTTGCCTCTGTCTCCCCAGTGCTGAGATTCCAGGTTTACATCCATCTCCCCTTCTTCTGGACAATGCACTTTGAGAGACTCACCTTAGTGAAGGGAGCAAAGTACTTCCAATCAAGTTATTTTGTGCAGAGTCAAAGAGGCTTCTATGCTTCCAAGTTTTATTAAATACTACTTAGCAATAATCCTCTCATTCCTGTAAGCACTTTGTTCCTTTGATATTTAGTAAGCTACTGCCATGTGCCTGCTCTGCTGTGAATGTTGCAGATACACTAATGATGAATGGGGTAGAAACCCTCACCCCTGTGTAGCAAATGAAAAAAAATGTCTCCACTCACCAAATAATTAGCTAAAGTATATGGGGTGCCAGCAAGTCAAGGAAAAGGGTTGAGGGAAGGGAAGCTGTGGGATCTGTAACTGTGAATAGGATAGTCAGGAAAGGCCTCGTGGAGAAGTTGGACCATGATTGTCTGGTAAGGGATAGTTGAAATGTGATCACCAACTAGCAGAGATTGTTAGCCAAAGGGTCTAGAGCTGGTGGGCTCCCAAAAGATTCAGAAGAAAATTGGGGAGCTCTGTTGGGAAGGAAAAGGGGATACAGAAAAGGATACAGAAAGACTTGTTCCAGGATAGTCACTGTGGATGTAGTTGTTTGCTCATAGTAGAACCACTAACACAGTGTCTCTCAACCTTCCTGATGCTGCTACCCTTTAATACAGTCCCTCTTGTCCTGGTGACCCCCAACCATAAACGTATTTTTGTTACCGCTTCATAACTGTAATTTTTCTCCTGTTATAAATAGTAATGTCAATATCTGTGTTTCCTGTGGTTTTAGGTGACCATTGTGAAAGGGTCATTCAACCCCAAAGGGGTCATAGCCCATAGGTTGAGAACTACTGCACTAATATTTGCTGAGATGCTAGTTTGAGGTCATGAGAGGAAGACAAGTCCAGGATGATTCCCAGAGTTTTGGTCATTACAAGTAAAACTGTAGTGCTGTCTTTTAACTGAGAGGATGGAGCACATTTATTATGTAACTTTGACATGTCAGGAAAAGGCTAAATAATTTATGCTCAATACCTGGAAACGAGCTACTATGCCCTTGTTAAGACCAGGGTAGACATCAGCTATGGGTTTAATTGTGACCTGAGAGTCCTTCCCTGTTCTCTTGGAAGCCAGTATGTCTCCGAGCTGGTGCTCAAGATAAAATCATCAGTGGGGTCCATTATTCTTGTTGTACAGTTAGGAAGTTGGGGGAATGCAGAATCAATTTCATGAGTTCTCAAATGAATGACTTCATCTTACATCGTTGCTTACATTAATGTGATTGGATTCTTGAGAAAAGCCTTTTGCTAGGAATCAATGAGAGGAAAAGATTGACAGAGCTCGGTGGATTTCTCCTCTGATACCTGGCTGTTTGCATCTTTCATTATCCACTAGGATCCTCTGTCTCTTGGGCTGGTAGGTGCTGCTGTAGGAGGATGCTCTGCAGAGCTACTCCTGTTGCCGTTCATACCTGTTTCTTCGTGACTTGGGTCACTACAAATGATTGATAAGTGTTAGTTAGCTTGAATATATTTGAATTCACAAAAGAGCCCACTTCAATGTGACCTCACTACATTAAATAATGCTGTCAAGCATTTATTAAGTACTTATTCTATGCTAGGTACCAAAGGTTTAGTAGTGTTAACGAGGAGAACAGTATGGGCCGTATTTCATCATCATTAAGGCAATATCGATTGGGAACAAACCCAACTAGATACTAATGCACAGCACAGCATGCAGTCCAGTTCTCACCTCATCTAGCTTCGTTTCATCGGGATGCTCTCTGTTTCAGTGAGTATTCTAAGGTCACAGAGCATTGAGCTTTGACATTCCTCAGACATGTGCTAAGGACACTTTCTCCACTTTATAAATCAATGTCTGAAAGCCAAACAGGATTAGTAATTTCCCAAGAACACACACCTGAGCTATTGGGAATGTTCTCAGAAAGGTTGTTTTGTCTTTCAAGGGGCATTCAGCAATGTCTGAACACATTTCTGACTTTCTTAGCTTGGAAGTGGCCACTGATATCTCGTGAAGAGGTCAAGGAAGCGGATGAACATCCGGCAGTGCACAGGGAAGCCCCACCACAAGGTTGGTCAACCTAATGCCAGCTGCTTCAAGGTTGAGAAGGTCAGCTTCATTCTTAACCCAGAACTCATCAGAGCTGTGACTCTCCTTACATCATAGATGACGGGATGATAATTCCAGAAACATGGATATGTTGATATTTCACATTTAAAAATGCAAACACGAACCAGTAGGAGACATTTCATATCTCTGTATAGCATCAGTGAGCCACGGGTTACAGGATGCATGCCTTTGACAGTTGACTCCTGGATCCCTTCTGCTCAATTTGTTTCCTGTCACCATGAGATAAGTAGCCTCTGTCACATGCTCTGCCTGCTGTGACACTCTGCCTTACTATGTACCCAGAATCAATGGAGCAGGACCACAGACTGATTTCTCTGATGCTGTGAGCCAAAATAAACCTTTCTCTCTGAAGGTGTCCCTGTCAGGTGTTTTGTCTCAATGATGAGAATTCTGACTAATGCAGACATCTTTGACCACTTTGTCTCTCAGCATCCTGAGAGACATCATCAGTTTTCCCATTGTCTGCTGTCTGCTATAATTTGCATCTTCTGGTTGGGTTGGTCATGATCTTTTTTCTCCACCTGATTCGTAGTCTCATGAAGATAAAGATTCTTCTCTACATTTCATGTTTCCCTCCAACACACAGCACAATGAAGGACCAACACTCTGGAAACAGTCAGTCCCGAACATGCATCTGGAGAGAGGGCTGATTTCAAGTCACCTAAACACAAGTAGATACAGATGCTACCATGGTAGTGCAGTGTGTTCTCCACCTAGGAAGTTGTGGAATCCTGTTTATTAAAAAGCTTCCAAAATGGCTTCCCAAAGGTCTTTGGCTTCTCTTATGGAATTTCTTCCCTTTGGGTGAAGGCTGGTGTCACATCCTATCCTGTGAGTCTTGGTTCTGGAAACCTGAAAGAAATGATGGACACATAGATAGATATACAGAAAATCTGGGATCATGTGTGCTGGGCATGCTCTGATGGAGTTACACCAACTACACAACAACCTGGAACCTCAGAGCGTATACTATATACAACACGGGGTGGAGGTGGTTAGCTAGTAGCTAGAGAGGGTCTCTATAGGAGAACTGTCTCAAACTGTAAGCATCCTGGAAGAGGAACATGCAGTTGTTAGTCTTTGCACACACCAGTCCATCTTTTGTAAATACTTATGCTTATACACAGTGTCCATGTTCACCCTCAGACCAGATGAAGACTTTGCCAGTCTGCCATGGGTCAGAGGCATTAGTCCTTGACATGGCCATTCCTATGTCAATAATACACATTCCCTCATTCTTCAGTTCCTGACAGGCTGGGCCCGGGGATTTGCTCTCTTGAGTGAGATAGGACAAAGTCTGGACTGAAAGTTTGTAGAAAAGGCTTTGAGAAACCAGGTGTGTGCTTTGACCAGGCTTCTTTCAAGTTTGTTTCTTCTGAAAGAAGTTAGTGCACTGTGGTGGGGAGCCTGGTGAGTCCAGCGGACTGGGGCTTCTAGCCAACTGTTTCCAGAGCACTCTGAGCTTCAGCCAAACCTTCAGCCTAGAGGAAATCTAGTCATGCCAATGACTATGTGAGTGGGTTTGGAGGTGGGTCATTCTCCACTCAGGTGAGATTGTTGGCCTAGAAGCCTGGAAATGATGTTCTCTACTAGGTAAAGTGCTATGAAATGGGAGCTCATGACCCACAGAATCAGAGATTTCTGACCCATTGGCACTATAAGCAAAAACGTTGTTTTAAGCTACTAGTTTAGGTGGCAACTGGCTAGGCAGCCAGGGCCAAGGGAGGGGAAAGATGAGTAAGAAACAAGCTTTCACCTCAAGGGTATGGTTTTGTGGGAGGAAAAAAAATCATTCACATATAGACAAAGGCCTGCCCAAAGACGCTGGCTGGCATGCTCTCTGGGGTTTAGAGTCTAGAAGGGAGGGAGATCAGACAGGGGCCATAGCCAGATCTTTGAAAGGCTGTATATATCCCAAGAAGGGACCTGGTGGATTTTCTTACGGGTAATGGGTCCACTGAAATATTTTGAGCACTGTGATATGTTAGAGGAAAGCTGTGCCAAAAAGGATTTTACATTTCGAGTCAATGGGTTACACTGTTAAATTGTTTTATGTTGTATTTCTTAAATGCACGAGCCATGCGTTTATTCTCATTGTTAATAATTAACGCAAAAGAAAAAAATCCCCTTTCAGTGTTTTTAACCTACATTTTTCTTCCCTAAAGGGATTCAGGGTTTATTTGTGGTTTTGCACACGGGAATAAAATGTGCAGTTATGTGCTAGAGCAGGCTATAACACTTTCTAGAGACACTGTTTTAGTACTGAGAGCTTGAACAAATTTGTATTTCCTTGGTAAGGACCACAAACCAGAGCCATGACCCTCCCTCCCACCAAAGATTGCTTGCTAAGACACTTCTAGTAATCTGTATCTTTTAAGGTAAATTTACTCTTATTTAAAAGTAAAAACTTATTTTAGACTGATAATCTAAAGATATGCATCTTAGTGGCTCAAAACATGAGCCCCATCATCACGCTGCCTAAGTTCAAATCCCAACTCTGCTCTATGCTAAATGACCTCGTCTGATCTACCCGGTTTCCTTCCCCGTAGGATGCAGATAATAAATAGTACATTGATTATGAGGATGAACTGTATGAATGTGTGTGATGGGTCCTATGAAGGTGGTTGATAGTCATGTTAATATATTTGGGGCCACCGTGTGTGCAATGTTCTAAACTTACCTTCTTTTAAAACATTGCATCTTGGAGAGTGTGGAGACAGTATTACCTTTTTAATTAAATTCTCATGAACCTGTATGGAAATCTACATAGATCCTTTCAGAAGTATTAAGTACTGGTAACACTGTGCACAGCCAAACTACAACAGCACAACTTGAATGCTAGCATTGATGCAGGATGCAGGATGGGTCAGCTGCATCCTGAGGACATGGCTTAGCCTATAGAAAAAGCCACATACAATTCCTTTTTGCTCTACGTGATCCTTTACCCCTGGAAGCTACTGGCATGTTTCAGTTTCCATAACATTTGGATTTCAGAAAAGCAACCTTCCAGGACTGTGACTGTTCACTTAGTTCTCTGGACAGCCACTTAGTTGCCTTCATTGAAAACTGGTAGTCCTTGTTGCTTGTGGTATTCTATGGAATAGATAAACAATGGTTTGGTTAAGCCTTTCACATACTGTTATAAATGACTTTTTCTGAATTGAAATGTCCTTTCCTGGAGAAAGGAGGGAGGCTCATAGGACCCTGCAGGAAGCTAGAAGCTCTGGACACTGATGTGTTAGCAGCTGTACCTAAAAGGACTTTAAATTTGGAGCCATTTACACTAGGAAACTGTTTTAGATTCTATTTCTTAAACACATGAACCATGCATATATACTCATTATAAATAATTAATAAATCAACAAAATCCCCTTTACTGTTTTTACCCACATGTCCCCTGGGGTAGATCTGTTTGGTTTGGCTACTAACCAAAGGTGCCCACCTTTCGGCACCTCTGAGCACTGAGTGTTTCAGAGCCAGCTAGGTGCCTGATGAGCTGCTGGCCGCACAGCTGTTTGCACTGGTGTGTAGATGGTGAGGGTCGCCTTCAGCTGATTAGAGAGGTATTCAGCCTAGCAGGCGGTTGGGCATCAAGCTCTCATCTTCTCTATGGCTTTAACTACAGGGTTTAGTTGGATGGGGGAAAATTACATGGGTTCAAAAGGAAAAGAACACCAGACCATCTCACTAAAGTGCAGGAAGTTTCAGAGCTTACCTTCCCTGTGGGACAGCAGGAGAGACTAGAGGTAGACAGAGGCATGATGGGCAGAGGAAAGGTTAAGAAGGAAGTTTCATGTAGAGGGAGGAGATTATTAATGGATGTAAGTAAAGCCCTGGTGATCTTTGTAGCTGTATGCTAAGAGATCCCGAGATACCAGAGTCACTTTTGGGCCATTAAGAAGATAGCCTTCTAACTGCCAGAAAGGCCCTTAGAGAAACTGTCAGCTTTTAGGGGACAAAATGACACAGAGGATTTAGACATGATTCTAAATCATGCCTAAAAGGTGCAAATTCCAAAAGGGTGCAGGATTTCCAAAAAGGAAAGAGTACATGGTCTAAGCTATATTACTTTTCTTTGCTGTGTAATCAATGGCAGATTAACAGAGCATACTCATTTCCTTCTGTGGGTGAGGAATCCTAGCAGGATCTGAATGTAGCTGTCCTCCAGGGCTGTGTCCTCATCATGTTTCAATTCCTCTCAGTTATCCGCGGCACCCCATTTCCTTGCAGAGAGTAAGGTAGAGAGGGAGAGGGAGAGAAAGGGCAGCATGAGCCCACTAGCAATGCAGGGTTTTCTATACACAACAGAACCACACAAGTGACATCTCGGGACACTTATTTGTAGGAGGCACACACTCAGAGGGATAAGATATATCAAGATATGATCATGAGTTTGGGAGTACATTGATGGCTGTGAAGCTTCTCACAGAGGGCCATTGGTGCATTGAATTCAAGGAAAAAAGGAGATGGACCAGCTGCTCAGGAACTACAGGGAAACGATGGTGGGATGAATTTGCCAGTACAGTTTGGGGAATCTTGAAGTCCTGTTTCAGTTGCTCTGGTTTGGGCACTGTGGAACTTTTAAATGGAACATTCCAGTCTTGACCTTCTGAAGCCTACACATCTGCTGGAAACCTGTTTTTGCTTTTAATTCCTTTTATGCACATACTCATTTCCTAAGTAGTCATTTCTTTAAAAAAAAAAAAACAGTCTTAGAAGTGAAATGATAATCATGTTTAAAGTCAAGCATCTACAAGAAGTTGCCCATCTTGAGTAAGTGGTTTCTGTGTTTGGTGAGCTGTTGAAGGCAGAGTTACAAATTCCTGAATTGAGAAGTAAGACAAAAGACATCTGCAATCTCCCTCCTTCCAGCACAGCTTCTCTGTGGACTCATTGTAGAGACAGAATGAGCTACTCACTAAATGCATCATGACTTTATACTCTCCTATGAGCAGCTGCTTCGAGAATTGATGGGGAAAAAATGTGCAAATACTCAGGAAGGTGAAAGCGCAGAGGTGAGACTGCTTTGGATGGTATCAGAATCAGTTCTCCAGTGTCACAGAGATGATTGAAAGTAATGGCAGTGCCAAATGAAATAGCTCCCTGCGGGGAGAAACTCCAGCCTCCGAAACAGCAATTGAGAGATGCCGTTTGAACTTCCGTGGGATGTTGGATATGTGACTGTTAGCTTCCCTTAGCTGATAGCATGCACACTGACATCAGGAAAATGTTTTCAATGATTTTGTATTTTCTTGAGGATGGCCACTATGCCAGAAATGAATTTTTAAATTATTATTATGATTCATTATTTGTAATATTACTATTTTTTTTGAGACAAGGTCTCACTATGTATCCCTGGATGGCTTGGCCACTATGTAGACCAGGCTGGCTTTGGACATATAGACCTCTGTCAGCCTTTATTTATTTTGAAGTGAGTGTGTGTTGTGTGTGTGAGAAGGATTCTCTTGGGAATCTTTTTTTTTTTTTTTTTTTGCATCTGGGTGTTTGGGTTTTGAAGTAGCATCTCATCAGGGTGACCTGGAGCTTCTGTCTCAGCCTCCTGAGTGTGTGGGGTTTGTGTATACTCCATTACCCAGGTTCCTTTTGAGAATGTTGGTGGAGACTATAGACTTTCATTCTGAAAAATGCTTACATACAGAAAATTTCATAATTTCAAGAGTATCCTAGAATTCAAGTAGTACCCACTGTGGAAAACTATGCATTTAATATGTACAAATCTTGAATTAAATCAACTTCAAAATAACAGTAATTAAGAATAAAATACATAATTAAATCCACCTCTACCTAGTGATAGCTGTGTGTGCCTATAGATTTGAGCATCATTGTTCTGCTATTCTGACTCACTTCTATAAGAAATGAAATGATGCCTTCAAGACATGTTGGAGATTCTCATGTGAACTCTTAGATTTAAGTGGTAGTGAGGTGTTGATTTATATTTGCAGTGGAATTTTATTATTTTATTTTGTTTGTTTTTTCAAGACAGGTTTCACTGTGTGGCCCTGGCTGTTCCGGAATTCACTCTGTAGACCAGGCTGGTCTTAAACTCATAGATATCCACCTGCCTCTGCTCCCCGACCCCCCGAGTACTGGACGTAAAGATGTGTGTTCCACCACCTGGTGGAATTTTATTTTCTAATAAGATTTTTAATGTTTCTGCGTAGAAATTTGTTTTTCAGGTATAAGTTTTCATTGTACAGTATGGGAGACATGAAGCAACCCACGGGGCTAATCAAGGCCAAGCAGTAATGACTGGGGGGGGGGGTGGAATGAGAGGAGAGTACAGAGGGAGAGCAATGTGTTGTTACCTTTTACTCCCTGTAATAAAATATCTAAGACAACACTTTAAGGAGAAAGGATTTCTCTCATTATTTTAGAGATTTTATTCAATGGTCACGATGCCCAGCTGCTTCTGGGCTTCTGTATGATAGGTCAAAGCATCATGGAGGACAGCTGTGGTCACCATAGTCATTGTTGAGATGGTGGCCAGGTGGCACAGACTTGAGTTGGAGGGACTGGGGACCAGACATCCTCTTTCACAGCACACCTCTAGTGAGCTACTTCCCACAACTAGGCTTTACTGCTTCTAGTACCCCCCAGTAATGCCAGAAAATTATGAATCCATCAATGGATGAATCCATTGATTAGGCCTGGTCCCTCTGGACCTAATAATGTACCCTGGATGTCATCTTAAAATACTGCATTGGGGACCAAGGCTTCAATACATGAATTTTAGGGAAACATTTTAATATCTATCCATAACATCTAGAGCAAAACAGAGGAATGGCAGAGAGAAGTAGATAGAGAAGGACATGAAGACAGATATGAAGAGAGAACAGCAGAGATGGATAAATGAATAATTACAGAGAGGTAGGGGAGGGGCAGCAGACGGGAGGAGGAAACACAGAGATAGATAGACACATGGAGGATGCCATGGTCTGAGTGCCTATGCCCCCAGAATATCCTCCCCAATTCAGTGATGTCATGAGAGGCTTGAAGAGTGTATCAGATGTCACATGAATCATAGCAGTACCCTAAGAATCAAGGATCCCTATGTCCATTCCAGCTTTTGATGATGCAGACAGAGTTCACTATCTGCTAGCAATACATACATATATATATATATACATATACACACATATATACACATATATATTCATACACACACACACACACACACACACACACACACACACACACACACATATTTGGAAGTATTTTGTTATCTCACCTGGATGGACTTCAGACTTTGGCAGGCAGACTGGTGGGGAGGTAGCCAATGAGTATGGAAGATAGGCAGGATGAAAGGTTGAAATTTCCAAGCAACTGAGCACTGTGGGGTCTCTTGCTGCTGCTGAGTAGTGGGGATGCTGGTGCTGTTGTTTATTAGTAAGATAGGAAATGAAAGCACCATGAGTGCTTAAACGAAGAAGGGAGGTCCCACTGAGTGGGTTACTTTCTGGGCAGAAAATAAATAATTCAGACACTGAGCATGTGGACTGAAAGAAATTGGTACCTCTTGCTTCTCTAGGAATTCTGTTGTGTTTCTGAGACACTTTGGGGAACTTTTGAAAACGTGTGTCTCATGTCTCCCTAGAGGTGAGTGGGGGAGGGAGGGATGGAGGGAGGAAGGGAGAGAGAGAGAAAGAGAGACAGAGAGAGAGAGAGAGAGAGTGAGAGAGCGAGAGAGGGAGAGAGAGAGAGAGAGAGAGAGAGAGAGAGAGAGAGAGAGAGAATGACTCACTTAAAACACTGCCCAGAAACTCTTCCCAGAAAGTTGAAAAGGTTCTTCTGAATATGTGGTCTGAAAATGTTTTGCAAGGCAAGAAAAGGTCATTTAAAAAGACATTATACTAGTCTTTGAAGACGGATCAGCCAAGGCCAGCATTAACATCGAGAGAGATGAAGAATTTGTATGCAAAATCTTTTGATGTGCAAAGACTTACTCACTGGCTTCCCAAGCAGGACACGACTATAATTCATAGAGTGACTGTTCAAAGCTTTTAATGTCTTGTAACATGAATGTGCTTGGAATTTAAAATCTTGCTTCGTAAAATGATCATTTGGGTATTAGGGCTAATGTCCCTGATAAAAATATGCTTTGAGTAGCTACTAACTCTCTGGTCTCTGATGAGCTGATGAAAACTCTAGAGAATTTTCTGGAAAGCCTCCTTTCCAAGGGCCATCATTACATTAGGGTCTTGTGTACTTCACAGAAATGATATCTTTTTTAAACTAAACCTCTATCTGAGTGGTCTTCCATCTGGCAAGGTTGAACATTATTACAGCTCGTTGGCACTTCTTTGATCTACTGGATAGCAGTTTCATTACAGGGTTTGTGGGAAAACACAGAATAGAAAAAGAAATGGAAATAAATATAATTTGGTGAGTTATGTTCTGTAAATACCGAAGCTTAGTAGATGAAGATGGGCTGGGGCGTTTTTAGGGAGTAGAGTGACAGGATTGCCTGTAAGTCATGCTGTGGACGGAGCTGGACGGCGTTGAGAGTCACTGGTGGAACAGGGTATTGACCAAGACCTTCGGGATTACTATCCCGTGTACTTTAATGATATTATTTCATTGAATGTATTTTTTTCTCAAGTGCCCTTGAAGACCCAGGAACTATTTTGAGTTTAACACTATGAAATAATATCATTTTATGCCTCTAGTCCCTATTCTATTCCTTAACTCTTTTTCATTAAAGAGAAGGAAGTCATCAGGAGTGGATTAAGAATGCTAACCCTTTGGTAGGAGAAATATAAGCCTGGAAAATGGAAACATGCTCACATTGTGAAGCCTCTACTGGTGGGTAATTATGGCAAGGCAGGTTGCTGTTGCGATTTCTACTTGCTCCATGCTATGCCTTGGTCTCCCGAGTATTAGGATTATATAGGTGTGTGATACCATACCCTGTTCACACATATTCATTTTCCCCTTTGTATTCAAACCAAAAACTTAGCTTTTTTAGATCCTGCTGGCTTTCAAACTAGAGGTGACACCATGGGTTTTCTGGTTTTCAGGCTTCTGGTATCTGGCAAAGGAGAGACACTGAGATTTAGCTTCCTTACAGTGTATCTTTTTGTAACTCTTTCTGCCTCTACAGAAAAGTTTCTCCTGTCGATCTGATATTCTGCAGAATCCCAAGCAATGCAGTTTATAACAACACAGCAACATTGTTCTGCTAAACTGAAGTGATTAGCAGGCAGGGTTGCCATGGAAACAGACATGATCCAGGAACAGACAGTGCTCGGCCACATGACAGTTCAGTAACAGTGAAGGAGCAGGCTTTTCTTATTTCTTAAGTTTCTATTAGTGTATGTTGACTATACACAACAATAGGTTTCATCATGACATTTTGAACATGTATATAATGTATTTTGACCATAGTCATTCCTGTTCCTGTCTCTTGGTCCCTTCACCAATTCCCTTCTCAAATAGTACTTCTCCTTCCTGTGTGTAAATGTGTGTGTGTGTGTGTGTGTTGTACACACACACACACACACACACACACACACAAAACAAGCCAGTGTACTAATGATGTTAATAAGGGTTGCTCATAGGACCATGAACAACTTACCAGTGGCTAGTCCACTGAAGGAAACATCTCACACTTTCCTAAGGGCCCAGGCTTTCTGGGTCTGCACAGCTCGCTCAGCTTTTTATGTGACTTTGCTCTCCTGCTTTCTTGGAGCAGTGCTTTCTTCTTAGGCAGGAAGGAGGTGGTCCAAGGCCCAGTAAGCTAGCTGGAAGCATCACGTTCTGGCTCTGCTTATTTCTGGGCCAGGCTTATGCCCCAGGGATGTCTTTAGCTTCCCAAGGTCTGGGAGATAAGACATCCATTCTACATATTGGTGCAACAAACAAAGTTAGGGTTCTTATAAGGAAAATCAAGGGATGTATCCATCCTACAGTACGGGATTAGAAGTTCTCTGCATGCATCATTTAATGACTATAATTAAAACAAAAGGATAAATCTTAGGACTTAGTTTGGACTGAAGATTATATACATTCAAAATGAATTTAAGATTTGAAACATAATCTGCAAGTTTCTCTGACACAATGCATTACAATGATTTTATTAGACAAGACAAGCATATCCACATTTCCTTAGGTTCATCCTCAGATTCACCGAATACCACTCATACTCCACCACTCACAACCGGCCTCTAACATAGACTTCTACTTTAGCCTCCGAAATGCTGGGGTTTCAAGTCTGCACCATGGTGTTTGTCTTGTCTCTTGAATCTCACAGCCATAGGAGATTGGTCCTCCTGTTCTCACTCTGCAAGTTGAAAAAATGAATTTCAGAGAAAGTTTGTATAAGTCATTTAAAGTTTTACAGAGAACAATGGAGGTTGGCTCTCAGGCCCTTCCTGGCCCTTAATAGAGAACCCCTAACATATAGTACGTATGATGATGTACTCTTAAAACCTCTATGTTTAACGTAGTAGTCTGCAATCAATTCTTATTAAAACAACAATTTCAATATACTGCTTTAAGGTTGAGATTATTAGTAACAGGAAAATATATCCAAGAATAAAATTTATGGAAACTCTTTCCTCTCTCATGACATGCCTACTGCTGTCTTGAAGCTGGAGTAGCTAGGATTACCCTCACAAGGCCCTGACAAGATTGGGCCCGTTCACATGGTCTGAGACTCCACGGACTCCCTCCCTCTTGCCCCATCCCTACCTGCCTGTAGGCCTACTCTAGTATAGCTATAAATCCTGACCAACACATTTGTAGATGACCAGGACATGTTGTGGTATCAAAGGAGCTGGGACACAGAGGGGGTAGAATGTGGATTACATATGCAGATCCCAGCCTGTGGCTGCCCTCAGTCATCATCATGTCCCTGTAAGGAACCTCAGCAAGCTGAGTGGCTCAGAAAGCTGGACTTGGGTGGCATCACTTCTATCTCTAGCCATTTCCTGGCTAAGGAAAAGATTTGAAATTCCTCTCTCTTTATGCGTGATTAAAATGTGATTATTTTTAAATTTTGAAGACAGGGTGCTTCTTAGTTCTGTTTTTGCACATTCTCCACTCTTCATTCATTGTGGAGTGTTTATCTTTTCTAAAGAGATACCTGTCTGTTGTTCAAGGTCCTTAGCATAGAACTCCATTTTTGTCAGCAGTCTTAATTCTTGGTTATCTAAAACGGTCTTTATTTCACTCCTGTTGCTGAAAGAGTCGGGGGTGGGGGGTGAGAGGGGATTTAAAATTCTAGGCAGGAGTTCTTCCTACTAGGTAAATGAGTACATGAGTCCGCTTTTGTTCCATTGTTAACAATTGGGACATCAGGAATCCATCTACTGCTGTGACCTCCAATTCAGAAAATAATCTGCTTTTTAGTTTTGCTTGACTTTATTTTTATGTAGTTTTTTTGGTGCTATATGAGGTTAGGATTTTTTTAAATTTCTTTCTTCAATTTCACTTAACTTTTAAATCTGTAGACAATCTTTCAACAATTAGGGAAAGTTGTTTGTGTCTTGATGTCTCAAATACTGCCTTTGTCCCCTGCTCACTTTTAACACTTATTTAAAGCTTTGAAAATGTGTCTGAGGCCATCTCTCCACATCTGTCTCCCTCTTTGCCTTTCTCAGGTGTTTGATCTATGTTCTGGATAAAGTCATGTTCACTCTCTCACTTTATTTATTCTGTTTTTATCTAATCGTCTGCCCAATCTAATTTATGTTTAAAGTGTTTGGTTTGGTTTTTGATTTGTGGAAATACAGTTGAATCTTGTTTCAGAATGATAACATTTTGTATAATTTTCCATAGTTTGTGTTCATTTTCATGTATGTATATGTGTGTATATATTTTAAAATAAAAATAAAAATTTCTACTTATTCTTTGAGCTTTTCATACAGTATATTTTTATTCTTTCCCCCTCCTCAGCTCTTCCCAGATTTCTCCCTACCTCCCTACCTGTCCAACCTCATGCTTTCTCTCTTTCTTAAACAAACAAAATGAACAAACATTATTAACCAAAAAATGGAGTCCAGTTTGTGTTGGCTGACTCCTCCTGAACATGAAGCCTGTTCTGGGATGTGGTTGATATACTCAGTGTCACTCCATGAGGAAAATTGATTTTCCCTCTCCCTGCAGCTATAAACTACAAATGGTTTCTTTGTGAATGAGACTCTGTGCCCCTTTCCCTCCTCCATGCTGGGATTTTATCTGGCTTGTGTGGGCTTAGATTTTCTACTTCAGTCTTAGGCATGTCATCAGTGTTGGTGTAGTTTTAAATGTTATTGCCTTTGCCCAGGGTCGGACGGAGCTACTAACCCCTCCCGGCTTCTCTTTTGTTCTACCTAGCTTTGGCTCTGGGAGATGACTGTGCTACCAACCCACTCCCCAAACCCTTGAATCCGCAGATAAAAGACACACATACACACTTGCCTTCTAGGCACAATTGCTGAGTGTAGACATCTCCCACCTGGAAAAGCGTGCCCTTACCAATTTATTATCTCCGTCTCTCCATCTGCCCTAAACTTCAGTGTCTAGTCCTACCTACCCCCTATCAAACATCCTTGGCCACCCACCTATAGCGGAGGCCACAGGCCCCAGCTCTCCCAGAGACCTCATATTATTGCTGCATTCTTCTCCAAAGCATGGCTGACAACCCTCTCTCCTTCCCTGCGTCTGCCTAGTCCTTCTGGTACCCGGAAGTCTCACCTCTATCTTCCGCCCAGCAATTGGCCCTCCAGCCTTCTTTACTGACAAATCAAGAACCAATTGGGGAACAGGACATTAGTATCGGAACCTCCCCTTACATCACAGTCTCTGAGTTTATGTGTGCGTCTGTCCTGTTATAGTTGAAAAATGGTGTTTCCTTGAATTTGATCACCCTCTCTGGCTCTTATAGTCTTTCCACCTCCTCTCTCATATAAGTCTCTGAACTTTGAGGAGAGTGGTGAGGGGAGGAGATGACGCACACATCCCATTTAGGACTGAGAATTCAAAGGTTTCTTATTCTCTCTACACATTGTCCAGTGTGATTCTCTGTGCTAATTCCTGTCTATAACAAGACGAAGTTTTTCTGGTGAGGGTTGGGCAGTGTGATCTATGGGTGTAGTAATCTGTCATTAGGAGTTAGTTATTACTATGCTCATGTAACAGAGTAATGGAGGTAGGTTTTCTCCTGGGGCCCATGAGCTATCTAGCTTCAGGCTCTTGGCCTCATGGACAGTGTCAGGTATGGGTTCTGTCTTGTGGAGTGGGCCTTAAATCCAATTTTTAAAAAGTGGTTGATCACTCCAGTAACATTTATGCAGCAGTGGGCACTCCTTGCAGGCCTGTCAGAATTGTAACTCACAGGATTGATAACTGTGTAAGACCAGTGATTAATTTTCTTCTCTTTAGCACTTTTAAGTGCTGCAAACCTTGTCAGTAGAGGTGAAGATTCTGGATGAATGCTGGCTAGCTTTCTCCAGGATCTATGCCATGAACACATGGTATTTTCAGCAATATGGTCTTACCATCAAGTTGCAGAAGGCAAGCAATGGTGCTGGCAGTTGCTTGTGATGTCTGGGGGTACATATGGAACTCTACTGGACAACAACTAAAGAAGACTTAACTCATTCCTGGTACTGGGGGTTTTATTCGGTAGTATATAATGTTAAATTTGAGTTTTGTTTCCCCTATTATATGATAACTTTATTTAAAATCCTCTTACATATATGTATATTTCGTTAGTTTCTTCAATAGTAAGTTTCCATATGACTTTTTGAATAGGTCTTTAGAGAAAGAAATAAAAGGATAATGTGGGGTGGGGATAATCAAATTTATATTTTATTTCTTTAAACTACAGTTTTAAATAATGTATCTCTGGTTATTAAAATGTCTAATATATATCAAAGTATTTTATTTCTCTTGGTTTTCTTTTCTTTTTTTTCTTTTTTTGTTTTTGGTTTTGGTTTTTCGAGACAGGGTATCTCTGTATAGCCTTGGCTGTCCTGGAACTCACTCTGTAGACCAGGCTGGCCTCGAACTCAGAAATCCACCTGCCTCTGCCTCCCAAGTGCTGGGATTAAAGGCGTGCGCTACCACTGCCTAGCTCTCTTGATTTTCTTTAGGGTACTTTAAAAAAAAAAAAACTCTCAGTACCAACAACTCTGTGTGTGTGGGGGGGCACATGCATGCAATCTGTTTCACAACACACACACACACACACACACACACATTCCTTATTACTAAACAGCTATTTTAAGTTGACATTAGAGTTTTTGATCAGTTGAGTGTATCACAGTCAATGACAGGAATCCTTTCGGTTGATTACCCATGGGCCACACTTCTCTCTTTTCTTCTGCTCTGCTGAGGCATAAGCTACCTCTTCTGAAGTCCACCATGGTGGGAGGACGTGAGTGAATATACTGTGGCTTATCCTCATCCTCTTCTCCCTGGTGAGAGCCAGGTTAGTAGTGGGCAAGGCTACTTCTCACACAGCCTTCACTCAGTTTCTTTTTTAAGTTTTGTTTTGCCGTGTCCCTCGATGTCACAAGCAGATCTCTTTCTACTAGATTAGCAGATGCCTTGGACCTAAAGCAACTCAGCAGTTTTCCATCCAAGTCACATATTTAATGTTAATTTGATATATTGTTTAAATTGTTTTGTCTGATTTCTGATGGGTTAAAAGGAGAGAAGTACAGAGGTTCAGGAAATTGAACAGAAATATATAGCAGTGGGGGATGGGGAGCTGGGGGTAACCACTAGAAAATCCCAGATGCCAGGGAAGCAAGAAGTGCCCAGGACCCAATGGGGATGATATTAGCTGAAATACCCAACAAAGGGAAGATAGAACCTGTAGCAACCATCTCTAGCAGATAGGCGCAGCCCCTAGTTGAGGAATGGGGCCACTCACACATCTCAAAGCTGCTAACCCAGAGTTGTTCCTCTCTAAAAGAAATGCAGGGACAAAAAATGGAGCAGAGACCGAAGAAAAGGCCATCCAGAGACTGCGCCATCTGGGGATCCATCCCATCTGCAGACAGCAAACCTGGACACTACTGCTGATGCCAAGAAGTGCTTGCTGACAGGAGCCTGGTATATAGCTGTTCCCTGAGAGGCTCTGCCAGAGCCTGACCAATACAGATGCAAATACACACAACCAACCATCAGCTGAGCCCAGGGACCCCAATGGAAGTTAGGGAAAGGACTGAAGGAGCTAAAGAGGATTACAACCCCATAGGAATAATATCAACTAACTGGACCTCCCAGAGCTCCCAGGGACTAAACCACCAGCCAAAGAGTTCACATGGAGGGACCCATGGGTCCAGCTACATATGTAGTAGAGGATGGCCTTATCTGGCATTAATGGGAGGGGAGGTATCGACTCCTTGCAGCCAGCAGGTCCAGGCGAGAGGAGAGAGGTCCTGGTCCAGCCAGGTCTCTCTCAGGGCTGAGCAAGATGGTGAGTGTTGACGGCCAAAAGAAACACACCGGCCAGGAGTCTTGTTGAGGAGGAACTCAACTTTAATGTAACAACCTCTTGTTTATATAAACTCGGAGCATAGGGAGGAGGGGTTTTGGACGTAGGGGCAGGGAAAGGTGACTGACAGGCCAATGGCAAAGCTCTACATCAGCATCAGCTGAGCAGAGGCAGAGCAGAACAGGTGCTGTTGAGCCACTCCCGAAAGGAAATATCTAAGACAGGTCTCAAAACTCAAGCCAGGCTCCGGTTTGTCTTCAAGGCCCAAACCAGGGCCAAAATGAGGCCCAACAAAGAGCCTCATGGGACAAGGAGAGACTGATCACAAAAGCAGAGGCCTCAGGTGACAGTTCTCCTACACTGGGCACCCAGCACTCAAATTGTCACCCTGATCTAGCAACTGCGCCTGAGCAACGGGAGGGCAGTTGCGTGCCCAGCACATCTCGCCAGCATCCCTTGCTGTCTCGGGCCGCTCCATGCAGGCCAAGGCATGCCCTAGTGACTGTCCAGGGCTCTGGGCCACTTGTCCTCCGCTGGCCCCTTTGCCTCCCGTCCCTGGAAACCAGTTCCGCGTCTCCTCCCTGTCCCCCAGCGGTGGCACCTTGGCATCCTCAGGGTGGCAAAGTGCACGTGGGGTCTGCGTTGGGGGGGGGGGAGAGGACGTGGGGGCGGGGCTGCCTTCCATGCACCACTGGCATGGATGGGGAGGAGAGACAAGGGGCCCAACAGGAAGGCCCTTGGTCCTGTGGAAGCTTGATACCCCAGTAAAAGGGGAAGCTAGAGCAGTGAGGTAGGGATGGCTGGATGGGTGGGGGAGCATCCTCAGAGAGGCAAAGTGGGAGGGGGATGGGATGAGGGGTTTGCAGAGGGGAAACCGGGAAGAGGGACATTTGAAATGTAAATAAATAAGCAATAAAAAATAAGTAAAAAAATTAAATTAAAAAGAATATGTATTGTATTAACTTTTTCTGCCTTTGATGTCGAGTTTTTTCAAACAGCTTAGTCACTCATTGCTGATTAAGTAACATCTAAAGGTAGCATTTTCTAACGTCATTCCACAATGGTTAGTTTTTGATTATAATTTCAGAAAAAGGTAAAGACTCTAGGAAATAACTTTTTTTTTTTTGGCTTATAGCATGTCTTATTAGCACTGTTTCTTCTTCCTGTTTCTTCTTCCTGTTTCTTCTTCCTGTTTCTTCTTCCTGTTTCTTCTTCCTGTTTCTTCTTCTTCTTCTTCTTCTTCTTCTTCTTCTTCTTCTTCTTCTTCTTCTTCTTCTCCTTCTCCTTCTCCTCCTCCTCCTCCTC
>NW_021604665.1:3166780-3186445 GCF_004785775.1 Grammomys surdaster | reverse complement strand
TCCTCCTCCTCCTCCTCCTCCTCTTTTTTCTCCTCTTCTCCTCCTCCTCCTCCCCTCTCCCCTTCCTTCCTCTTCCTCCTCCCCTTTCCCCTTTCTTCATCCTCCTCCTCCTCTTTCTCCTTTTCCTCCTCTTCCTCCTCCTCCTTCTTGTCTTTTGGCTTTGAGATAATTTCTTCTTACAACTCGTAGTCTCTACAATGGTATTATCAACTTCAGAGGCTGAAGGGAATGACCTGACTGGGTAAAAATGACATCAAGGAGGTTTGAGCCTTGATTCTCCAGTCCTGGATGTGGGGGTTGCAACCTTAATCATTATTTTTCTCTATAAAATTGGACAAATTGTTTGTGATTACTATTCCTGGCTGTCAATTTGTCTACATCTGGAATGAATTATAATCCAGAAATGGAGGGTGTACCTGTGATCCAAATCTTGAGGCTGGAAGACATAGGCTTCTGACCCAGATCTTGAAGTGGAGATCTTGAGGCACAGTGGCCTTGAAAAGCTTAGGCCTAGGCAAGGTAGGTAGTACTTGCCTTTAACCCCAGGAGACTGAGGCATGAAGATCTTTGAGTTCAAGGTCAGCCTGGGACAAAGCAAATTCCAAATCTAGACATGGTGGTACTCACTTTTAATCTGGGCCATACCTTCTACTGGAGGCCTACACAAGGACGATGGAAGAAGGAAGCTTCACTCTTCCTCGACTGCTTGCACTTACTTGCCAACATGACTGTTGGAACCTATTTCTTCAGGATTTCAGCTTATACAGAAGACCAGCTGAAACAACCTCACTGGCCTGAGGTACTATTAGATTTTTGGACTTTCTATTCACAGCTGCCCAATGTTGGGTGAGTTGGATTATAGTCTGTTAGTCATTCCAATAAATTCCCTTAACATATAGAGACATTCCATAAGTTCTGTGACTCTAGAGAACCCTGACTAATACATTGCCTAACTTATATGGTTTCTTAAACATGTTTCCAGAAGAAAGTGGCCTGAGCTGGATTAATCCAATAAAAAAAGTACAGGAACATTCATAGAGACCTCAACAGGGAAGATAATTAGACCCATGTCTTAGGCATGGATATGATTTTATACTGTGCAGGTCTGAATCTTATCTCTCTGTGCCCAGGTTCTGAGGTCACTGTCAGATGTAGTTTATCATGTTCTTTGAAATGCACAGCAATGGTTTAGTTATTATGGGAATTGTGAGAATGTATGCAGCAACTTCCATATAATGAGTTTTGAAGATTATGATTTATTTCCTTTCCTACTTTAAGTGTCTTTTTTTTCTTCTAAAATTTCTACTTGGGTTTTTTTAAATGCATATTACTCATCTCACACATACTAAATGTGCCTTTTTTTTCTAAATGGAAATAATTCTGTTTCTATTTCATCACTATTTGATGGATATAGCCCTGTAAACAATAGAAAAATCAAAGTTTCTAACATCACTTTCTCAAGACAACTTATTCTTGAAAACATATTTGTTTATATGTGTGTCTGTCTGTATATGCATGCCCATATATCTGTGTGAGTGTATGTGTATGTTCTGTATATGCCCGTGCATGTGCAGAGGCCTGAGTGGGCACTGTGTGTCCTCCATCATCCCCTGCCCATTTCTTTGAGACTGGGTCTCTCCCAGAACTGTAGCCTCCCCCAACCCTCAGCAAGTCTCAGTGATCCTCCATGGAGCTGGCATAATTGATATGAATGGAAGGTCTGGTTTGTTATTGGATGCTGGAATCCAAACTCCCATTAGCTATTGCATAGAAAATGCTTTCACTCTCTGAGCCATCTATCCAGATTCTTAGCAGTAACTTCTACTAACCTTTAATAAGGACATTGGTAGATGGCTTTACAAATAAATGCCTTTCTTTTCCTATTTATATATATATATATACTTACATATAAAATTTATAAAAACAAAGCATCTTATGAGTCAGAGTGAGAAAAACAACACTATTTCTTTACTAATACTACATGTGTAGCTCTTTTTCTCTTTTTTATTTTAAGTGAATTCTATTTTAATTCTATATTTTAAGCTTTCAGTAGGTATATGACAATCTGTTTAACCATAGTGGTTAGATATAGAGTAAGGGACTAGCAGGGAGAGAAGGATCTCCCAAAGAAAGGGAAGTAGAATAAATAGTTTTAGGAATTGCGGGAGGGGAGAGATTGGAATGGGAGGATTAACAGGAGCAGGCAAGAGAAGAAGTAGGGTAAGGCAGGGAGTACAGGGAGGGATAAATAACACTACAGACCATTTGAGGGGTCATATGGAAACCTACTATAATAGAAGCTTCTTAAAATATATGCATACATGAAAGACTAAATAGAGTCACCAAGTAATGGGAGAGACAGACTTTCAACTAGACATCTTTCACTATCAAGTGAATTCTCCAGTGTTTAGGATGGGTTATATCAAATTGAGTTGAGTTGTTGGCAAAAGGGGTCCCATGGAAACCCTCAAACAATTCAAATATTTCCAAGACTATTTATTGTTGTCCATAGACTGATATTAAGGCCCTATTGCCAAAGACAATGTTTACATATCTCATTGAACACAGGGAAATTGAGCTGCTACCTTTGTAGAGCCTTTATCTCTACTGACTAGTGTTCATGGTACTAGAAGTTATTCTGCACACTCCCAGAGGAGAAAGGTAAACACTAACCCAGCCACCAACCCAGCTACAATGGTGGTCTTCCTATATGACACACCAGTACAATAGTGACACAACTGTTGTTTTAGTAACCAACCACTATCTGATTAGATTTAAGGCCCATTGGATGAGATGGCAGTGTTCAGATGGCCAAGAACTTGAGACTAGATAGGTTCCTGGCCTAGGGGAAAATCAGCTACTATTATTTTGGTAGAGGAACATAAAAATAAAATGACTCCTCGTGACATATTGCTATACTCAGATCAGTGTCTGCTCAGCCATCTTTCTTTTACAGTAGACAGGAATTGATACAGGGATCTACAGTTGGATAATGAGCAGAGAGTGAGAGACCCTGGAGCACTGAGTCCTACATGGGATATTTCCATCAAACCCTTCCCTTCAGGGCTCAGGAACTACATAGAAGAGGCAGCAGAAAGACTGTAAGAGCCAGAAGGGATGGAGGACTCAAAGACAACAGTGCCTTTCAGACATAAGAAGACTGTTACACATATGAACTCACAGAGACTATGACAACATGCACAGGGTCTACACAGGTCTAAGTCAGTTGGTGTCCTAGTTCTGAGAGGAAGAAGTGGAAAAAAGCTCCCGTACCTAACCAAGAAGCTATCTCCAATTGACAATTGTTTGTAAAGGGAAATTTAGTTTTCTCTAGTGGTTACTGGGTATTCAAATCACAGTTAAGGTCAGGCCCCATACCTAGCAGTAGATGGCCAATGCAAAAAAACAACCCTCAGTGTCATTTAGGAGGTTTGTGTGTATGTGTGCGTGTGTGCGTGTGTGTGTGTGTTTTCTTCCTTCCTTCCTTCCTTCCTTCCTTCCTTCCTTCCTTCCTTCCTTCCTTCCTTTCTTTCTTTCTTTCTCTCTTTCTTTCTTTCCTTTTTTTTTTTTTGTCTCATAGTGCTTTGTTTGGGCATTTTTACCTTACTGGTGTTTGTTTGTTTTTGCTTGTATATTGATTTTGTTGTTTAAGGGGTTTGTATCTTATTGTGTGTATGTGTTTCTTGTGTTTCACCCCCACTTCTTCTAGTCTGTTTTTTATTTGCCTGTTCATTTTCGTAAACAAAAACACCAAAAAAATGTGGCGTGGAGTTGGATGGGTGGGGAGGTGAGGAGGATCTGGGAGGAGATGAGGGAGGAGAGATCAAGATCAGAATGTATTGTATGAAAAATATTTTCAATAAAAATATAATTACAAAGCAATTGAAAAAAGTTAAATTCATTTTAGACTGATACATAAACACATAAATCATGCATATTTATGGGGACTATGCGATGTTTGGTAATGTATGCATTGTTCTATGTATGTGTGTTTTCAAATACCTGTCATTTCTTTATATGAAGATTTAAAAAAAATCCTGACCATGATCCTTTTTTATAGATCAGCACATTGTTTTCACCTGTAGCCCCACAGACCTTCTTAGTCCTGTGTAACTATGACATCTACTAGCATAAGTAGCATAGCATCTACTGACAAACATTTCCCCACCCTGTTCCCTCTCTACTCTCCTTGGCCTCTTATCACCACCATCCTTCCAGCACCTTCTATGAAGTTAACCTTTTTACCTCTGTATGTGCATAAGAGCACACACCACTTGACACTCTCTGCTTATGTCACTGAACGTAAAGATCATGTGTGTTATCACCCTTGACAGAATTTCAGTCTTTTCTGGCTGAATAGCATCCCATTACGCATTTCTCAGGTTTTCTTTATCCGTTCATCAGGTGACAGACTTTTAGGTTGAGTTTCCTATTCAGCTGTTATAAGCACTGTTGTAATGAACAGAAGAGTATTGTGTCCTTGATGCCATGTTGCATGGATATGTAGAAAAGAATGGGATAGCTGGGTTACTTCTGGTTTGATGTATTTTTTACGGTCTCCAGACAGCTGTACTAATTTACAGTTACCCCAACAGTGTGTCTGGGTTTTCTTTTCTGCACACACTCACTAGGCATTGTTATCAGCTCCATTATTACTCAGTGCTATAGTGAGGTGAGGTGATTTCTCCGTAGAGTTTGATTAGCATTTCCCTCACACTGAGTGACAGTGAGTATTTGGCACACAGCTGTTAGTCATTTGCAGGTTTTTAAAACATCATTTAGGTCTAGTGGCCACTTTCTAATGATTTGTTTGCTGTGCACTCTGTTGACCTTTTCTCCCACTTTGTAGACGGCTTCTTCGCCATTTCCTGGGCTGCTCTGGGGCTTTGAGTGTGGGGTGCTCTCATTAACTCATTTTCCCGCTTTGTTTCCTGTGATTTGGGATTTTATGCCAAAGGATCCTTTCCCTTTCTGGTAGCCTATGGCTGCTTCTAGTCATTTTACAATTTCAGTTCTTACATGTAACTCTTTAGTCCAATGGTTCTCAACCTTCCTAATGGCGTGACCCTTTAATACAGTACCTCATGTTTTGGTGGCCCCAACCATAATGTTATTTTTGTTGCTATGTTATAACTACAATTTTGCTACCGTTATGAGTTGTAATGTAAATGTTTTGGGAGATAGAGGTTTGCCAAAGGGATCATGACTCACAGGTTGGGAACCACTGCTTTAGCTGTAGTAGACTTTTGTAATTAGTGCGTGATAAAGGCCCTTTCTTTCTACTATCCATGGACATAAAGTTTCCCAATATCCATTACTGAGAAGCTCTCCTTTCTTCAGCGCTCGTTCTTAGTGCCTTTGTCAAGTCAGTGGACTATACATGTGGATGCTTATTGCTGGTTTCTATTCTTTCCCATTGATCTGTGTGGTCTCTATGCCAGTGCCATGCTATTTGATTACTTCGGCTTTCTAGTGTATCTTGAAGTCAAGTATAATTTCTGCAGCTCTGTTCTGTTTGCTCAGTATGGCCTTGAGTATATATTTTTGGTCCATATACATTCGAGGGTTGCTTTTTTTCCTACTTCTGTGAAGAATGGCCTTAGTATTTTGATAGTGATTACATTTAATCATTGATCACTGCTCATAGTATGGGCAGTTACATATACATAATGTTGATTCTTCTAACACAGAGGCATAAGGGGTCTTCATGCTTTTTGTGTGTTCTCTTAGATTACTTCCATGGGTGTTTTTATAATTTGTATTGCAGGACCTTTTTTGTTTTGTTTTGTTGTTTTTTGTTTAAACTCCGATTCAGCTTAATCCCAGGCATTGCACTGTATTGATTTTGTCTGTGTTGTGACTGAGGCTGTTTACTGATCCTGGTTCAGGTGCTTTGCTGATGAAGTGTAGCAGTGGCACTGACTTTTCTATCTTAATTTCTACCCTGCAAGTTCGGTGATTGGACTCTGTATCTAAGCTCATGCAGTCTGCACACAGTGACGATTTGGCCTCTTTCATCATTGGATGGCCTCTATCTCTCCACTTTGGTTGCTCTGTGTGATTGCTTTGTGTGATGGCTAGTCTTGGTTGTCAAATTGACCACACCTGGAATTAACAAAAAATCCAAACAGCTGGATATATCTGTGAGTGAATTTTCTTTATTAAATCCTTTGAAGTGGGAAAGACCCACATTTATTTTAATCCAAATCTCTTGGGATGAGATGATACACTTTTGATATGGGCCATAGCTTCTGGTGGCAGCCTATTTAAAGGACATGGAAGAAGGAAGCTTGCCCTTTGCCTGCTTGCCCTCACTCTTGCTGGTAAGTATATTTCTTGAGTGGCATTACAGCCTACACCTTCAAGATTCCAGTGTAAAAAGACCACCTCCATCCTTATCTGCCATCCACTCATCATAGGTAACATCGTGGAGTGGGTGGCAGTTCTCATTACTGGCAGCTCACTCATTACTGGCACGTGGCCACCTATGGGTGGGCTTATTCCACAAGCATCATCCCATGAGGAGGATGGGAGAGTACAGTCGTTACTATGTGGAAAGTGAAATAAGAATGGAGTATGAAGTGTCCTTCATGTTGAAATGCAGCCACCCTTGCTCCATTGGCTCATGGCTCCCGCAGCTAGTTTTCCATCCACTTCACAGTCTGCATTTTTTTTTTTGTCCTTCTTATGGAAGCAGAATCAGTGTAAGATGCATGTCACGGGACTCACAATACTGCTCTGCACCAGATGGCAATCCTTTTTTTTTTTTTTAACAAAACTAAACAAAACAACAATCTTGCTGTATTTCCCAGACTGACCTAGACCTCCCAATTCACTTGTCCTGGTCTTCCCAATGCTAGAATTACAGGTGTGCACCACCCCACCTGACAGGGATATTAAATTTTAACAAATTCCTTTTCTCAGTCTACTGAAATGATCATGTGTCTTGTCTTTTACTCTATAGTTATGGCATACCACATTTATAGATATGTGCACATTGCACTACCCTTGGGTTACGATGAATCCCACTTGATTATGGCAAATGATTTTTTTAAAATGTGATCTTTAAATAAGTTTGCTAGTATTAATATTTGGTTTGAGATTTTTTTCAGCTATGTCCGTCAAGGTAATTAGCCTCTTCCCACTTCCATTACCTCTCTCCCTGCCTCCTCCTCCTCTTCCTCTTCCTCCTCCTTCTTCTTCCTCCTCCTCCTCTTCTTCCTCCTCTTCCTCCTGTCCCTATCTGGTTTTAGAATTCCAGTATTGCTGACGTCATGGGATGTGTTTGGAAGAATGACTCTCTTTCTGTTTGATTTTGTTATACTTTATTTTTTTAACAACTTAAGGAGAACTGGAATTACCTCTTAACATGTTTGGTAGAACTCATCAGTCATGCTTGGCCTTGGAATTTTTTTTTGATGGGAGTCTTTTTATGACTGATCTTTTTACTGGTCTGTTCAAGTGTTCTGCTTCATTGTGATTTAATCTTGGTAATAAATCAGTGGCCTTGCAAATCCTTAGGGTAGAAAATAATAAAACAAGCCTTTGAGAGCTGTGCTGATTGGGATCTTTTTAAAATATTTTTTGTCAACTTGACATAAGCTAGAGTCATCTGGGATGGACCTCAGCTGGGAAAATTCGTCCATCACACTGACCACAAGCAAGTCTGTGGAAAACTTTCTTGATTAATGAATAATGGAGATAGGCCAAGCTTAATATAGGTGATGCCTGTCCTGCAAAGGTGGTCCTGAATTGTGTAAGAAAGTAGGCTGAATCAACCAAAAAGAGCAAGCCAGAGAGCAATGCTCCTGTATGGCTTCTGCTTCAGTTCCTGCCTCCAGGCTCCTTCCATGAGTTCCCTTGGTGAACTGAGAGACGTAAGCCAAGATAAACCAGTTATGGAATATTTACCAGAGAAGACTGCTGGGACACATGTTTAAGCCAATAGGACATCTTTATTAGCTGACCAGCAACTACCTTGGATGTTTGGGGTCCCAGTGTAGCCCCAAGCTTTTCACAAAAATCATGTTCTGGGTTGATATATTTTAGTTAACAAAAACAGCCAGAAGTGAAGTTACAGAAGCCAAAAGCAAGGTTAGTACATTTAGAAACTTTCCCAGAACTATGGACTTTAATGGATCAGGCCTTTGTTTTAGTTTGGCAGGTGGTACTGTCTACAAGTTGAGTTTTATAACCTGAATGGCATTTCCATTATGGAGTTGGTTGTGCTAAGGTCAGGGAGACTACTCAGGTCTGGGGCCCTGTTACAAACCCTTTCTTCCCAAGTTACTTTTGGTCATGGTGTCTATCATAGTGGTAGAAACCATGAGTAAGACAAGAGATTTCATGAAGTCTTTAGAAGGAGGCCGGTCAGGGGTGGGCAGCAGGTGTGATTAGCAAACAAATTGAACAGAGTTAAACTGAAGGCCAGTGTAGAGGTACAAAAGACCTAAAAGATAATCCAACACCACAGATGGTCAAAATCAAGTCTTCAGTCATTCTCTGTAAGCCTAAGTGCTGCTGGTCACCCCTTCCCCATCACTCCGCTCTAGAGGAACTTATGTCTTACTTTTGTCTGGGACATTTTGTGGAGTTGGGATGGTATCCAGTATCACCTGGCACCAGAAGTGCTGAGAGCCAGGCCTATCCCAAGTGTTTTCAGAGGCCCTGCTTGAAAGAACAAAGGCAACCTAATTCTGTGTCCTTGCAGGGGGGCAGACTTGGCGAGGTCTGGTCTGGAGCTGGGGCCAAGGCCTCGGAGGACTTAAGGATTTGGTTCCCGTGAACTTGGTTTTTCTCCCTGAAGAGACTGGATTTACCAGTCCTAAGGCCACTGTGTGCTTGGGCTCTAATGCCCTTGAGATATTCTATATTCCTTTTGTATAATATTACTTGATTAGATTCCTGCTGAATTCATCTCATTTTCCCCCCAAAATATGACTATAAGGCTATAACTTCTTGATAATGTTGCTTGCCATAAGACATAGCTTATGCAAGACCGCTTGACTTTTTTTTTAAATCTCCTTTATTTCTGATCTTTTAGATCTCCCTCCTCACAATACTGTCACGTAAGAATGACTTGGTTCAGGTCAAGAATGGTATAAACAGGATCAAGATTCAGAGAGGAACTGAACACTCCATGTTCGATAGTAACTGGAGCTAGAGTTGGTAAGAAGATAGGTAATTGGGACTTAGACAAATTCCACGTTGTTAAATAACAGCATCTCTGGCACAGTGGCCTCCATTCTCAATCTTCTTGTCTTTGTTAGCTCTGGGACAACATTAATGTGACTCTCTAACTGGCTTAGACCCCAAGACATGCAGAGATTTCCCAGCTTCCTCTGTTCCTGCACCGTCACCTTGTACCACTTCAGAATTCTTCATTTGAAGGTCTCATGCCATTTCTGCCCTTTCACATCATGGTAGGACAGTTTGAATCACTCTTATCCATTAAACAGAAATCAGTATTTCAAGTAAATGCTTTGGTTGGTAGCAGCATCCAGTACTAGGAATGGGCCTGTAGGGGCTTGGTACACAGTACACCCTATGAAAGAAATAGAGAAATACCTCTATTTTTAGGGAAAATGGAGTTATTAAAGCCCAGATTTGCTGTTCTTCTAACTGTAGATTGCTGTTCTCTGTCCACCCCTGAGGAGAGGAGCAGAGAACTCCTTTCTGGAGATGCTGAATGTGTTTTTCTACCCTGGAGTAAAGTGATCCCATCCACCAACTTCCTTCCTGCACAAGGAGGCTTCTGACTTAGTAATAATAGCAACTTGTCGATGTTCCCAGAGGGCTGCCTTCAGTTTGAAAGAGAAACATCCTCATTGTCTTAGAGAAAGAGAAATTAAGCAAGATTCCCCCCCTACACACACACACACACACACACACACACACACACACACACACGAGCCTCAGAAAATGTTAAAATGGGGAAATGGCAACCACAGCAGTTAAGTCATGTGCTCAGAGATGTTAGATGATATTACAAGAGGCTGTCAAAATGAAATACGAAAGAATCCCCAAGAGATATAACTGTAGGAAATTAAAAGATGCAGTAAGACCTTGGTCCTCACACATATATTGTGCTGCTTAGTGTTCTTTTGGGATTCCTAACAGTGGGAGCAGGGGCTGTCTTTGAATCTTTTGCTTGCTTTTGAGAACCTTTTCACTTACTGGATTGCCTCATCCAGCCTTGGTGTGTGAGAAGGTACCTAATCTAATTATAACTTGATGTGCCATGTTTGGTTGATATTCCTGGGAGGTCTGCTTTTTTTCTGAAGAGAACCAGAGGAGGTGTGGATATGGGGGAGAGGGGAGGTGGAGGTAAGAGACTGGGAGGAGAGGAGGGAGGGGAAGCTGCAGTTGAGCTGTAATATAAGAGAGAAGAATAAATGAAAATGAAAACCAATGTAATAAGCTAGACACTAAGACTAAAATGGAAAGTTCTACGGAAGTGCACACTGAAGAGAGACTGACAGGGGAATGACAGAGAAGGACACAAGAGTGGTTCTAGAATGTCTGGGATACAAGCAACAGAATCTGAGTGAACTGCAGAGAACCTGGAAATAGCAGGAAATCACATGGGGGATCTGGGAATGATGGGGTGAGCAGAGGATGTAAGGGATCTGTCCACGAATGCTGTTGTGAACTGAGCAGCATTCCCTGTGCAGATGGCTCAGAGACATCGCAGAATCTGCAGATAATGCCTAACCCCAGTAACACTGGCAAGTTAGGAAACAGCACTATGGGTGTGCTGTCTCTAAATATGGAAGTAAGTACTGAGGAGAAGGAAAGGGACCGGGGCTTGCTGCCTAAAGAGAACTGATCTGGTGTGCATTGAAAGCTTGCTGTTTTCAGAGTTTCACTAAATATGCAGTGTGATATTTAAAACAACACACCTATATTAGTGTGAGGTCGTATCTACTTTTATTCAGCACACATGCACTCCTAAAACATTTAGTATTCAACTATAAAATTTTCCAGATTGAGAAAAAAAACTTTGTGGAAATCAAAGACTGTTCAAGAATATAAAACCTATAATCAACTGGGAGATTTTAAAGATGTTTTTATGAACAATTTTAAGATAAGCAACTTTTGCCTCATTCTCTGAGTAAGAAGCTTGCCTGATGTGAGAGAGGATTCCATACTGCCAGACTACAGTTGCAAGATTTAGCAAAAATGCCGAGCCAGATGGACAAACCAGGATAATCAGTTAAATTTAAATTTTGTTGAAACTGTTACTTTTTTAGCCCAAGTATGTCCCCAACGCTAAATGAGACATATTCATACTAAAATATTTTTATTATTTATTGGATACCAATAAATGTAGCAATCATAATGGGGTTCGAGAGGAAATGGTTGGCCCTCTTTTGTTGTTGTTTTTGCTACCCTGCCTGTTATCCATGAACTATTAACAAGTTGCTTCAATGCCTCTCTTTTCAGGGTCAATCAAGTTTTGGTGTTAATGAGTTCCACAAGGTGACCAACCACTTCTGACTCTAGAAAGGTGAATCCATCTACTGTTCTGGTATGATTTTCTGTCACAGGATAATGGCCAAAATGATGCTTTGAATGAAAACCTTAGGGATACATTTAGCTGAATGTATGGTAAGCAAGACTAATCTCCTCTTCCCTTCAGTGGGAAATGTGAAGGGAGATGTGGAGTCTGAACAGGGATCCTATACTTGGTAGAGGGTAGTAACCTTGTCTAAGGCTGTCAGACACAAAGTTGCCCTTGTCCTCTTTTTGAACTTAGCTCCGGTTGTCTTAACACTCAGAGCGGACACCAGTCAAGCTTTCCTCTCTGTCAGCTTTTGCTGGAATTACTCTCTGGGACCGCTTTCACCTTTGGTATAGTTGAAGAATAATTTGTTCTTCTTCCTTGGCAATTGGATGGTCAGGGCTGGCATTTGCAGTTTTCAAATTCTTTCCAGAATTCAATTCTTCAAACAGCTTAGAGAAATAAAAGAAGCCATCAAGTGGTCAGTTGTGTGTCTCTGTTTTTCAATTATTTCCAGCAAGGTAAAAAAAAAAAAAAAATCTATCACGGACTTAGGAGTCTGAAAATTTGAGCTTCATAATTTTGTGTTTTCAATCCCCAAAGCAAAGCTTTCTGAGACCTAATGTGCCCTACAGGACTGGACTCCATAGTTCCTGCTGGGAATTGTCCTTTCTCACTTTAAAAGGCAGAATAATATTTTCCCTATAATTCTCATCTTTGATTATCCAACATATCAATATGTTTCTCTGTTCTGGAACTACAGACTTCTGAAAGCATTTTGTAGCTTTTGCAATTCAATCTCTCTCTCTCCCCTCCCTCTTTCTCTCTCTCTCTCTCCCTCTCTCTCTTCTTTTCTTTCTCTCTTGTTTCCTTCCTTTCTTTCCAGTTTCAGTTTGTCTGTTTTAGTTAGTTTATTCACCTTTCATAGTTTAATCCAAATCACAAAGAACCAAAAACAAAAATCCTCACCACAATTCCAAAAATAGAAAGACATTTATGGAATGAACCGTAGCATATAGAACCAAATCTGACTTCTGGCTCCATGCTTTTCCATCTGTGTAACTGAGACTGAGACACTTAGGCTTTTCCTCTCCATTTCCTTATCTGTCAATAAATAGCAACAACAGAGCCTACTGTGTAAATCGGTTTTATATAAGATGAGAGCCAAGTGTGTACTATAGGGCTCCCCATGCTGGTCACATAGTAAAACATGGCCGTTTAGTAAGTACTTCTGCACAAAAATACCATGATTTTTGTTAGTTCCATGGCTATCATCCAAACACATAGTGTTGTCTGGAAATAGCTCTACATAAATGTACTGTGTCATTCCCATGGCCTTATTGCTGGATGCACAGGGTTGGAAGCCAAGAATTCCCCTGCTTTTTCCTTTGTTCCTTTCTGATACCTTTACATACTTGTCAGGTAATGACCTCTTGACACCAATGGCAAAGAGATCTTTTGAAAGGCATCTTTTCCTTCTGGATTAACTTCCGTACTTTTCCATCCTGTGTTTTTGTTTTGAGAATGGAGACTCTGACTTGTGTGTCTATTTGCTCTTGAAACGTTTTCCATTACAGGGTGCCTCTATGAGGTCTTTCTTGCCTCACAGAAATGGAAAATAAAAGCAAAGCAAAATAAAACGAAACAAAACACACAAGAAGACAGAAAACCAGGGACATACTTGGTATCTCTAATAATGACCATTTCCAGGTGTCTTAGTTAGGGTTTTACTACTGTGAACAGACACCATGACCAAGGCAACCCTTATAAGGACAACATTTAATTGGGGCTAGCTTACAGGTTCAGAGGTTTAGTCTATTATCACCAAAGCAGGAACATGGCAGCACCCAGGCAGGTATGGTACAGGAGGAACTGAGGGTTCTACATCTTCATCTGAAGGCTGCTAGCAGAATACTGGCTTCCAGGCAGCTAGGATGAGGATCTTAAAGCCCACACCCACAGTGGCACACCTACTCCAACAAGGCCACATTTTCAAATAGTGCCACTCCCTGGGCCAAGCATATACAAACCATGACACCAGGTGTGGTGATTTGAATGAAAATGGCCCCCATAGGCCCATTTGTTTGAAAGTTTGGTTCCCAGTTGGTAGAACTCTTTGAAAAGGATTATGAGGTGGAGTATTGTTAGAGGAGGTGTGTCACCAGTGGTGAGTTTTGAAGTTTCATAAGCCACCATCATTGTGTGCTAATATGAGCTCTGTGCTACTGCTCTAGTGCCTGCCTGTTCCTTGCCATGCTGGTGATGGACTCTAACCCTAATGTTCTTAGCAGCCTTATTTATAATACTGAGAAGCTGGAAGCAACACAGATGTGTGTGTGTATATATATACAGAGAGAGAGAGAGAGAGAGAGAGAGAGAGAGAGAGAGAGAGAGAGGTGTAGGAGGAGCTAATGTGGGAGGAGTTAGGAGAGGAAGAGAAAGAGGAGGAGCAAGGAGGAGAGCAGGAAAAGGAAGAGGAGGAGCTAGGAGAGGAGAGAGAGGGAGAGGAGATGGAGGCAGATGTTCATGTGTCTGTAGCAGTCAAAGGTAGTTGGTATATCTAGATTGGGTATTGGATGACACTTCTGATAGTATGGGTGTCTTGTTACTGATCATTACCAAATATATAAGCCTTTGATTTATCTTTAAGCATTAGAGATTGGCAGAGCCATCTCCCACGCTGGCATCTCATGGGTGGCAGGGCTGGTGTTTCTGGTGGGCCGGTTCTAGTTGTAGTGAGCACGTGGCCTCCACTGAGAAACATGGCGGCTGAGCTAGGCAGAGCCGCTGCAGCTTAGATAGTCGTCTTGACCAGAGGTCATTTTTAAATAATTAATACAACAGAGAGGGATTTATTCTTTTAGTTCTGTTACTCTAAAGAAACATAATACACCCATTTATTGAATGCTAATCAGTGGGGTAAAGAAATTCATGGGTATTATCTCAGTGTTCCCACAGCAGGTATATTCTTGGCATTTATTATTATTTCTAACTCTATAGATAGCAAAACTGAAATTGAGATAGCTAAGTAACTTATCTGAAATTATGTGAGTTTGACCTTACATCTCTCAGGTTACTCAATGTCTAAGTTAGCTAGTCTCAAAAGGTCCCCAGTGATCCTGATCTCCTGGTAGCTCTTTTGAGCTGAATGCCTGGTTCCAGATTTAATTTGTGTGACAAAAAACATACATAGTCTTTGCTCCCCTAGTCTCCTCTCCCCTTTTTCTCCTCCCCTCCTCTCATGCTTTTGGAGGCAACTAGTTGCCATTTTGTGCTCCTAGGAACCCTATAAAGAAGTCCATACAGCAAGGGTCTAGGGTTGACCACTGTTACACAAGCAAATTCTTTGCCTCTAGTACAGCTTCCAGCAGCTGCCAGTGTCCAGGCCCATTTGGCAGCTTTCTGTGTTGCTCTTACACTTCTTTCTCTGTGCCTTTCTGGCTCACTGGTAATATTGTTTGATTTCAGAGAAGAAAAGCTTAATTCAGTCTGTTCCAGAAGGGAGGTGAATTTCCAGGCTAGCATAAGTGAAAAGTCAGAGAGCTTCAGATATCATCTGACCTGGAAGTGTACGATATCATTACAAGTAAGCATATCTCTGGGATCTGCTAGTCTCTGACTTCCCTCTGTGTGGTGTGTTGACTTCATCTTGGTTGCTTTATGCAAATAGTAAAGATGGCTAGTGCCATTTAAGTTCCCAATAAACTAGGAATCAGAGAATACACATCTATTTTCCCAGATTCCAAGTGCAATCATGTTGATTTGGAATGGGCTAGGTTACACGTCTAGAAGAGGTTAGTGATTGTGCTGTGACATCCACACTCCTCCTCTTCTCTCTTTTTGAGTACATGTACAGTGTATGCATGTGTGCACATGTTTATGTGAGTGAGGTCACATACTATTCTGATGACCTATGGGATGACAGCCTTCCAGAGCCAGGCAGCTATTTAAGTGAAAATTGAATCTTGCCGAGAAAGAAGGAAGTACAGAAAACCACTGTCAACTTTCCACTAATTTCTTTTCTCCATCACTCTTATTCTGTTTTCAAAACCCATGGTCAAATTTGTCTGCAACTGAAGGACTGCTGTTGATTTTCGCTAATATAAACAAAACGAAAATGAGGAGGTTGCCATAACATTTTAGAGAGTGTTAATGTTCAGGTGATGATTGGCGGCTGCTGTGAGGGCCTTCGGGAGAATAAGGGAAGATTGAGGTTCGTTCCTGTCTTTGATTGTTGGATTTTTGTGAGTAGGAGTTGAGGCTCCCTCACAAAGGATATGCCCAGTGCATGTCTGTCATTGAATGTGTTTAATCACCACAGCACTAAGAATTAAACCTTCTTTACAGTGAATCCTGAATGTGCTATTAACCAAGAAGAATAGGAGCAAAAAAATAGACTTAGAAATGTGGAAATGCCTGATTATAGAGAATAAATTACCCCAACGGCACAAAAGTATATGCTTAGGAGACACTTAAAGAGAAAAGTTGAAAACAGAAAACTTTCCACGACTGGATAGCCCGCCCCCCAAATTTGCTTGTATTGAATTCCATTGTTTGTTTTCCCCCCTTGAATTCAAGGATGGAATAGTGTTATGTTTTAGCTGGTAAGCAGCCTTTTAAGGATTAATATGCTAAAGACTTGGCCTGGAGCTGCTAACACTATCAGAGCTGGTGAAACCTTTTTTTTTTTTTTAAATTGGATATTTTATTTATTTTCATTTCAGATGCCATCCCCTTTCCCCATTTTTCCTCCCTAGAAAGACCCTATCCCATCCCTCCTCCTCCTTTTTGCTTTTATACCATTTTAATTACATGCAAGTATTAAGGTCAGTTCTAGGTTCAGGAACCTACAATACAATAGATGCAAATAGTCAAGGAACAAGCAGTACAATAAACATAAATTGTCAAAGAACAAGCAAGGCAATAAACAAAGGTCTGTGTACAATCCCATGATCATTGTTTCTAAGAGCTTATCAGGATGACCAAAATATCTGAGCCTACTTCCCTGTCCTAGCCCAAAGTCATTTTCATGTCTGAAGCCTACTTCCTTGTTCTAGCCTTATTAGATTCCTACCTGAAATTACTTCTTTGCTCTAGCCTAAGATTTAAATTCGTGCCTGAAATTGCTTCTTTGTTCTAGCCTAATGTCAGCTTCTTGCCTGAAGCCTACTTCCTTGTACTTGGCCCATGGAAGATTCCTGCCAAGCAGCCCCAAAAGCTCTCTGCCTCTCCCCCTTTTTCATTTCATAAACAAGACTGAGCCTGTCTTATATCTTTCTGACAAGAATGCCCTCTTCGGTGAAACTTTTAAGAGGTGGAAGCTTTTAGAAAGAAGTGTGGCCCTTTCTCCTTTCTTTGGGTTTCCATAGGATAAGCAGTTTTGTTCCATGCACCACAGTGGTCTGCCTCACCATAGACCTCAAAACTATTGAACCAACTGGCCATGGCCTAAAACCTCTTAGGCCATAGTCTAGAATAAAATTTTCTGTCTTGAAGTTGATTTTGTCACAGTTCGACCAGAAACTAATTGAAATCTTCAACCCACTCAGAATTTGCTTTGAACATGTGTTCTAGGGCAGGGGTTGGGAGTGATGCTTAAAGTGTCTGCTTGTCTGGTTGTTCACCGGCATCCTGAAGAGCTCCTTCTAACTCACCAACTGAAGTGCATTGCTACGAAATACCATGGCTTACCATCAATCCTACCCTTGAACAGAAAACAAGCAAGGATTTCAAAAGGCATTGCCCTTAAACTTTTTGAATAGAGTTAAAAAGACAAATCTGTATTTGAGGGAGGCAAATATTTGCATTCAAAAACACGAAAGTCAGTGCAAGAAGCCCTAAGAGCACCATATCAAGAAGAAAACAAAAGCAACTGTACAGAATGGCCATGAGCAGGCAAGGAGGAAACTGCTGCCAATGGCTAGTGTTTATATTTGCATAAAAGCTCTTGCTAGGAGCATTGTTTCAACTGAGTATTTTATAATATGTCACCTTGGGCTGCATCACACATCAGTCAGAGCTAAGAGCATTCGCTCAGTGTCTCTTTCCTATTGTTGTATGAACAATGTGCTTCAAACACTTGTCTAAACAAAGTTTATAGCTGCTTTAGGCAGGAGCAATGACTGCTGGGATATTACACTAGCAAAGGGGGGCTAAGGAGAAGGGCTTTGCTGTATATCAATTGCTAGCTTTGTGTTTTAGTCAGGGTTTCTATTCTGCACAAAACATCATGACCAAGAAGCAAGTTGGAGAGGAGAGGGTTTATTCAGTTTACACTACCACATTGCTGTTCATCACCAAAGGAAGTCAGTACTGGAACTCTCACAGGACAGGAAGCAGGAGCTGATGCAGAGGCCATGGAGGGATGTTACTTACTGCCTTGCTTCCCCTGCCTTTCTCAGCTTGCTTGCTTTCTTATAGAACCCAAAACTACCAGCCCAGGGATGGCATCAGCCACAATGGGCCCTCCCCTCCTTGATCACTAATTGAGAAAATGCCTTACAGCTGTATCTCATGGAGGCCTGTCCTCAACTGAAGCTCCTTTCTCTGTGATAACTCCAGCTTGTGCCAAGTTGACACACAAAACCAGTCAGTACACTTGGATTCAACACTTGCTTGGTGCTCACTGACTTTGAACGGTGTTGGTTTGGCCAAGTTATTACTGGATGAGCCTAGGTACCATACATCTTTGCTGACTTGCTAGGACCATGTGATGAAAGTGATAGCTTCATTTGCACAGAGCTGACAGCCATGTATGTCTACACAGACTTCAGCTCTGGTGGTTTTTACAAGTCTAGAGACTGCTTACGGGGCACCAGGTTTATCACACGTCAAGAGTTTTTACTTGTAGTGAGTCTTTGCCAAGAGTACAGCATGCCACTTAGATAGCCAATGCCTCTTCTCTGAGTTTAGGTAGATAAAACAATGAGTACCTTTGGATCTCTATCACTTGGAGAGGGCTCACTGTCTCCTTGACAGTAGCTGAGGATTTGGAGATGACCATGGTCTTGGAAAATAGGGATAGTTTTTAATGGACAACTTAGCATTCTTAGGGTGGAGAGCAGGATAAATTAAGTGAGTTGAGGCACAGATGTCATTAGTATAGGGAGATCAAGAAATTTTTTACAGGATAGGCTACAGTCTGTTTATTCTTTCTTTTTGAGCTAGGGTCTCATATAGTCCAGGCTGGCCTCAAACTGGCTATATAACTGAGAATGATCTTAAACTTTTGAAGCTCCCTACCATCTCTTGAATGTTGCAATTAAAATAAAACACCATCAAATTCATTGTATGCAATGCTGGGAGCTGATCTCAGGAACTTACCAATGCTAAACAAGTACTCTATCAACTAAGTTACATCTTGATTCCAACTAACAGACTCCAAAGGCTTTTGTTAGTGTTAGACTGGCCTTGATCTCTGTGCAGATTTTTTACTTTGAGGCAGGAGATTGCATTCCAGTGAATACCTTCCAGATAACCTAGTTCTACAGTAAAACAATCCGTTGATTTCCATAGGAGATATGACACTGTTGAACTGAATGCCATGGTTCTAGAGAGGAGGATGCAGTCAACTCTACCCTGATGGCATGGTGCCCTAAAACTGAGGTTTAGAATTCCCTTCATCTCAAGAATTACTTGGTCCCTGCCAGCCTTTCTGAGTATGAGATTCTGGGTATGAGTTTTAAGATTAAATCTATGGTGTCTCCATAGAGGGTTCTGCAACTGAATCAAGAGAATCAAGATACTCAAGAGTCCTTATTGATATGAAGTGTGGAGACTAGGAGTCAAGTTGCCTAAGGCTAACCCTTATTTGTTGTTTCTAAGACACATTAGCCTGGACATATTGCATAACTTGTCATAGCTTAGTGCTGATGTGCATTGCATGGGACAGTGGTTCTCCTTGTCCCCTGTGCTGTGAACGAAGCTTCATGATGGGGGGGGGTGATGTGTTTTATAAAGCCAAGATATGTTTATAGAGCATAATATGGTGCACTGGGCCCATGATGAGGCATCCCCCCCCCCCGCCTAGTTAGGAGCCATGTAGAATAGAGTTTATTTGGGGACACGGGAAGGGGGGTTGAGAAGGGAATAGAGGCAGAGAAAGAGAGGGGACAGAGAAGGAAAGAAAGAAAGAAAGAAAGAAAGAAAGAAAGAAAGAAAGA
>NW_021604665.1:3153221-3166680 GCF_004785775.1 Grammomys surdaster | reverse complement strand
AAGGAAGAAAGAAGAGGAGGAAGGAGAAGAAGAAGAAGAAGAAGAAGAAGAAGAAGAAGAAGAAGAAGAAGAAGAAGAAGAAGGAGAAGAAGAGGAGGAGGAGGGGGAGAAGGAGGGGGAGGAGGGAGAGGAGGGAGAGGAGGAAGAGGAGGAGGAAGAGGAGGAAGAGGAGGGAGAGGAAGAAGAGGAGGGAGAGGAGGAAGAGAAGGAGGAGGAGGAGGAGGAGGAGGAGGAGGAGAGGCTGGCCAGGAAAACATGGAGAGAAGGGGGGGGATGGGGAAAGGGAGGGAGGGAAAAAGGGGTCAGAGGGAGAAGAGAGTCAGAGAGTGGTAGAGAGAGAGAAAAGCCAAACAGTTCCTTTTATAGCAAGCCAGGCTTGCCTACCTGTTGCTAGGTGTTGGGCAGAACATACAAGGAATGCCAGTGGGGGACTCTGCAGAATACCTGGAACACAGCTAATACCTGTACACGTTAACTATATTATTTGATGGTGAGGCTGTGGTACTTAGGAACCAGATATATCTACATTTTCCCCACCCATTAAAGCCCAGAATTATGATGGCAATGACAGTATCTAAGAGTTATTGAATGTTTAGCTCACATCAGGAAACACAAAGTTCTTTCATTTATTATTATTATTATTATGTTTTTTTCTACAAATATCCCTTAAAGAAGAAAGTATTATTGTCTCTTGTTAAAGAAATTTTCAGAGGGGTTGGAGGATGGCTCAGTCGATAGAGCGCTTCTCTATAAGCATGGGGACTGGTGTTTAGGTTCCCCAGCGTCTGTATAAAAACTGAGTGGCACTAAGGTCTGCTCGTGAGCCTGGAGTTCTGGAGGCAGAAAAGGAATTCCTAGGCAAGCTGGTTAGTAAGGTTAGTGAAATTGACAAGGACAGATTCTGCACCAATAAATAAGGTGGACAGCATGGAGGAAAACACTAGCCATCAACCTGTGGCTTCTACAAGTGTGCACACATGTACACACATATCATACATCTGCACCCATATATGCGACCATACATGCAAATATGCTACACATAATATGTACATGTAAACACACACACACACACACACACACACACACACAAAAGGCAAAGCAGCAACCTGGAGTGGCTGAACTGGGACTGGTTATGTCTGTCTGACCTCCAAACTTCCAGGCCTAATAACTACTGCATTTGATCCCTATTCTGTATCTTTCCTCTTGATGAAGAGCTTCTAGAGATTTCCAAACCACACATTCTCTCAATACTTTCCAGTCTTCTGTGTATCTGTGCCAGCCAAATTCTTGTTAATATGTGTTTTGTATGATGTGAATGCTCTCCCCAAAGCCACGCACTTTTTTTTGCATTTTAATCATTTTCTAAGAGAGGAAATGAATTTTATTGGTTTTACTATATTTACTTATTTTTAAATTTATTTATTTATTTACATCCCAAATGTTGCCCCCTCCTGGTCACCACTTTCCCCTCATCTCCCCTCTCTCCCCTCTCCTTCATCTCTGAGAGGGTCGGGCCCCTCTGGGTATTCCCTCTACCCTGATGCATCAAGTCTCTGCAAGTTTGGAAGCATCTTCTCTCACTGAGGCCAGACAAGGCAGTCCTCTGCTGTATATATGTGGCATGTGTGTGTATGTGTGTGTGTGGCGGGGGGGGGGGTGGTAGGCCTCCATCCAGCCATGTATGCTCTTTGGTTGATGGCTCAGCCTCTGAGAGTTCCCAGGGTTCCAGGTTATGTGTGTGTGTGTGTGTGTGTGTGTGTGTGTGTGTGTGTGTCTGCTGAGAACCACTGTCCTTGAGCATGATCTGCCTTTTTCATCCAACTGTTCTTCTTGTTCCTTGTGCACAAATAATGAGCCTGTGCCCAGTGCTGGTGGCTAATGACATGTACAAATGCTCCTGGAGTCCTTTGATGGGAACAAGCTGACCTGATTTGAATTCAGTAAGGATTTTCTATCTGAAATGTCTTTGTTTGGAGTTTGCCTATGTTCTGTGTTCTGGAGGATTGGACATTTTTTCATTCTTAACTGTATCCTTTGGTTTATGTCTGGGAGCCTTGGAGAGGAGGACGCTCAAAGGGGCAGGACATGGAGCCGTCTTACCTGGCTGGCCTGCCCCCATTTCCTTGGTTTCTCCTGGAAACTGCTACTAAAGTTCTCTGAGACAGGCATTGTTTTTCACCTCAGGTATTTCATGATCATCTGTTGTCCCAGGTTGGCTGAGACCTTTGCTGCAGTCTCAGCATTGTGGATGTGTGTGTTTGTCTAACTAGCATCTTTCCCCAGCACCAGATCTGTGTCTGCCTTTTACATTTTGTTATTGCTAGACTCCTATCAAACAGCTCAGTACTTAGTACTCTGTACATATTTGCTGAATGGCTTTTTATCATCTTATAATTTGCAGAGAATGAGCAAAGACAGAAGCATAACTCGAGCTGCCTTTATCACAGAGAAATGATTAGTGTCATATATAACTAAGACTTCAGGCGTATGTTCTCCGGGATGGCTGCATTTGCATGATACAGCAGCAATGATTAAGATCCGTCTTCCACCTCTCAGTTAAGCCTTTCCCAGTTGTCATCTAAGGCAGCCTATTACCTTGTGGTGAATATGAGGCCACTAGTGCAGGACAACATCCTCACAGGGGGTGAGGATGTCACTGGAGTGCCTTTTTCTCAGCCTCCATCAGAGGATTTTAATAATATGCTCCAGTTTAGGCAGAATTTCCATTCCCAGGTCACCTGTTTTTGACAATAGGGGTTATTTGAATCCCCGAAGTTCTGGTCAGGATCTGAGGATGGTGCCGGTGAGCCACAAAATGCAGGAGATGGGTTTCCCTTCTGCCAGCCTCAGATGACGTTCTGGAAGGAAAACTGGGGCACCAGTTTTGGTGACCTAGAATACCTCTTGGTTTGATAAGCATTTCTGAAGCTAAGAACTAGACTTTTTTTTTTTTTAACAAAGAAAGCTAATAGTTTGTAGCAATCTAGGGCTAGTTTACTGGGTAAGAGCCATAGTAATAAACTGAAGGCTTACTTCATTCCTAAATACACACCCCCCATGGATTGCACAAGCCTTGGCTTCTTATACTGAAGGGAAGTCCTCCACACTCATAGGGAGTGAGACAGAATACTGGAAGCCCATTCCCAGTGGAAAAGGAGCAGTTCTCCAGGGGGAAGAATGCTAATATTTAACCTTAGAAAATAAAGGATTGTGAAGGCAATGGAAGTTGAGGGCTGGTGATCTCAGGTTATATATATAGACATGAGAATTTAAAAAATTTTTAAAAACATTTCTTTTGGCAGGCAGTTATGAGTACATGTGATAGTAGGAATATGGAAGTCAGAGGACAACTTGCAAGAGTAGGTTCTCTCCTTCTACCACCTAGCGTCCAGGGATTGAACTCGGGTCGTCAGGTTTGGTGACAAACCCCCTTACTCACTTAGCTATCGCACAGGCCCTATTGATGAGAATTTCATTGGATGTCAAAACCTAAAGGTAGAGAACTAGGCTACCTGCTTTCATGGGGACTCTTGAGCTAGAAGAAAGATCTGGGACTTGGGCTGAGTCAAACAGATACACTTTCCCAGGACTTTAAATCATGAGTTAGTGATAAAACATTTCTTAAATGTTCGAAAAGATTCACATGGCAGTTAGTTGCTATGATACCGACAAGTGTGGTGTTCCTTGCTTTGGTCTGACTAAAGGGAACACTGCTGTGCTTTCAGTCTGAGACACTGCCATTCCCAAACCCTGCCTTCTACCTACCCATAGGCACTGAGACCGTCAGATCATTGCAGTCCACCCTTCTTCTTAAGGGTAATCTGGTTGATTTCTCTTAACTCCAGCTAGGAATTCTAACCACGAAACTGAATTTTCTAAATGAATAATTCTAAGTTAATATCCCCCTTTGAGAAAATGTTCCATCTTAAGATAAAACCACTGGGCTGGGAGCTAGGAGAACTGAATTGAATCCCTTAGTCAGTGTTCTGTTGCTGTGAAGAGACACCATGACCAAGACAACCCTTATAAAAGAAAACATTTAATTGAGGGCTCAGAGGCTTGTCACTGTGGTCAGAAGCATGACAGCAGGCATGGCAGATGTGGTTCTGGAGAAGTAATTGGGAACTATGTCCTGATCCAAAGGCAGAACTAGAGACACTGGGCTTGGCATGGGCTTTTGAAATCTCAAAGTCAGAGTCGGGGTGGGGCCCAGTAACGCGCTTCTTCAAACAAAGCCACATCCCCCTAATCTAAATTCAAATCAAATCCTAATTCAGGTAGTGCCACTCCCTGGTGACTAAGCATTAAACATATGAGCCTACGAAGGGGAGCATTTTTATTCAAACCGCTGTAATTCCGGATACTGTAGTCATTTACCTAGATTTCCAGCTTGCTATTAATGTCTGTCTTAGTTCCTTTACCTGTAAAATGAGGTTGGGAGAATTTTCTACTTTTAGAGCTATCATAATTGTCAGTAGGCAATCGTGGTGGAGACTGAGAAATATAAACACCTTACGAGTTACACATGTAAGACATAAATTGTATGGCTCATCCACGAGCAGGTGAATTTGATTGAATTCTTCAACAGGGCAGCTATGCTCCACCTCTATCTACTTCGTGTTAGGATTCATGAATTAATTATAGTGAAATGCCCACTGTGTGCCAGGTCTGTTTTTAACATTTATAAATTTCTTTTATAAGAAATCTATTTTTTGCTGCCCGGTTGTCATCTCCTTTTACTTCTATAGACCTCTCTGGTCTTCGTGCCTGCAGAGAGCGGGGAGGCAAGCTGAAGGTGTCTCGCTTCTCTGTAGAGCCACTTGTCTCTCCTGAGAAACACCAACGAGGGAGTCTTTCCCCCTGCAATGCCCCCTTCTTCCCAGAAAACATGTTCAGCTAAGGAAGTGATCTTCTTGGGCAGGCTTTGCTGAGGACATTCTTGAAGATGTATATCCCAAGGAAGGGAAGGAGAGCGAGGTCAGTCACATTTAGTCCTTCATGTGAATAAGGGTGAGTTGGCAGAACCAGCAAGGGAGCAAATGACTTAAAATACCACCAAAATGGGAAACTATGTGACTTCATAAAACATCAACCAAAACGTCAACATACAGAACACTCTCTCATGTAACTAATGACTGTATGCCCAAAAAATGTCCTAAAATGAAATGTCCTGATACACGTTGTCCTCTGCATCATGTGACCAACTGTCTCGAATTTCAGCAGAGTGGTTTTTTTTTCCCCTCCAGAATATACTGAGAGCCATTTACTCCTGCAAGTGTCCAAAATTAGTTTTGCTGCAACTTACCTGCCTTAAAATAGTTATGAATGATAAAGTCTCCAAATGTTACATCTGCCAATATCCAGCTGATTGCCTTGGAATTTTGGAGAAGTCTGAAGAGGGAATCCATTTTTTAAAGTTGTGTATTTATGATTCCCAAGAAGACACAAAGGGAAGGTGCCCTCACTGCATAATTACTCTGGGCAATGCTGCCTGCGGAGCACCTGCAGCTTATCCGGTACACACAGAAAGGAGCGGCAAAGCTCACAGCAAGAACTGCCTTTTGTCTTTGTTCCAAGAAGCTGATTGTTTCACACTTGCTGGGTAAGCCTATCCTGGGACTGTCTTTGGTTTCCCACTTGAAAGCAAGCCCTTGCAAAGGAAGAAGACATGTTTGTGAGCCCTGCGAGAAACCACGGAGACCTCCAAATTCAGCCTTCCCTCTTTTCTCAAAAAATGGTAAAGTTCACCACTTCAGTGAGTACTAAGCATCGTGACAAATATCTCCAGCAATAGCACCAAGGACAGGCAATTCAGGAAGTTGCTGCTGAAAGAGAGCAAGTCTTCTCCAGGGACAAACTCCCTGGTAGGTTATCCAAGGCCAAGTGGAAAGCCATAAATACATAGACATATGAGTAACACGAACCAGGTTCAGCAGATTGTATTAAATATACTTACATGTATGTTATGTTTGTGTAACAGTGATAATTAAGGAGGATGAGGTCATGAATTTGAGAGGGAGTTGAGGCTAAGAAACATTGGAAGAGCTGGGCAGGGAAAGAGTTGGATAGAAGAGATGTAAATATTCATTTATGAAATTCTCAGAAAAAAAAAAAAGAGTCCAGAAAAATGTTACATTGGAAAAGAAGCATTTCTGAATTTCAAAATACGTTTCTCTGACATAGATACACTCTCCATTCTTTTAAATCCAAACCATCATATGGATAGTACAGTGTAAATGCCAGATTATAGACACTACATCTGTGTGTGAGCCAAGGTCTTTGCCTGCCCTCTTCTGCAGATGATCTTGTGTATTTAAATAGATTGCTTTCTAGAGAAACATGGAGAGGCAGACAGGAGAAGTAAATGCCATTTTCTGTAAGCCATCTCCTGTAAGAGCAAGCCAGGAAGAGGAACTGGGAAGTTGGAGGGGCTGGGTTTTTTGGCAGAGGCTCAGTGAGCTTGATGACCTTGATGTTCATGCTGTAGTTGTTATGGCAACAGGAAAGTGAAATTGCGGTTGCTAAGGGACACTGAACCGAGACAATCTCCATCAAGACCGGTCATTCCACTTGGACTCAGAAATCCATCTAAAACGAGGGAAATCAGGTCCTGTTTAGCAGTGTTTGTTTTTGAAGTCCCTAAGGTTTTAGAGTGGTTAGGTCACTTTTTGAAAGTCTTAAATGGTTTAAAGACGATGAAAATGTTCTAAATGAAGGGGCACTCCTTTCACTACATCTGCCAAACCCCCTGAGGTGCTACAGCACCATTTCACTTACAAACAGATGATTTTCAAAGCAGGTAATATATTCACAGTATAAATCTTCACCCCTAGAAAGGTCAACCTAATTAATGAGGAGAATGCTCAAGCTAGACCTGAAAATGACTAATGAGTCATGAAGTGGGATGCTTCCCCGCAGCATCCTAGGAAGTCAGTGACATCAATGCCCATTTACCTGAGTGATGAGTCTCATCCTCCTTCACATCAGTCAATTCCACAGCATGTGCAGAGTGCCTTGCTGACCAATTACTATTGAGGAAAGCATGGGTACCACCTGCCTATAATAGACTAGGATGCTTCGGTTTCAGTTCCTTGTCAAGATCATGTATGTGTGATCCATTATTTCTCCATCTGGCACACATTAATACATACTTATTCATATGTACTTTTCGTGGTGCTGAGGATTGGACCTAAGGTCTAGGTCAATGATAGGCTACTATAAGTATTTATTAGCTACTGTGTGGGAAACAGGTTACTCTATACCTGTATTCTGTGGATGAGCATATTTGTGTTGGCTGTGTGTTGAGATAAAGCAAAATTACTTCTGCCCTTTAACCTTTCCTCTTTCACTCTCCTCCCACTGCCCTTTCTTTTTAACTTCCTCAACTGCTTATGAGCATGGGTTTTTTTGTTTTGTTTTGTTTTTGTTTTTTGTTTTTGGCCAGAAACTGAGAATACAGAAGTAAATAAGAACGTCTCTTTGTCCTTCTGGGATAATTTTCATATTGGAATCATAGACTTTCGAATAGCTAAGACACAGTGTGTTAAGTTTTCTTCTAGTAGAAGTATGACAGATGTAGTAAGTATGGAGAAGAGGGTGAGCTTAACTTTAAGAAAGGCATCTTTGTATAATATACTCAATTATAAGTGTGTGTGTTTAGCTATTCTTTTCTCACAGGGTCTCAGGGAGCACTTCATGTGTACTTTCTTAGTTTCTTAGTGAGTTCTTTGGGAGCAACTGCTGATAAAGGCAGATGTCCAAGGAATTTGGTGGAATAAAACCTCTGCAAGACGATGAAGAACATAGCAGAAGTGAACAGTAAGAGTCTTCAGATCAATGCATAGATCTGTGAATGACAGGGCATGGGAAGAAGGAAAGGCCCAAGTCTTTGAACATCCCACTGGGATCCCTGGTACAAAGAGCATTCATAGACGTATCTAATGCCAATGAGTCCTGTGCCACCATGGCGTTCTTCACATTAGAGAGCGTGCTTGGAACTTGATGTGCTTGGTTGATGGTGGTTCTGAGTACACCTGATACTGAATCTGGCAGCTAACTGTTCACTCAGAGCAGCTCTCAATAAATAGATCAATGTACAGAAGGATGATAGATAGATAGGTAGACAAATAGATAGATAGACAGACAGACAGATAGACAGAAGAATGAGGCTTAGGGGAGAGGAGGCAATTTATGGGATTAATAGGGAAGGGGAACTACCTGACTTGATTGAAATTCTCTAGGGCTTGGAAAATAGAACTATGAAGTATAAACTGCCTGTTAATCTCAGCATATGACCGAATGTCGAAAAGTATTCAGACATGCAGTATACATACAGCATTGTATTTGGTTGCCTTGGATACAACCCTAGCTTATCCATGGCCACGTATAGCTCCTTTTGTGAAACTGAGGGAGGGTATACAGTCTGAAAATAGACTCTCCCTGGGAAGTAGCTTTGAGAACATTGCTTCAAGGGAGTGTAGAAAGCTGGATCAGGCAGAGTAAGCTTAAACTGTGATTTTGCATAAGGGCTCACCTGACGTCCAAAGAAGCTCCAAGGCTAGTATGGGCCTACAGTGATGTCTGCAATAGAGGATAATAGCAATTCTATGTACCAGCCAGGAGTTGGATGAGGCTGCTCTGACAGGGAGTGGATAGTTCTTGGGAAGGGATGTCTGTCTATGTGAGACAGTACTTGGGAAGGGATGCCTATATGGGCTTCTAGCAAGCAGCATCGTCAGAGCTGGGAAAGAGGGCTTGTGTCCTGAAAAAAAGACTCTGCTGACCAAGAAGTCCCCTGAAAGCTAAACTCATGCTCTACAAAGCTGTGCTCTTTCTCTGTATCCACTGAATCTGTCTTAATTTATTAGAACGTTTAGCACGTGTCATAGCTGTTGGCAGGTCAGTAATCCCAATGTGAACACAATCCTGCAAGGCCAAGGCCATGTTCTTATTTCTGTATTCCCAGCTCCTAATGAAGACCTGTAGATCTTTCAAAAGATGTGTTCTCCTTTCTGCATGTAGCATGCTTATTGGGTTAAGTTTGCATGAGCTATGCTCTGCCCACACAATTCTCTTACCGAAGATTTTGCCTTGAGCTTGTGACACCAAGTTGAAGGATTCAGTAGCACTCAGGTACGGCAGGAGTTGAAGACATAATTGTCTTTTTCATTTTTATTTTTTTTATGTGTGGTTTGTATTTATGTGTTTATGTTTGTATATGCATGTATATGCATAGCATGTGGTAGCTAGAAGTTGATACTGGGTGCCCTCCTTGGCTGCTCTCCACTTTACTTTTTGAGACAAGGTTCCTTACTAATCCTGGAGCATAGCCATTTGGTCAGGCTGGGTGGCTGGTGAGCTCCAGGGATCCTCATGTCTTTGCCCCCCGGTGCTGAGATCATAGACTTCTGATGTGTCACTAATTCAGAGAAAGACAACTTTAAAATGTTTACTTTATTTTATGTGTATATATGTGTGCCTGGGTATATGTGTGCACACCAGGTGCATGCGAGAGCCCACAAGAGAGTTTCAAACGGTGTTGAAGTATTATGTGGGTAATAGGAATGGAACCTGGTTCCTCTGCAAGAGTAGAAAGTGCTTTTAACTGCTGAGCCACTTCTCTAACCCCAAAAGACACATTTAAAAATGGGATGAGATTCCAGTTTTGAAAAAATATTTAAAAACCATGTAAAGCAAAATTTGGTGGAACTATGTTTGAAAGAGAGACAATATCCATTATGTATATGTGTTTTATATAATTATTCTCAAGCATATTTATAAACTGAGTGTGTTTGCAAGAGATGATGTACACAAGCTAGAGTCATCAGATTATGAAGAGCCTCAGTTGAGTAAATGCCTCTGTGGATCCAGATGTAGGGCATTTTCTCAATTAGTGATCAAATGGGTGACGGCCCAATCCATTGTGGGTGATGCCATCCCTGGGCTGGTGGTCCTGGGTTCTATAAGTAAGTAGGTTGAGCAAGCCATGTGAAGTAAGCCAGTAAGCAGCACCTATCTATGGCCTCTGTGTCAGCTCCTGCCTCCAGGTTCCATCTCTGCTTGAGTTCCTGTCCCAATTTCCTTCAAAGGTGGGCTATGACCTGGACATTAAGTCAGACAAACCCTTTTCTTTCTAATTTTTATATTGGTCATGTTGTTTCACTGCAGTAATAGAAACCCTAATCACGACAAATGGATATTACTAATAGGGGTAAATGTATTTGTTAAGAAAACGTGAAGCGACGCTGAATATGTTAAAATTCCTTACAGGGACAAGATATATGGAGTCAGGTAAAGAAGCATGGGAGTTAGTTAAGTCTATAGAGGTGATTCCATCAAGGGCACTTTAGATACCCCAGTGATATCGATTGAAGGGTATGTAAGCAGAGTATGAGCCAACAAAACCTCAGGGACAACAGCCTTTAGAAGTCATTCTAAGAAGTGGGCCAGAAGAGGGAAGAGATAAAATGATATTTGAAGGATTAATAACCACATGTTAGGACTGCTGAAATCCTCCTCTAATAGATTAATAAATCATGGATTAATAGATCTCCAGAGGGGCAATCAAACTTCTCAGCCAATCTCCCTGCTATGTTAATAGGGATCTTCCTGGGTTGGGTCATTAAGGCACAGTTAGCATGTACAAGGCTAAATTGCTTCGCCCTGTTGACTAGACTGAAAGCAAATCAACTCAAGTGGGCTCCCCCCATCCCGTTTGCAGTGTGCCTGCTGACAGAGGAAATGGATCCCAGCAGGAAAAAAATCTCTGAGTATTTAATCTCTCACTGCTACAGTCTAGGCACGGATGGCCATGGGTTGCCTGGGTGTGAATTGTGGTTACTGTTTGTCAGTTTTTGGTAATGAGGAAACCATAGAAGGTATCCAACATGCTTCTCAACCTGTGGGTCATGACCCCTTGGAGGTCCAATGGCCCTTTCACAGGGATTACCTAAGACCATGGGAACACACAGATATTTGCACTATAATTCATGAAAGTAATGAAATTACAGTTAAGAAGCAGGAATAAAAAATAGTTTAGTGGCTGGGGGTCACCACAATATAAGGAACCGTATTAAAGGATTGCAGCATTAGGAAGAGGAGAACCACTGCTCTGGGGGAGGATGCCCCTTGCAGGTCTTTGGGATTGAAATGGGAAAGGATGTTCTTTGGGTATTGTATTCAGAAAAAAGAATACTGAGGTCACATTTAAGGCATGAACACGAGACAAGAAGGGCTAGCCACACAAAGAGACTAGGAGTGAAGCTGGGATGAATGGAGGAGACTATTCCAGGAAGAAGGAATGGTGTTGCAAATGGTTTGAGAAGAAATGAGCTTAGCGTCTTTGAGGATATTGAAATGGACCAGCATAGCTGAATGGATGCATGGGTGCCAGCTGAGCTCATAGACTACATAAGGGGCCTGTTTTGCTTTGCTAATTAGATCGCCATACAAAGTTGAGATTTTGTCCAAAATACCAGTTGAGTTTTTAGGCAAGGAGGGACATGGTTCGATTTTTATAAAAGAACATAAAGCTTCTTCATAAGGCATCTATAAGGAGGGTGGATGAGAGTGAAACAAAGAATCAGGCAAATCAATATGAGGTAATTTGAGACATCCAGGAGAGAAGACATGACAGCAGCATTAGTCTTGGTGATAGAACCAAGATTGATGAAATAAGGAGACAGAGAAAGAAAGGACTCAGTGGTAGCTTAGCTGTTGGGCAGAGATGGTTAGGGTGGGAGGCATCTAGGATGTACCCATGCTTCTGTCTCAGGCAACCAGGAATGTGTGTATAGGTGTCGAGTTCTATCATCGACCCAGTTCTATTCTGAAACTGGATTTCTTTCATTGCCTGATAAGTCAAGTCCTAACCACTCCCCTCGCTCCCACTGTCTGCTTCATGTCTGGAGAGAAAACAGCTTCTTTCCTGAGCAAGCTGTACACCTTGCCAACAGAATGAAAGCTGCACTCCTTTTTGATAGTCAGTGCCTCATGATGGGCCTCTCTGGCATGCAATATTCGATCCCTGAATGATTTAACATCTGTTCTTCTTACTCAGCTCTAATCTGAATGCACTGCCTGTTGATTATCTCAGACACAACTTATTACCCTGAATCTAAGACTCCTTCTGCACTGTTTCAATTAATGGGACCATGAGTGTGTGTGTGCCCTAGAATGGCGGAGCACAGCCAGAATTTAATTGATTTAATTTGCATACCTCATTCTGAAAGAATTATGTGTTGTAAATTCACCTACTGGCAGGTCCTGGCCACTGCTGCTTCCTTTGTGAATACAAAATTAGCTTCTCTAAAGGTTCTCCCAATCCTTGTTGCCTTAAGCTCTCCTGAGATGCCTAATGTATGCTCTCTTGGGAAGTGGAGTGAGTCTGAGGGAGCTGTGTATAGCATTAGACTGCATATAATAGTATGAGAGGCAAGTGCCATGGGATCTTATATCATCTTGGCTGCCATCTCTAAAGGAGTTATTGAGACTCCTGGTCTGGGAGCTGAAGCCAGAGCAGATACTATGGAAGGGGTGTATCATGGGCAAGGGTGCTTTCCATCCTTCCAACCAAAGGCACACTTCCTGGATACTATTGAAGTTTTTCTATGAGACTGTAGAAAAGGCAAAGTGATGCAGACCTTTACTTCACATATGTAATGTATGTATCAAATATATATTTCAATGCACATGGTGGGAAATTATCAATCATGCAACAGAATATCTATCTGTGGCAGATAAGGAACAGTCCCATTGCATATAGAAAGTAGCTGCTACACGTGTCGCTTTTGCTATCCCTGGCACCCAGTAGCTCCCTTGTCCCCAAAGCTGGAGCAACTATGCTTTCCCTCCCAGCATACTTCTAGGCCTCTTTCTCCCACTCCATTGCTATATCTAGACTCTTTCTGATTGGCTGTTAACTATTCTGAATTCTCTCCTCTCTCTGTGCATAAATTTTTGGTCAATTTTATGCTAAAATTTCTCTCATAAATTCATTCAGTTGACAAAGACTGGGTATAGACTAGGTAGATACCAGGAACCACACTAATTTTACAGACTAGAGGGCTGAATTAGATAATGACCCATGCTTGAGAGAATTGATTCAGGAATGAAGACTATTGCATAAATGTAAGTCTAATGACAGAGACAACCGAAAGGACCTGTATGATCCTTGGGGGATTCTAATGCTGCCCAAGGTTATAGTGTTGTGGGTAGCTAGCGAAAATCTTCTACAGGATCTAACCATAGAGCTAAGTCTCACAGGATGAGGAAGGATGGAAGTGAAGGAGGAGACCCACTTGGTTTCATTGAAGATACTACACAGAAAGGTAGGAGAGGCAGATGGGGCCAGTGCAGGTAAAAACTTGTGTATGCTGTACTTATAATTTTGTTTGCTCGGCATTCATTTTGCTAATAGAACACCTCTCTCTCTCTCTCTCTCTCTCTCTCTCTCTCTCTC
>NW_021604665.1:3130448-3153121 GCF_004785775.1 Grammomys surdaster | reverse complement strand
CCTTCCTTCCTTCCTTCCTCCCTCCCTTCCTTCCTTTCTCCCTTCCTCCCTCCCTTCCTTCCTTAGTGTGATGGTGTGTTTTCATTTTAATTTACTTGAGGGTCTTTGTCACTCTCTGTCTCTCTCTGTGTGTGTCTCTCTGTTCTCTGTGTTCTCTCTCTCTCTCTCTCTCTCTCTCTCTCTCTCTCTCTCTCTCTCTCTCTCTCTCTCTCTCTCTCTCTCTCTCTCTCTTTTGAAGTGTGTGTGTGTTGGGGGAATCACTGTAACCCAACTAATCTCACACTATTAATTTGAATGTGATAGACTCCTACCTTTTAATATCAGGAATGGGCATATAATAGAGGCCTAGTCAAGTGTTTGTTCTGTTGCCTTAGTGAAGTAATTGGTTCCATGGTAGACAAAGACACTCTTGTCAGTCTAGCAAGATTTGAGTACTAGAAGTACAATGGTGGTATTCACAGTAGAAACACCTTTCTTTCTTTTTTCTTTATTGGATATTATATTTACATTTCAGATGTTATCTCCTTACCCCATCCCCCAACCCCCACCCCCACCCAGGAACCCCCTATCCCATTTCCCCTCCTCCTGCTTCTATGAGGATACGCCCCTACCTACCCCCCTACTCCCACCTCCCCACCCTCAAATTCTCCCACACTCAGTGTCCAACTTTCACGAGACCAAGGATTTCCCCTCCCACCTATGCCCGACAAGGCCATCCTCCTCTCCATAGACAGCTGGAGCCATAGGTCCCTCCCTATGCACTCCCAGGCTGGAGAAACACCTTCCTTACAGGCACCACTGAGCCTCTGGTAGCCAACTTGCTACTATAAGGAGAACTCTCCAGTACTTTGGAAAATAGAGTTGAGACATGAAAGCAGATTCCCTATAGAGATGGTTTCAGGAGCTGTATTCTACTGTGCCAGAGAGTACATATTCCTTAACATCTTTAGTGACACATACAGTAATAGCACTCCTTTCAGCTTAAGCCAAACCAAGGTCATGTACAAGTGAAGGAGACCTGATGAGTTCATGGTGTCCAGCAGAGTAAGCCACCAGGACCCCTAAGAACAATAGATCCAGAGACAGATGGATGCAGACAAACCACACAAAGGCTACAGAGGTGGACATTTCCAAGAGCTGGGAGGGGAATCTAGTTCATTGGACACAGGACTCTCTGTCAGTTCAATGAAGGTGATTCTCACAAGCAAGGCTGAGAGCAGAATCAGATTCTGACTCCAGGAATATAAGCTCTGGCTACTGTTGCATGCAGTATTTGCTGTCCCACTCTTGCATCCGAAGCAGTGTGTTCTCATTTCAGGATGGAGTTTCATGGTTAACTTGTGTCCTCCTTGACTAGCATATTTTCTTGGGGACCATTTCATTTCAGTCCCCTGTTCTCTGTATTTCAGTGCAGGAAAACTTGATAATATAGTAATATCTAAAATGATAATTTAGGTCCACGAATGTCCTGGGTCATGAATGTGAAGGGCTCTTTCTATGCCAAATCCTGTCAAGTGCTTGTGGATAAAGGTGGTCCCCAGCATTTGTCCCACTTCAGACACAAGCAAACTAAGGTTAAAAATCTGAAAAGTTCCTTTGACTGGCCATTGACCTGGCTAGACATTAAATGTCACTTTATTTTATATTTTCAGAGAAAATCTTTTGTGTACCACAGACATCTATATGGAAAAATTAACCTTCAAAGACCTAGATTTTTATGTTTCCTGACATTTGTTTTATGATTGCTAATTTATCAGCCTTTCCTCTTTTCTCCTGGATTTGTCAATAACTTAGGGCCTGCAATTAACAACAGTCAATGGTTTTTCTATGCAGCTGTAATGGCCACTCTTTCAAGTTCTACTTCCAGCTGTTCAAACTCATTTCCTTCCATGGATGATTCTCTGTGATTTCTGAAAACATTGCAATCAATATTTTATTCTTGACTGCTTAATAAATACAACCAAACCCACAGCCTTTAGCATTTCAGAGAAACCATTCCCTATGATTTCTCAGCAACAGTGAATTTATCTACCAGAGGACAGCCTTGAGGAACTCCATTTATTTTAGAATATAATGGGGTTTTTTTCTATAAACCTCTAAAAGCAAAAATCAGAGGCTTCCTTCAGTGCTATTTCATGATTTTTTTCTTTTTATTTATTTTTTTGTCCTGATCTGGCTTGAAGCTCTGTGATTGTCATCCCCTGAGTCTTAGGACAAGTGCAAATAACTTCTCGGGTGACAATTGAAAGGCCCTGGCTTAGTCTGGTCTGGCATTTTGCAGGTATGGGAAACTGTGTAGGGTCGTCTGCAGCAGCATTTCATGACAAATGGTGGGGCGACAGGTATGGAGGATGTTCTGGGCATTTCTCATATTTTAAAACTTCAAGTCCATTGTAAGACATGTTTGGTTAAACTCCCACTTGTGCTGAGTTCTAGTTACTAAGAAGACAGTGTTTTCTTCTGACACATTTGTCTCTCTACATTGCCAACTAAAAATGAAATATGGATGGTGGTAGATTTAGTCATTTGGAACAACTATCCCTCAGAGAATGGTACAAAATTATATATATAATATATGTAATATATTATATATATGTATATATATTATGTAAAATATACATACATATATATGTATATTTATATGTACATACATATATTTATATGTATGTATGTACGTATGTATATACATATCTAATTGTATAAATATATTATATGACACACACACACATATATATATACATATATATATATATACACACACACACACACACACACACACACACACACACACACACATATATATATATCAGCAGTATGATGGGTAATAGAAGCTGGGGTTCAGGAGGTATTAAAGTCCTGTGTTCTTCACTAGAAAATGTGAACCAGGAGCCTCTTGCTGCGCAAGCCTAAGTAAGGGCCTGAGTGCAGATCCCCAGAACCCATGTAAGAACTCGGGCATGGCTAAGCGCATCTGTAATCCTATCACTTGAGGTAAGAGGTAGCAGTCCCTTGGGCTTTTCAGCCAGCTCCTCTAGCTGAATTAGTTCAGATTCAGTGAGAGACTGTCTCAAATAATAAGGTGGAGAAAGGACCCTGGCATTGTCCTCTAGACTCCAAACACAGGTACACACACAGGCACATGTACCATCATATGCACATGTAAACACAGATTAACATATATACCATCTACCTGCCCCATACATGAAAATGTAACTCAGAAATAAATTGTCCCTCTGATAATTTGAAACCCATGTTGAATGTCAGGGCATTTCCTGATATAATACATTAGTGGATAGTTGTGTGTTGTTTAGTTATTGAGACTCTGGCTCTAGAAGATTCTCTCCTTTCAGACCCAAGCATATTTATCTCAAATCATCATCCAGGTACCCTTGCCTAGAAACAGGCTGGCCCCCTGGTCCTGTGACAAGGAGAAGAAGAATCTAAGAACCTAAGAGTAAAAACCGCTGCACCTATGAGAACAGTTAGAAGCTAAGGCATTTTCTACAGAGGTTACTATTGTTGATCCTGCAGCGTGAATTGGAAGCTTGTCCATGGAGAGGAAGCTCTTACATGGGAACTCCAGCTGGCTGCCTCCACTGGGCTTCTCAATCAACTTCCGCTGGATATTTAGGACCTGGTTTGGTGTAACTTTTGCTTGCTTTCTCAATCAGACTGCTCCAGTCTTCTGTGATAGAAGCTGTAAGTGCCTGATTTGATGGTATGTTGCTATCACCCTACCATTTCTATCTGCTCTCTCACTTTTGCTTCTTATAAGTGTGATAAACTCACTTATTTAAAACTGAAAATATGACAGCTGTAGATCGTTCTGATCCCACAGAATACTTGGCTTAGATGACAGATACCCATAGTTGACTGATAAAAGTGAATGCAGAATCCTCTTAGAAGAATTGACTTTTCAAATTATTTATAGGAAAGCTTTTCTGAGTGCATTTGTAGGTGAACAATTCACAAGTAGGTAGCCAGATACACAGGGAAACAAGACAAGGTTGAGTATAGACAGAAGTACAGAAGATAGATAAGCCCCACCCAGATGATAGGAAGATGATAGAAAGTTCAAGTAATTGTACTTAGGAAACTAAATACATTGACAGGAAATTGGAAAAAGGATACTGTGTGTTTTTAAAAAGAACACATTGAAAACATGGAATTGGAAGCAATAGTGATTAAACTGAATAGGTCAAGAGATTGATTTGACAACAAATTCGGTGTGAATAATAGAATCATTGAACTGTAAGGTGGGAATGTGCAGAGCTGGCCTCTCTAAAGTGCTAGGGTTCTGCAAGGTTAGGATGAACTCATGGGAGGTCTGAGGTGACTCTGCTGAGATGGCATCCATGACCCTGCCATTAATGTGGAATTCAGAACCGTTTTATTAATGGAGCATAGTTCAGGAACTTTTAACTTAGGCCTAAGTACCTGATGGCATGGAAATGGACTTGTGACACATATAGAGACACTTTAGAAAGATGAGAGAAACAGGCTATGGGCTGGGCTTCTGTGGAATGTGTCTGAAACTGTGTCATGGTACAGCCACACTGATGACTTAAAGCTATCGCTGCAATTTTTGGCTGTAGGATTCCATTGCCTTGGCCAGACTTGAACCCAGAGTTTATTCATTCAGCTGTTGAAGAAAGACATCATAATTGGGGATCCTCTGTCTTCATCTCTCAGGTTTACAGACAGGCCTCCACATCTGCCTTGCATTCATATGGGTACCAGGGAGCTGGACCCTAGTCTCATGCTTGTGGCAGCAAGCTCCTGATGCAATGAACTACCTCCTTAGTCTTTTGGTCAGGAATTTCACCAGGGCCTTAGAAACCTGAAGCCAGTCTCATTGCCAAGTAAGTTTCCACATCCATAAGGCTCTCCTAAATGCCCCCTTATTAGAACAGTGTCAAGTATGGCCAAGAGCTGAAGCCATCCTGCAAAGGGGAAGCTGTGCTGGGTGGCTTTCAGTATCTAGCTTCTAGGATCCAAAAAGGAACACTCCAAAGGAATGGGCACAGTGAGGCACTGTGGGCCAGATCCACAGTTGCTTCTGTTTGCTTGGCAGCACAGCATCCTGCTTCTTTTGGAAATGGAACATGTTCTGTGAGCGAACAATCCAGCCAGTGATAGACACTGACTCAGACATGCCAGTTACACTAGGGTGTCCAACTGTAGTTGGGCTGTGGATGTGCTCTCCTTCCACGCTAGTTTGCTAAGAGCCTCCTCTTAAGCTCTTCTGCTAAAACGATTGGGAAAATTCTTACTACTGAAAACCCTGAGCATGCAAGACCTGGATGCACATGGCTGCTGGTGTTTGTCATTGTGAAGACAGGGGAACACAGACTCCAGAAGGGGGGAAAAAGAAATTGGAATGGGAGAAATACAGGGTTCTTGGGATTCTATGCGAATCCCTGGATCAGATTGTGTCCTCACTTACACAATCCTATATATTCCTCTTTCCTTAGTTTGAATTGAGTTCTTATAATATCGAGTACTGACACATAATTATGTAAATTAATATATTATGGTATACTCCTTCCTGTCCTTACAGTTATAAAATATTGCTCTTTCTGCAAATAACACAGAGGTTTGAACATCTTATTTCCCATGGAAGTTCACATTTTATTGGTGAACGTTTGTGGCAGGCCTTTGGGAGGCTCTCTTGAGGCTTGCGTTAGTTCGTCTTAATTGTTTCTGTGACTAAATACCTGACTGAACTGAAAAGAAAAAGTATTTGTTTTGGCTGAAGGCTTTAGAGCCTGTGTACACTTTATTCTGCTTTTCTGGGACCATTGTGAATTACAATATCATGGTGGTAGGAGGGGGAGGTCGTTCACCTCATGCCGCATAGGAAGCAGGGAGAGGAATTCAGGAAAATGCCCAGGCAAGCTATAGACCCCAAGGAATCCATTAGCCTGCATTGTCCACCAAGTAAGCCTGCTTTCTTCTCCCTGATACTATCCCATTGTAAATCCTTAGGAGAGCGATGAATTCATGGGGTCAGAATCCTCAGGATCTAATCCCCTCTCAAGACACCTAGAGGTGTGCTTCACTAATCTATTTGTTTCTCAGCCAACCAAACTGACAGTCAAGATTAATCATCAAAGGCTTACACCAGACCTCTTTGTGTGGGGGTCTGGCGATTTCAGCTGCTAGGGGCTGAACAGTATTAGGAAAGCAAGGCCATGTCATCTCAATTAGAATGGCCAGATCAGAAGTCAATCCTAGATTATACCTTGTACTCCTCTTAGTATTCCTTTCAATAGTCATATCCATCAACACAAGGGCTTCTTTGTTCATTTGTTCATCCATCCATTCATGTTCATTCATTCATTCTTCAGCATTTGGAATCTCACTTCTCTCAGTGAGTGTAGATACCTTATAAACCAATGAGTAGTTAAGGACTGTATTGATTACAAACTTACAGAGGCTCTGTGTTGCCTGAGGAAAAGGGCAAAATTTGTGTTCCTAGTCCAAACTTATCCTGATTTTGAAGTCTTGGCTTTGATGCTTTCTGTCAGGCCACGAGGCAGGTATATTATCTTGTTTTCCTGTCTCCTAGGGAGCCTTGTTTCCCACCTATGTCTGCAGTGTTGCTGGTCTGGTGCCTCTTTTGGAGAAAGCATACTTCCAGCTTCCTCAGTTGTTGAGGTTTGGATTTCACTGTACTTATTGCCTGAGCTGATCTTTAGGTGAGAACCAGCTTCTCCTTTGAGCTCTCATTGCAGTTTTTACATCACTCTTATAGGTTTCGTAACCTCACAATGAAGTTTTTTTTTTTAAATGTGTTTTCTCTCTATTGAATTGTGAACTACTAAAAGGTCAACATAGCATCCCATTCATCCTTTAATCCTCAATGCTGATGTCAAATAGCTATGACCAGGTCCTGTATTATATATTGTAGTCCCAGAATTTTTTGGGTGTTCCTGTGAGTTTAGATTACTTTGTCTTCTTTGCTAGATAGGAAGCCCCAAAGGGCTTAGGAGCATAGATAATTTTGTATGCTATCTACCTATCCTGATTGCCTAGTACAGCTCCTGACACAACAGGAACTGAATATACTTATGGAGTGGATCGTTCTATGCTTTTCTGAGTGAGTGAATAAATTGTGGATTATAGAAGATGATACCATATTTAAAGAGTTTTAAAAGATGAGTCTTACTGGGCAAGGTGGTACACACCTCACTCTCAGAACTCTGGAGGCAGAGAAACAGGAGCATTGCTATAAGTTTAAGGTCAGCAAGGGCTATGTAGAGAGATCTTGTCTCAAAACAAAAGGAAGGAAAAGGGAAGAAGAAGAAGAAGGAGGAGGAGGAGGAGGAAGAGGAGGAGGAGAAGGAGGAGGAGGGGGAGGAGGAGGAAGAGATAATGAGAAAAAAACAGAAGAAAAGAAGGAAGGAAGCAAGGAAGGGAGGGAGATAGGAAGGAAAGAAAGATAGAAAGGCAGAAGCTTAGATAGAGAAGTTACTTCTCAGTTCTGGTGGGAAACCCAAATAATGTACATGAATGGTGGAATTGTAGGCACTGTAGAACCTGGTGAGGGTGACTTAACAATGTTTAAATGTCTACCTTTCAGAAAAGTTGAGAAAATAGTTCAATGAACTTTCTGTCCCAGCCATTTGATGATAAGTTATAAATATAGTATTCAATTATTTATTGATGTTAGACTATATTTTATCTAAATATGGACAATCTCTTATATAACCATAATATGTCTGTGTTAGTTACTTTTCTATTGCTGTGACAAAGGTTACTTATACAAGAAAGGGTTTATTTCCTGTTAACAGTTCCAGAGTCTACCACAATGGGAAAACATGGTAGCAGTTAGGCATGATGACAGAACAGCTTATGTCTCAACCTCAAACATGAAGCAGAGAGACAGAGAGCTGAGAATGGAGAAAATGGTTTTGAAACCTCAAAAGCCTGTCCCTACTGGCATTCTTCCTTCAACAAGCCCACATCCCATAAACTGTTCAAACAGGACCACCAACTGGGGACCAAATATTTGAAAGTCCGAGACTATAGGGAACATCTCGTTCAGATCACCACATTCTGCTCCCTGGGCCCCATAGGATCATGTCCATATCATAATGCAAAATGCATTTAGTCCAATTTCAAAAGTCCCCATAGCAGTCTTTCAATTTCAATAGTTTAAAAAATCCAAAATTTTTAATCTCAGACTCAAGGCACTTTTTAAATTGTAACACCCTGTAAAATCAAAAAAAGCAAACTACATTCTTTCAACATCCATAGGCACAAAAAATATATTACCATTCCAAAAGGGAGGAGTCAGGGCACAGTGAGGAAATACTGGACCAAAGCAAGACTGAAATCCACAAGAGAATACTCCAAATCCTATAGTTTCGTGTCTGTTGTCAAAGGGCTTAGATGGTGCCACCGCTCCTCTAACTTTGCTCCCTCCCTCTCTCTCTTGGACTGGTTCCACTCTCCGTGTGCAACTCTTGTTGGCAGGTACCCCATGGCTCTGGAATCTTTGGTATCTTGAGGTTACCTGTAGTGACATATCCATCCCGTTCTTCCCCTCCCCCCGAAAGTTAGGGGGTGCTGAGGTGGGAGGAGTAAGGAGAGGAAGAGGAGAAGGAAGAGGAGGAGCTAGGAATAGAGAACCACAGAGAGGACAACATGGCCACAGACGTTTGAGTTTCTCTAGCAGTCTAAGGTAGTTGTAATATCTAGGTTAGGTATTGGTAACACCTCTAATTGTGTGGGCTTCTTGTTATTTGAGCATTACCAAATATATAAAGCCTTTGGATAATCTTTAAAAATTAGATTCTCATTTCTACCGGGTACCATGTGGATGGTGGGATGGTCTGGGATCAGCCCAGCCTTGTGGAGATAGCGTGGAAGATTGGCAGATTGGCAGATTGGCAGAGCAGTCTCCCACACTGGCATCTCGTGGGTTCCAGGGTGGGTACTTCTGAGCCTGTGGCCTGAGCCAAGCAGTGGCAAGGACACACTGAAGCCGCTGCTTGTGGCCTCAGGTGTAGGCTAGTTGGGAAGATGGTGGCAGATTAAGTACAAGCCAGATCTTGTGCCGCCATTTTAAAAATATTATCAGAACAGTTACCAGTTCAAGTTAGGCTTCATTTCCACAGCTTCCTCCATACACCTCCATACTGGAACTCCCCTGCCACATGCCTGGCCTCAGTGGCTCTCTGCAACCACAGAGGATTCTACAACCTCTTTATTCTTGTGCCCTTCATGACTTTAAAGTCAGAATCACATGATAGTACTGGCAAATTTAGCTACCAACTTGGGATGGACCTTAATGCTCATGAATCACTATTTTCTTAGCTTCTTATATCTCTCACCCATTCAATCACTCAATACTAGTGGTAGGAGAGAAAGAAGGTTAAAAGGGAAAGGGGCATAGACTTTTAGAGGCTACTTCCTGCTGATTAGGGGCAGAGAGTTTCTTCAGGCCAGTCCAAATGGTCCAGTTGTCAGGATATCTCCAACTTCTTCTTGCCAAACCACAACAACAGCAACCAGAAACAGCAGCTATCCCAGGCCCTCCTGGGTCTCTCTCCAGAGTCCCCAGAATTAAACTGTAGCTGAAAATATCTAAGCGTGAGACAATCATAGTTAGCAGCTGTGGACAGACTGAAGCCGCCTCATATCTCACACCTGGGATTAAAACACAAAGATATTCATATAACTGGGTTTTTAAAGAAACCAAGACACATGCTACAGCTTTTGTTTGCTTTCCTTTTTAGAAGACACTTCCTAGGGCTTTTCCTTTCACAAGTTGGAGACTTAGTTGGGTGGGGTCTTGCCCTGAAGGAACTCTTTCCTTTATCCTAATACATATCAGATCTCTCTTTAACCTCTTTGTTATCTCTTTCAACACATGCCTTGGCTGCAACATTGTTTCCTGATGTTCTCTCTCTCCATACTGTACATTTTGTATTTCTTTCTGTCCCACTTGCTCATTTTATTTATACCTGCATAAAACTGATTACTAATAACCCTGTGACACGGTCTATTTTAGACTGTCTTAAAATCTCTTCCACCAGAGGAATTAGTTGATTACTTTTCCATTTAGCCTTTGACAAGGTCTTAGGATGTACTGCTGCCATCTGATCTGGGTCTCTGCAGTCCCTGTTCCTCCTATCACTGTCTTCCTAGTTCCTACTAGGGTGGCCCTCTGAACTCTGCTTACAACGTTCAGGTGCTTTTCTACTCCAAAGTGCCAAAGACTTCCACATTCCTCCATAAAGCAACATGGTTAGATCTATCACAGGAATAGGCATTCCCTGGTACTAGCTTCGGTATTAATTTTCTATTGCTGTGATAAAACACCATGACCAAGACAGCTTACAGAAGAAGGGGTTTATTTGGCTTATGGTTCTAGAGCAGTAGCACTGCAAGCGTTTAAGACAGCTCCTTATGTTGGGGTGACACACCAACCATAAAATTATTTCATTGGTACTTCATAACTGTAATTTTGCTACTGTTATGAATTGTAATGTAAATATCTGACATGCAGGATACCTGATATGTGACCTCTGTCAAAGGGTTGTTCAACCTGCAAAGGGGTGGCGAGCCCACAGGTTGCAAACCACTGTTTTAGGGGGGTAAGTGTCCATCATGGTGTCGGGAACATCTGAGAGCTCAAATACTGAACACCAGGAAGCAGAGAGAGCTAATAGCGAACAGTGCAAGGATTTGAAACCTTAAATCCCAACTCTAGTGACATTCTTCCTTCGTTAAGGCCACACCTCCTACACTACCTAAACAGTGACAGCAACCAAGGACTTTCAAGGCAAAGACTATCGAGGGCACATCATACAAATGACCACCACAGTGACTATCCGTGACAGGGAGTTGGAATTAATAAGTTATTCTAGTTTAAGCTGCAGGCCTCCATTGAGTGTCATCAATTGCTCCAATAAATGACCTCGATGGAGAAGGATCGAGTTTCAGAGTCCATTTGATTGTCATGCCTCCTTAGTGTCCTTCATTGTGGGGGGAAAAAAAGGTCTTTTCTTGCCTTTTATGGCTTAGAGGCACTTTAAGATATTACAGTCCATTTATTTTTCATTATTGTACTCATTTGTTGTTGGGCTGATGTTTCCTTCTGATTAGATTCAGCTTAGCACGGTTGGCTGAAGAGTCAGCACCGGGAGCAGGGCTGGCTCTTCTCATCCCTTCTGATTGCAACGAGCTGCCGTCCTTATTGTGTAGTCAGTGTCTTCTCGGCTTCCCCACTGTGCACCTACTCCTTTCTTCCCTCTGTCTTCAAGACTTGAGAAAGACTTGAGAAGCTGCCTCGAGACCGCGCATACCCGTTGCTCACTGGACTTTCAATAAATAAGAAGTTTTATTTGACAGATATTTGTTCGGTACCTATAAACGGGATTGTAGAAATGTAATGTGGTTTTACAGTTGTGCTTTTGGAAACAAACCTCATAACTAATCTAAATAAGTGCAATGAATGAAATAATGGTTTTACTAGAGATTAGATAGAGGACAGTTAAGTATCTCTTATAGGAACAAACAGGAAAGACTCCTGGAGAGAGACCACTGGGACTAAGTGGTCATGTATGAGATTTCTAGATACTAGAATGAATAGAGGCAATAGGTGATGGAGCCCAAGCTATGAGAACAAGGTGGTGGGTTTGTAGTATACGTATATTTAAGTCATCCAGCTCCACGTATTAGAAGGGGAGGGGGAGGCGTGGGAGAGTGAGAGGCTAATTGGAAGGTCTCATGTAGCCCAGGTTGGCCTGGAGATTGCTAGTTAGCTAAGGATAGCCTTGAACTACTTCTGATCTTTCTTCTTTTACCTTCTTAGAGCAGGATACACATGTGCACCACCACTTGTGCTGTAGGAAGTGATGGGTATTGAACCCAAGAGATCCAATTCAGGGCCAGATGCATGAGAGAAAAGCTTCATCCCTGGATCCCAAAGGGGATTTAAAAATTTAAAATTATTATTATGTGTGGATGTTATGTGATGTGTGTACAGGCACATCCATGGCACATGTACATGTGGAAGTCAGAAGACAACTTTTATATAACCTGTGTGTGTGTATAAGCACTTATATATTATGTATTTTAAGTAAACATAAAATACTGTTTCCCTAGTGCTTTATCAGACATCTTTAGTGTTATTTATGCTGCTAGCATTTATCTCTATACAATGCTCTTCCTCTCTCTCCCCAGCTAAAGCTTCCCTCCATGTCTCACATCTCTCCTTTTATGGCTTCTGCATCCTATTATCCCCATCTCTAAAGCTCATTGTCCCTCATCTTTTACGGTCCCTTTTTATTTTCCTGGTGTGCTGGCTAGGTTTGATGTTACCTTGTCACCCACAACTGATAAAAAACCCTCACTAGACTGTCCTGTGGGCGAGGCTGAACTTGCCTTGTGGACCAATCCAGTAAGCAGTACTCCTCCACAGCCTCTGCTTCAGCTCCTGCCTTTGGGTTCCTGACTTGGAATTCCTGCACTGACTTCCCTGGATGATGGACTGCAAGGTGTAAGTTGAAATAAACCCTATCTCCTCTGCTTTAGATCATTTTTGTTTGTTTGTTTGTTTATTTTTTAATCACTGTAATAGAAACTGTAACTAAGACACCTGGTTTCTGCTGTTATTCCAGGTTCTACATTCACATCTAAAGATTTAGAGCTAGGATCTACCATTAAGACAGAACTTGCGTGTTTGTCTTACTTAGTCGCCCAGTATACTATTTTCTAGTTTTATCCATTTGCCTGAAAGGTCTTATGATTTCATTTTTCTTTACAGCTGAATAGCGTTTAAGTACCACATTTTCATTATCCATTCATCGGTTAAAGGACATCTAGGTTGTTTCTATTTCCTGGATGTTGTGAATACAGCAGCAATGAACAGGGCTCAGCACCTATCTCTGGAGTAGGAAGTAGAGCCAGTCCTTCAGGTACCTTCCCAGGAGTGAGGTTTCTGGGTCCTATGGGATGTTTGCTTTTATTTTTAGAGAATCCTTTATCCTTTATCCTGATTTGCACAGTGGCTGCACCAATTTGTAATCCCACCAATAGCGAATGACAATTATCCTTTCCCGACATCCTCACCCACATTTGTTCCAAGTTGTTTTCTTGATCTTAGCCATTCTGATTGGTGTAAGGTGAAATCTCAAAGTAGTTTTTATTTTCATTTCTCTAATTGTTAAGGATGTTAAACACTTTTAAAGATGTCCCATTCATAACAGACTTTCCAAAAACCTAGGAAAAATACCTAACCAAGGAGTTAAAAGAGTGCTTCAGTGAAAAACTCTTTGAAGAAGGATAGAGGAAGACACTAGAATATGGAGAGACCTCCCTTGCTCATAGATTAGTAGAATTAATATTGTGAGAATGATTGCCCTACCAGAAGTGATTTACAGATTCAAGGGGATACAAATCAAAATCGCCATGTTGTTCTCTTCACAGAAATAAAAAAATACCCTAAAATTCATATGGAACCATAAAGACCTCAAATAGCAAAAGACATCCTGAACCAAAAGAACACTGGGGGGGATTACCATTCTAAAGACAAAACCTACACTACGAAACCATGGCAACCAGAAACAATGATACTGGCACAGAAATAGACATGTAGACCAATATAAAAATATAGAAGACCCAAACATGGATGCATGTAATTGTAATTATGGATGACTACTATTTAATAAAGAGGTTAAAAAAAAAACCAAAAACAGCAAAACAAAAACAACAACAACAAAACCCCTGAAAACCCAAACCAACCAAACAAAAACAAACGAACAAACAAACAAACAAAAAAAACACAGAAGAAAAGACAGAATCTTCAACAAACTGTGCTAGGAAAACTGAACGTCCATTGTGGAAGAATGAAATTAGACCTGTGTCTACCTCCTGACCTCAAATGCATCAAAGTGCTCAATGTGAAGCCTGGGCTACTGAGCTGCTAGGAGAAAACACAGGCAGTGTCTTCATGAGATAAGCACAGCAAAGGACTTTCTGAATGAGACTCCATTTGTCCAGGAGTTAAGGACAACAGTTGACAAATAGGACGTCATAAAACCAAAAAAAAAAAAAAATTGTACAGCAAGGAAAACAATCAAGTAAGTGAAGGGAAGCCCAGAATGGGTAAGAATCTCTGCAGCTTAATATCCAGGATATATGAAGGACTCAGAAACCAGAGTCAAGAGAACAAATGACTCAATTAAAAAGGGGCCACTGGTCTGAACAGAAAGCTTTTGAAAGAAGTAACTAAAATACCCAGGAAATATCTTTTACACGTGTTCAGCATCAAGTGGGGAATAGTTTCATACAAGGAATCTGCTTGACTGCCCCCTGGTGCAGTTTCAGCCTTAGATGTGAATATGAGGATCCTATCTCTAGGTCCTGGACTATAATAGTAGGCCACCATTAGTGGGTCACATGACAATAGGCCACCATTAGTGGGTCACATGACAATAGGCCAGCATTAGTGTGTTACATGGCAGTGTCTGCCTCTGGCATAGGGAAGGTTACAACCTTAGCATACTTTACCGTGATCAGCACCTTTCAGGCCCAGGAAGCAGTCTGCCACATCTTAACTCAGTGCTGCAGGCCTTGAAGACCATATGTTGCTGTCCCAGAGCGCAGTGCCCATTCTTTCTTTGCATCCCATGATGCACTAGTCCTTCTTCAAAGTCAATCCTGAGTTAGCCCTGGATTTGCTGTCAAGAAAGGCAGTCAAAGGAACCTGACTGAAATTTACCACCTGTCTCTGAAATCTGTCACATTGTGTGTAGATGTCACATGACTGAAGTTAGGTACAGTCACTGTAGAATTTCAGGAGACCACTAGAATTATAAGTAGCTTTGTTTTCATATGTGTAGATAATAGGATTCACTTAACATAGAAAAATTAAGTACAATATTATTTTATATAAATAGTTTTGATTTAAGTTTGTCCTTATTTTTAGTGGGCAGTTTAACGTAACACAGAAGAAAAACAAAAATTGAAGGCAACACTTTAGTATTAAATGATTTAATAGTTAATAATGTATAAAAATAAGAAAGCATTAAATAACAATTAAGAGTTTAATGAAAAAGTTAATGTATTGCCTCATTACATTTACTCCAATGTAAATTTCAAATAAAAATGGTATCAACTTAATTATGTATTATATAATAACAGTTGACAATGTAACTCTTGTCAATTTAATGTAACTTAAATATTAGATTGTAATTAAATTATTGTTGTTAAGAGTTACAAGTTTTATGAAAACATATATTATGACACATGATTAATGATTCTGTTGAAATAGTGACAAGAAACATAATTTAGGAAATTGATACATAAAATTTATGAATACACATGGCCTTACTACCAGTCCAGATATAGCTCATCTATCCTTTACTATCTAGGTGTATCTTTGGTGTTTGGATGCTTTGCCTGAGTGTGTAGCTACACTATCTGTGTGCTGTATCCAAGGAGGCCAGAAGAGGGTGTCAAATCTCCTGATACAGGTATTACAGATGGTTGTGAGCTACAATGTGGGTGCTGAGAATTGAACCTGGATCCTCTGCAAGAGCAGTTAGTGCTTTGAACCACAGAGCCACCTCTCCAGCCCCAGATGATAATCTTGATATGTTTCTGGTCACATGATATCACTGGATTTGCACATTGTGATGAGTAATCTTGGTTATGAGCTTAAAGCATCCAAGAGCTAAGCCACTGGGAATATCTGTCAGGGATTTTTTTAAACTTTTTTTTTTTTTAGAAAAAAAAATCTATTGATATGAAATGCACTTTTAGAATCTCCTCAGAGGACATGTGATTTTCACTGCTATATAATTAAATGTATTAGTAAGGTTATTAATCACATCTATTGTCATTCTGTAACCTAAACATCCTGTAAACAGTTAGGTATACTCTAAAACAAATGAGTAACTGATTCTCAGCAATCCCTGGTTTAATAATTAGTAAGATTACACAGTCAAGTCTACATTCTTGAGTGCGTGTTTACTCTAGGTGGCACTTCCTATGCTTAAACAATGACAGCTTCGGTGATGGTCTGCAACACGGCTCCAGGACTTTGAGTGCAGCCTGTGGCTATGTGTGGCTACTTGTGCACCCGTAGAACAACTTGAAGTTTGCTTCTAGTAAGCAAGTGCAGCACTGTTCTCAGCTGTTTTGCATATTTAAATAGCAGAGTCGAATTATTCATAAACAAATAAAACACACAAATACTCTTAATTCTATTTTTTTTTTAAATTCCATCAGCCCATAATACCTCTTATATGGCTTACATAAACACAGTGAACTTCAGGTAGGTGCATGAATGGCTTTAGACAATGCGGCTTAGTAATGAGTATTTCATACTTCATGTCATGAAATGTGTATTACTGACATTTATTTTATGCAGCATCAAGGAATTCCAAATCCCGAATGCCATAGCTTACTTTATAACCTCCTCAGAGTTGTGGCTCTGCAGCGAGTTAGCAGATTAAACACAAAGTGGTCTAGCTCACAAGGGATTCTCTTGATCATGTTACTTGATGTGGGAAGACCCATCCTACACAATCCCAGTGCCTTCTGGTGGCCGTGGATAAAAAGACGCTCTGCTCTTTAGCTGCTTGCCTTTGTGTTGTACTGGCAAGTTCATCTACTCTGTGGCAGCTGCTGCTGCTGCTGCTGCAAAAATTCTTGGCTGACCTCAGAACCATCTTGTTCAGTCTCCCACTGTGAACTGAAGACCATTAGCTTTCAGGAAATCCCTCAGGCCTTCAAGGCAGACTGGAAGTGCTAAGGCATCCCACCTTTTGGACTGAGCAGCTGTTGGTTACTCAGCCTTTCCAGTGTGCCAACAGTCATTGCTGGACTGCCCAGATCATTTGTATAAGCCAATCCCTTTTCAGTATATGTTCATTCTATCAGTTCGGTTCCTCTAGTTGGTCATAACCCTTTGGGAGCTGAATAACCATTCCACAGGGGTCACATATGAGATATCCTGCATGTTAGATACTTACAGTATGATTCAAAACAGTAGGACAATTACAGTTATGAAATTGCAACGAAATAATTTTACAGTTGGGAGTCACTACAACCTGAGGAACTGTATTAAAGGGTTACAGCATTGGGAAGGTTGAGAACTGCTCTAGAGAACCCTGACATTTGGATGACCAGTCATCCAAGTAGGGAGAGGGAACACATTTATCAGTTTTCACATCGCTATATGGGATTTGGGTTCCAAGTGAGAGTTTTTTTTTTTTTTCAGACTGTGCAAATGTTATGGGTGGGCTTTCCCACTCCCCCTTCCTATCTAGCCTCTAACATAAATGCCAAGTTTATGTCTAGGTTTTACCTCAGTGGTAACATGGGGATTATTTCCACCTGGGGATTATTTCTAACTTCTCTGTATAAGATGAGTTGGATTTATATACATAGTAGTCACTGGCACCTATTTTAAGCTTAGCCAGAGTTATGGACTGTGGGACATTTGCACATGTTGTCTGTCTTCTTTTGGTCTCAGTCTGAGGGCAGTTGACAGCTTTAGCTAGGTTTTAACTATTTGGGAAGTTACTACACTTCCAGAATGATCCTGGTGTTTAGGGACTGGCTGGCTTATTGTGTAATACTTTCTCCCATTGCTGGAGATTGGTCTGTAGCGCATAGTGTGTTTGTAGTCTCCTCCTCGTGTCCTGATGCATTATGATTTCAACAACAGGCACAGCTGCACTCATGTCTTTTTCTAAGGGGCAGGCTGATGCTGTAAATGGCTTATATTGTACCCTCTTCCCTTCCTGTGCTTTGATGGTAAAATAAATTCTTTTTCCTTGTCAAACAAAGCTATGCATGTGATTATAGCAGAGAATGCAAAGATAAGCAAAAAGAAGCAAATAAAAACACCAGCAATCCACCCAGGCCAAGAGAGCCTCTGGTAACGGTGTCTCACACATTTGTAGTCCCTTGGGGAGCTGTTAAGGAAGACCAATGCCTGTCCTTCCACTCAGACATTCTGATCCAGGTGGTCTGGGCTGGCCTGCCAGGGACGTTCCTCAAGGTCTAATGTGGAACTCTAGGAGACATTCAGTCTAGACATTAGGCTATAAAATGTGTGCTTTGTCATGAGGAGTATCCCATAATATAGTTTTGTTACCTGATTTCATCATTTAATTGTTTATTATAAGCATCATTCCATAGAAAGACGGCAGATCTAAACCATCTTCTTAATAGTTTCCCAGTGTGAGTTAATTTAATCATTCTCTTGTGGTTTGGGTAAATGGGATGTTCTCACCTGGGCCAGGGTATGGGGAGCAGATAAGAACAGAAATGTCCTGGTAGGCATCAGAAAGCTAACAAATGTGGAGAATGCCAGGATAAGTGTGACTTGTGTTTCTCTCTCCTGCCCCCTGCCCTCTCTCTTTTGGTCATTGGAGTCCTTGGCTTATAAAGCTATGTTTTTGAGTAGGCCAGTTTCCAAACAATTGTCTATCAACCAGCAGCACTTAGAGAAATTCGTTCAGTCATTTATTTTATTCACACAACTGACACACACTGAGCATCACACTGGGGACCCCAGAGTTAGATTATTTTGTTTTTCACCCTAAGGAATCTATGCTCTAACAGACAGCAGAGGCAGATGAACCAACAGTCTATGTTTGTTTATAGGGTACTTCCCTCTGCCCTAGGCCCTCCTGATAACCTTGGTAAGTGGATTTCCTGGATTAGTGGTCAGCATTACCCAAGGAGGTCAGCACTATGGGAATCATTTCCTTCCACCAGAGACTGAAATCATGAGAGAAGACTGCCCAGGGTTACACAGCCGAGCAGTGGCAGTGCTAATGCCACATTCCAGGGAGAGATGAATGAGGTCTATTCACACCAGATAAGACATTAACCACAGCTCTGTCCAAGTCCATCTTGAGAAACCAATGAGTTTGATAAGCTTACTTAAAGAACATGCATGAGGGCTTCTTTACAGGAGACTGGGTAACTCGAAAGCTGCTTCATCACCCAAAAGTCTCATCTGGCAGGGATGATAATTTCCCACAGCTGCCTACAAGGAGTCCCCATCAGTTAACTTGCCACACACTTTTCTTCTCCAATACTTCCCTAGAAAACAAGACCAAGGCAGCTTGGATGGAATAAATATAACTTGCAGGAAAGAGGAGCTGAGATCTCATGTGAGGGTCTGATGATCCTTCCTACCCCCTTTTCCTATGAAGACATGTAGACAGATTCAGTCCTGAGGAGCTCCTGTGGAGTCAAAGCCTCTCTGATCAGGACGGCAATGGATGATGTGCTTGCAGCACAACAACGGTCCATAACAGCTAGGAGTCAAGCCAAGGTACTCTGGCTCCAGAGATCAGGGCTTTCACTGTCCACTGTTATAGGAATCCACACAACCACAGACAGCACGTTAAACTAGACCAGTCATTATAGAAATCAGTGTGGAAGCTTCTAAAAAAATTTAAAGATAGAGATACTGTTAGATTTTTGTGTGTAGCTTAGACAGATAACACAAGACCAAATGGTCCCACGAGGAGGGGGGTGGGTTTATTCAGGGCAGAGGGAAGAGATCGAGAGGAGAGAGAGAGAGCAGAGAGGTAGAGGAGTAGAAGCCGGCCATGACCACATAGAGAGAGGGGGAAAGAAAGGGGGGGAGGGGGCAGAGGAGAACCTTCAGGCACAGGATTGAGGGAGCAAGAGAGTGAGGAGGGGCTAAGAGCCCCTTTTATAGTGGGCAGGCCTACCTGGCTGTTGCCTGGTAACTGTGGAGGTGGAGTTTAGACAGAATAGTAACAGATACCATATTACCCATCTGGATCACTCCTGGGAATATATCCAAAGGAAACCATATCCTCCTAAAGAGAGCCTTGCACATCTCGATTTATTGTTGCATTATTCAAGGAATGCAAAGAAATGGAACCAGCTAGATGCCCACCAGCAGATGGATTGATAAAGAAAATATGGTATCCATACTCAGTGGAATTTTATTTAGGCATAAAGAAAATGGAATATGGAATTATGAAGTTTGCAGAATCTGGAAATGATCTTAGGCAAGGTAGCCTCTACTAAGACAAATCTCACATATTCTCTGTCACGTGCTGATCCTAGCCTTTAAGACTACGTATGTGCATATGTGTATATAAGTGTTATAGGTCATGAAACTAGACTGGGCTCCACAGGAGGGAAAAACCGATGTGTGTGTGTGTGTGTGTGTGTGTGTGTGTGTGTGTGCGCGCACGTGCATGCGCATAGGGACAACAGAGCATGTGTGACATAGGAGGGGGAAGGTAAGGTACAGGGAGTGTCAGGGTACTGGGAGAAGAGTCAACAAAAGCAAACTTTGTATGAAAAATGACATAGTAAAACAGAATACTTGGTAGGCTAACTAAAAACAAAACAAAGCAAATATTTAAGAGAGGACACCAGGTGCTGGGCAGGGCTTCTGATGGTAGAGGTCAGTTTGAACGTGGGAAGGGACTGAAAGGGAACCATTTCAGGAGGGGCTTTGACACACAGAAACTATTTCACTACTATTATTTCCATGTGGGGCTGGGATTTAACTCTAGGGTCTTGTGAATGCTAGGCAAGTGATCTACCACTGAACTATATTCCGAGCCCTGCTTAATTCTTCAAAGGAAAAGTTAATAGGGTGTGAGGAACACATGCATGGTGTGTACAGAAGTACACTGTGATAGCTAGTGCTTGTGGAAAATGTTTCCTCCCTTCTCAACATGTTCTGACATTGCACAACAGCTGCAGCTGGAGTGACTGAGAGTCTGGGATCCTTTGAGAGGGAACTGGTCCATTGACAGACAAGTCTCTAGAGGGATGATGCAGCCAGCAAGCTGGGAAGATGCAGTACATTGGGAGAAAGGCCCAAGCATATTGTGTAGCATAAGGCAAGTGATAACAGCACTCCAGGCTCTCCTTCAAAGAAAGCTCTTGAGCCAAGAACCATTAGATGAGACTGGAAGAGATTCTATTTGATAGTTAGATTTGAGGAAGCCACTTAGGAAGTCCTCCTCGGCAGAAATGAATCTAGAACAACTGCTCTCAACTTGTGGGTAGTGACCCCTTTGGCAAAGCTCTTTCTCCAAAAATATTTACATCGCAGTTCCCAACAGTAGCAAAATTACAGTTATGGAGTAGCAATGAAAATAGTTTTATGGTTGGGCATCACTGCAAGATGAGGAAGTGCGTTAAAAGGTCAGAGCTTTAGGAAGGTTGAGAACCTCTGATCTAGACAGACACTCTAGAGAGCCTTCTGCTTGAACCTACTGTAGAGTTGCCTCAGGAGGAAGGGGCTAGGAAGAAGCAGAGTCACCGAAGAAGCAGAAATAAGCAGGTGGCTCTTGCTGATAGTGGGCAGAAAATACATGTCAGGTTCAAAAGCAAATTGCCTCCAGAAAGGGTTAAACTTTCCCATTTCTAATGGCTACTTTCTTCAACACTATGGGACCTGAACAGGCTTCTGCTATAATTTTGTTGGATTTGTCCATAAAAGGAGAGAGGTGAATGATTCTGCTAGGATGTGGTAGGGAAAGTGAGAGCAACAAGTATCTTTTCCCAGTGGATTTACAGAGTGAGGTCATATTTTCTCATGGTAAAGTCTACACATGGGAAGACAGCAAGGTTAGTTGATCCTGTCTTGTGGAATTTGATTGTGGTATGCATTGTACTTGTAGGCTATAACTAGCTAGCCCAAGACCCCAGTGACCTCACACAGCACAGCTGCTCATTCATGTTGTCAATCCAGGCAACTGAGGCCCTCAACTACATTCGAGGATCTTGGCTCCTTATGAGTTGTGGCCTTATGGCTAATGTGGCTTCAGAATTACCCTGATGATGTAGCCTGCAGAGGGAGGAAGAGAAGGCTTGTGGAGAACTGATGTGATCTTACAGGTTTAGTCTTTTAGCTATAAACACCTCTCTCATCTGTAATCTAGTGGTTGGCGTTCAATTTGGGAGGTCTGTCTAAACTCAGGGATGCTGTTAGCTGGGACTTTGGTCTCTTAGGGAACTACCATGGGTTTTGTGAATTCTATTATGGCCTATCTCACGAATTCTTCCTACTCTTCTGTACTGTCATTCTCAAAGTCTTTCTTTTTCTTCTTATAGCAAGATGGTTGAAGTGGTAGGATCACATCTAACCACATGGCTCAGAGAAGAAAAAAGCCCATATCTTTTCTAGTTCTCATGATGTGGAAACTTTCCCCAAAGTTCCCACAACACACTTTCTGTCATCAGTCCTGAGCAAAATAAGGTCATCTTCTTTTCTTGTACCAACCCCCAAGAGAAATGAGATTATTTTCTGATAATTAATCTCAGCCTGGAGCTAGCATTAAGGAAGCAGGTCTTTGAAACACACAGGTGCTGGGCTAGGAGAATCCCTGAAAAAGCACCATGATTCTACCGAGATGCAAGAGACAGTGATGCTGCCAGTGATGGGTGGAGCAGTGACTGGTGGCAATCAGAGAAATCATTTGGCTTCTCTCAGGAGAGAGATAGAAGGAGAGAGAGAGAGAGAGAGAGAGAGAGAGAGAGAGAGAGAGAGAGAGAGAGGAAGGAGATTTGGTAAAATAGAAGAGGTTCTGATGGGACAGCTTTCTTATCCATTGATCTTGAAAAAGTCCTTTTCATTCTCAGATGTGTTTCTCTCTCTCTCTCTCTCTCTCTCTCTCTCTCTCTCTCTCTCT